>NC_091207.1:23604575-23662075 GCF_040958095.1 Procambarus clarkii | reverse complement strand
TCCCCGGCATGGGGCGCTTGCACAGCTAGAAGACGCGCTTTGTCCTTCCTGGAAGCTGCCTCCAGCAATGATGTGGCGATGTTCTCCACTATGGGGCTATCCCATATATATATATAATATGTATGTGTGTGTATGTGCAGAAATAATATTAATAAATCAATTAACATCGTGCAGTGTACTCTATATATCAAAATATATACTTTGAAACCCATATCATTCACTAAAAAAAATTGGGCTACTCTTATTTCAAATTCACAACTTTTAGATCGTCAGCTCACTACTTTCAGCAATTTAGATCTGGCGCCCCTGTCAGTGTTGCCAGATTGGGCTATAAATAGCGAATTGAGCTACTTTTGAGAGCCCCGCGCTCCCAAATTTTTAATTTCGCTACGTGCCACTTTTTGGGCTAATATAGAAGCAAGATGTGTTAATTTGGGCAATTAAAGTTAATAACGTACGATTGCGAGTTACATGAAAGTAACTAAGCTATAAATAATTGTAATTATAATAATTGTAAATATTAATTAATACTAAATAATATTTACTTAATAAATTAGTCCCAATTCAATGCAGAGTTTTCTTCCAAGCACAGAAACTTGTAAATATTAATACAAGATAATAGATAGATCGATAATTAAATAGACAACTTTCAAATATTGCACCAAGTAATGGCGAGAGGAAAAAAACTGGACAGTATACATTACATTTGAAATCAATAATGGATGAATGGTAATAAATTGGTGTATGTTTGTATGTATACCTGACAAAGTCCATTTAATGGCAGAATTTAGCCATTTTGTGTAAAAACTTTTATATCTGATATTATAAATTATAACAATAATCGAAAAAAGTCATAGTTTGTATATACAAGAGATGAAAAAGAGAGCCATGAGCTAGAGCGATATGCTGAGTCCATAAGGAGGCCGAGCTTTCAGAAATATCTTCCTGTGATTGGCTGTTGCGGGGAATACCAACACTCTTTTATGAATAAAATTTAAACTAAGAAATAGGTCCTTGTGCACAACAACAAGGTTGTTGTGAAAAAGTACAACAATTTCTGTTTTGCACCTGACAGAAATCTCCATCTAACTGAATAATTTACTGGAATACGAGGGCAGAGCAGCGTATCATTATTTGTGTCAAGACAACCCCCAATAATAACGTCACAAGTTAGGTAGCCAGCCCATTTTTATATAACATCTGTTATATCCTGCAATATTTAATTATCTCTTGATTGAAACACTTTAAACAATTAACACTTCACTTTTTTTGGGTAAATTAAAGTTAAAGCAGAATTCCATAAGCAGGACTGGTGGGCTGAACTAAGATGATTTATTAAGTGGATGGCACCTATAGCTGATCCCTTCCTGTGATTGGCTGTTGTGTGAATGTCAACAAAGAGTTTCTACCAATGATATGCCACCATTTTATTTATTATGCACCCCATACCATCTTGTGGGCCGAGATTGGAACCTCTTACCCGAGGACAACAACCAACCTTATGGGTTGCTGTTTGGCTATTTATAGTGCGTTGGAAAATCAACAGATGGCATTAGTTGTATTTTGTAGGGTAATTTGTTATAAGTGTAATTTGATGTCAACAGATGGCGTAAGCTGTATCTTATGGCTACTGTTGACCTGCCAGCTGATAGTGTTCTTATCTGCCAACAGATGGCATCAGCTCTATTATTATTATTTTAATAATATTATTACATTAATAATAATGTATTATTATTACTTTAAACACTGATGTATACGTCTGGTAGCTTATAATAAGGTTTTATACCGTGCTGGTATTAGGTAACTAGATTTCTGCAATTACTTTTTTTTATCTACTGTTGAGGATATGTAAGACAAATGTAAGGTTTTGAGGCTAAGTAACGAAGATAGTTACAAGATACGAGCCAGATGGTGTTGAGATTGCAAAAGGGATTATGATTAGAACAAAATGAATGAATAAATGTTCCCAAATATGAGACTGGGATTTATTTCTCGAAAAGTTAGCAATAAAATACGCTTTTAGTTCTTTATTTTTAAAATTAAGACCAGGGATTCTGTCTAACGAAGCTGCAAGCTAAAACACCGTTATCCTATAATGTTCATCTGTAGCTTGACCCTAAATACTCGTTTATTAAACGAATTTATTTTTAGAGTTTATTAGGAATCAACTATGTTGAAGGCAGAGTTGCCAACAAATACCTTCCTGTGATTGGCTGTTGCGGGGAATGCCAACGCTTATATGAATAAAATGCAAAATAAGAAATACGTCCTTTTGCTCATTAACCTTGTTGTTGTTGTACAAAAGAACAACAATTTCTGTTTTATACAACACAGAAATTTCCATCTAACTGAATAATGTAGAGCAATAAGAGGGCGGAGGCATTGTATCGCCGATATTATATGTGTGAGGCAACTCCCACTGATGACGTCACAAGTTAGGTAGCCAGCCCATGTTTCTGTAACACCCGTTACATCCTGCAGTATTTAATTATCACTATATTAATACTTTTAAATGCTTAACATTTCACTTTTTAGGTAGATTAAAGTTGAAGCAGAATGTCATAAGCAAGGATGGAGTGCTGAATAAAGATGATTTATTAAGTGGATGGAGCCTTTAGCTGATCCCTTCCTGTGATTGGCTGTTGTGTGAATGTCAACAAAGAATATCTATATGTCATTTATTATGCACCCCATACCATCTGTGGGCGGAGCTTGGAACCTCCTACCCGAGCACAACAACCCGCCTTATGGGTTGCTGTTTGGCTATTTGTAGTGCGTTGGAAAAAAAAGAGATGGCGTTAGTTGTATTTTGTAGGGTAATTTGTTATAAGTGTAAATTGATGTCAACAGATGGCGTAAGCTGTATCTTATGGCCATTATTGACCAGCCAGTTGATAGTGTTCTCTTCTGCCGACAGATGGCATCAGCTGTCTTATTATTACTTCCGAATTCCCTTTAAACACTGATCTACAAATTCCTTGGCTTATGATAAGGTTTTATACCATTTATGATAAGTATTAGATAACTGGAGTTCCGCAATTACTTTTATTTATCAACTGTTCAGGATATCATCATATAACGTCTGGTTAGGATGTACTGCTCTCGATTGATGAAGATTAAGCCACCCAAGAGGTGGCACGGGCATGAATAGCCCGTAAATACTGCTCTTATAATATTATTCAGTGGGGTGGGGGAACTATCAAGTGAAAGCGCCAAGCCATTACGTCTATATAGCACTCGGAAGGGATCAGGATACGGATTTGAGATGGAACGGGGGAAAGAAATGGTGCCCAACCTCTTGGGCTGTCGGGGATTGAACGCGGACCTGTAGGAAACGAGACCGTCGCTCTACCGTCCATCCCAAGTGGTTAAGTGTGGTATTATTAAAAACAACAATTTATGCATATAATAACAGCATTTCACACTAAAATACTTGGATATATTGAAATTTGGTAGTGAATTCCAATCTAGGAATCTCCTATGACTAAATTGTATTTTTTAATCATTTTTATGTACTTACTACTTATTATTAAGTTATTAAGTACTTACTATAATAATTAAATAAATTATTTTATTTAATATTTAAATTAAATGATAAAGTAA
This sequence comes from Procambarus clarkii, assembly GCF_040958095.1. Taxonomy (NCBI): domain Eukaryota; kingdom Metazoa; phylum Arthropoda; class Malacostraca; order Decapoda; family Cambaridae; genus Procambarus; species Procambarus clarkii. The sequence continues at coordinate 23,658,472 of NC_091207.1, read as the reverse complement.
TAGGTAATAAGAAATCATAGTGTAGAGGGACAGGCAGCCAGTGTATATATACATGTTAGGCTTATACCAAGGTCCCACAAAGGTACCACAAAGGTCCCACAAAGGTGCCAAATTAAAGACTGGGTGCTGCCGGGGCGGGCCTGTAACGTACGTTTATGTTACGTTGTTGGGTTGATTAGATACACAGTGTTTAGTGAGTTTCATATTTATTTAGTAGTCCTGGATACAGCAGTGTCGTAGACGTTGAGACGGAGCCTGGAGCAGAGCAGAGAGCTGAGTGTAGCCGGAGTCGCGGAGCTCTATGTGGGAGAGCGTTGTAGTTGGATGATGTCGTAATCTGCTGCCTGCTCTGTGTCGAAGCTGTAGTGTCTTGGGTCGATTAGAACTGCCTACACCGAGTACTACATTCTTGACTGGAGATTGTACTGGTTTGCTATTCTGATGATGATGAAGATTAAGCCACCCAAAAGGTGGCACGGGCATGAATAGCCCGTAAGTGGTGGCCCTTTTGAGCCATTACCAGTATCAAAAGATGATACTGGAGATCTGTGGAGGCGCAACTGCACCCTGCGTGACGGGAGATGTCTCCCGGACCAAGTGGTGACCAAATGGTGAGGTTGTGTGTTTGCTATTCGATTGATTGATTGATAAAGATTTAGCCACCCAAGAGGTGGCACGGGCATGAATAGCCCGTAAGTGGTAAACTTTTTGCTATTCTCAATTCGCTGGCTTATAAACGGTGACTACACCTCACAGTAAGATAGGCGGGTGGAAAAACCGTTACCTGTAAATAGGGATAGGATTATAGCTTGTGTAGTTAGTTATGCCATTAAGATGATGAGATAATGGAGCGAGTATAAGTTTACTCGCTACAGGCCCAAGGGCTGCTGGCGGCCCTGGCCAGGCTGAACTTCCGCTCCCTTATAATCACCATTGTTTAATAATCTTCACAGGGAGAAACAACTGTAAATATAGGAATACTCTATTACAACATACACGGTAAAGAAAACAGCTCGGAAACTAAGGAAATAAAGCTGCCGAAATAACATTAAAGTCCACTTCAAGTTCAAGTATGTTTATTGAGACATTAAAAAAGGCTATGTCTACCCCCCCCCCCCCCTCTACTTGAAGTCCCTCAAGGGGCGCACAAATTCAGTGAGTACAAATAAACAAATCATAGTACAAGAATCCCATTTAACATAGCAGGTTAAAATAGGAAGCACAGCATACAAGTGTTACAAGTGAGTTACAAGGGAACAAGTGAGAAGACGGTGGAGGCCAAAACCGGAATTGCACACTGATTTTAATGCAGATATGTCGCGATTATCATAATATAAAGATGGTAAGGCACGAAAACCTTTTTATTCGTTAAATTGTATAAGGCAATTAAAAGAACCTAACTCACAGCCCCTCTGTTCAAGTCCCTCAACATGCTAAACATATACTCACTCTACACATTCTCGTGTGCTATCTACATGTACAAAACCCTTGTGCATGGTCGGGCTTCGGTTGGTGCATGGTTGTGCTTCAGAGGCTTTGTTCGGTTCATTCATGCTTGGCTTGCAGTTACACAACTGGTCGGGGTCCGCTTACACAACTGGTCGGGGTTCGGGGTGCACAACAAACTACCACTCACTGGTTGAATAGGGGATGCTAAATGAACTATCCACCTCTGGCGGCAAAAAATCAATATATATATATATATATATATATATATATATATATATATATATATATATATATATATATATATATATATATATATATATATATATATATATATATTAGTATATTTTGGTAGCAGTCTTTCCTGTAGACATATATTATTAAATATGACCGAAAAAGTAAGATTAATAATTCTAACACGAATTTTCTCAATCTTTCGTACATTACGCTTCACTGTTGGAGGTAAATAAAAAATCAATTCTCCAAAATTCATTTTTATTTCTAGTCTGATGCGACACGGGCGCGTTTCGTAAAACTTATTACATTTTCAAAGACTTTAGTTCACAAATACACAACTGAATAGAACTTACGTATCTCCGATTTTATATCTACATTTGAGTGAGGTGGAAGGGGTGATGTGGCATTAACACAAGACAGAACAAAATGTGGTATTAATAGGGTATTAATTTCATCAACCTATTATACCCTATTAATAATAGGGTATAATAGTTCTTCACCAATTGGTTTGAAATCTTCACACAACGTTCCATTCGCATCCGAGTGGGTTTTTATATACTTACTATATAGATGTCACGCCTGTGATGGGAAAAAATATGGTTATTTCTGTATAAAAAAATATGGAAAATAATAATTTCATCAATACCCTATTAATACTCTTGTTCTGTCTTGTGTTGATGAAATTAATACCCTATTAATACCACATTTTGTTCTGTCTTGTGTTAATGCCACATCACCCCTTCCACCTCACTCAAATGTAGATATAAAATCGGAGATACGTAAGTTCTATTCAGTTGTGTATTTGTGAACTAAAGTCTTTGAAAATGTAATAAGTTTTACGAAACGCGCCCGTGTCGCGTCAGACTAGAAATAAAAATGAATTTTGGAGAATTGATTTTTTATTTACCTCCAACAGTGAAGCGTAATGTACGAAAGATTGAGAAAATTCGTGTTAGAATTATTAATCTTACTTTTTCGGTCATATTTAATAATATATATATATATATATATATATATATATATATATATATATATATATATATATATATATATATATATATATATATGTGTGTGTGTGTGTGTATATCACGAAAATAAACACGTGATTACGAATATGACAATATATATATATATATTATATATATATATATATATATATATATATATATATATATATATATATATATATATATATATATATATATATATGTATGTATGTATGCATATATATATTAGTATATTTTGGTAGCAGTCTTTCTTGTAAACATGTATTATTAAATATGACCGAAAAAGTAAGATTAATAATTCTAACACGAATTTTCTCAATATTTCTTATGTTTCTTTTCACTGTCGATGGTAATTGAAAAATCAATTCTCCAAAATTAATTTTTATTTCTAGTCTTACGCGACACTTGAACGCGTTTCGTTATAACTTATTACATTTTCAAAGACTTTAGTTTACATACACACAACTATAACCTGTAAACACTAAACAGAGTTCTATGCTATCATTTAAACAGCTTTCATCTTATATACCCGCATTTGGGTGAGGTGATATGTTACAAAAGTTTTGGATGAGGTGAACAAAACTTTCAACACAAGATAGAACACGAAACAATGGGTATAAATTGGATAAATAAAAGGTAAGGATGGAAGTAACTGCAAAGGGCCTATTGGCCCATATTTCTTGATGCTTCTATATTGGTGCGGAGTCTTGAAGTGGGTAGAATATAGTTGTGCATTAATTGGCTGTTGATTGCTGGTGTTGACTTCTTGATGTGTTGTGCCTCGCGGATGTCAAGCCGCCTGCTATCGCTGTATCTATCGATGATTTCTGTGTTGTTTGTTAAGATTTCTCTGGTGATGGTCTGGTTGTGGGAAGAGATTATATGTTCCTTAATGTTCCTTAATGATGTTGCTTATGCATCGTTAATCGATTGGAAAGAGATGTTGTTGTCTTGCCTATATACTGAGTTCTTTGAGGCTTACAGTTCCCAAGTGGGCATTTGAAGGCATAGACGACGTTGGTCTCTTTTAAAGCGTTCTACTCTGTGTCTGGAGAGTTTCTCATGAGTAGGTTGGCCGTTTTTTTTTGTTTTATAGTAAATCGTCAATTGTATCTTCTGATTTTTGTCTGTAGGGATAACGTTCCTATCAACAATATCTTTCAGGACCCTTTCCTCCATTTTATGAGTTGTGGAAAAGAAGTTCCTGTAAAATAGTCTAATAGGGGGTAAAGGTGTTGTGTTAGTTGTCTCTTCAGAGGTTGCATGGCGTTTCACCTTCCTTCTTATGATGTCTTCAACGAAACCATTGGAGAAGCCGTTGTTGACTAGGACCTGCCTTACCCTACAGAGTTCTTCATCGACTTGCTTCCATCCTGAGCTGTGGCTGAGAGCACGGTCGACATAAGCGTTAACAACACTCCACTTGTACCTGTCTGGGCAGTCACTGTTGGCATTGAGGCACATTCCTATGTTTGTTTTCTTAGTGTAGACTGCAGTGTGGAAACCTCCGTTCCTTTCCATGACCGTTACATCTAGAAAGGGCAGCTTCCCATCCTTCTCCATCTCGTAAGTGAAACGCAACACAGAATTCCGCTCAAATGCCTCTTTCAGCTCCTGCAGATGTCTGACATCAGGTACCTGTGTAAAAATGTCGTCAACATGCCTGCAGTATATGGCCGGTTTCAAGTTCATGTCGACTAAGACCTTCTGTTCGTTGGTACCCATGTAGAAGTTCGCAAACAGGACACCTAGGGGAGAACCCATGGCGACCCCATCTACTTGCTTATACATGTGCCCATCCGGACTCAAGAAGGGTGCCTCTTTATTACAAGCTTGGAGTACAAACACAGAGATCACACTAACGTGATCCATCAAATGAACAAATCCACAAGGGCCGTGACAAGGATTCGAACCTGCGTCCGGGAGCATCCCAGACACAGGCAGTGTCTGGGATGCATCCCAGACACAGGCAGTGTCTGGGATGCTCCCGGACGTAGGTTCGAATCCTCGTCACGGCCCTTGTGGATTTGTTCATAAGCTTGGAGTAGTTTCCTTAGAATGTTTTCTGCTATGTCAAGAGGAGTACAGGTCGGATCATGATACACTCTGTCGGCTATCATCCCGATTGTTTCATCCACAGGTACGTTGGTAAACAGTGAATCTACGTCCAACGAGGCTCTTATCCCTGCAGCCTGTGTTCCCCGCAGTAAGTCAACAAATTCCTTTGGAGATTTCAGGCTGAAGCCGCAAGGGACATAAGGGGTCAGCAAGCCGTTGAGTCCCTTTGCCAGTCTGTACGTGGGTGTGGGTATCTGGCTGATGATTGGCCTAAGTGGGTTTCCAGGCTTGTGTGTCTTGACATTTCCATACGCATACCCAGGTTTGTATTCCCCAATAATCTTTGGCAGGTGGAGTCCGGATTTTTTGGCGTTCACAGTTTCGATCAATCTGTTAACCTTTGCTTTCAATTCGGCTGTAGTGTCCTTCGTTACCCTTTGGAATTTAGTTTGGTTAGAGAATATGAGGTTCATTTTCGCCAGATATTCCTCTATTTCAAGAATGACATATATTGGTGACTTAATTGTCACCTCTCCTGACGACTATCTCCTTGTTCTCACAAAGGCTTTTAGCTGCCGCTTTAAGCTCGGGGGACAGTATGGTGCTTCTGTAGTTGCCACGAATCTTTCGTCCTTCTGCAATAAGTTCTGCTTGTAAGGTGTCTTTGGTGGTGACCTTCTTTTGTGTCTCGAGGTCGAATATGTCGTCCAACGATATATATATATATATATATATATATATATATATATATATATATATATATATATATATATATATATATATATATATATATATATATATATATATATATATATATATATATATATATATATATACAGCATACTTGGCCCTCTCCTCTTTCTCATCTACATTAATGACCTTCCAAATGCCTCCCAACACCTCAAACCAATTCTATTTGCTGACGACACAACCTTCATTTACTCCAGTCCTGACCCTCTTGCTCTAAATGCCACAGTAAATACTGAGCTAAATAAAGTCCATCTTTGGCTAACTGCCAACAAACTCACCCTTAACATTGACAAAACCTTCTATATTCTGTTTGGCAATAAATCCTCTAGTCTTATAAATCTCAAAATAAACAATACCCAAATTTGTAACAAATTAGATGGCAAATTCCTTGGCATTCTCATTGACCACAAGCTGAATTTCCAGGGACACATTCTAAATATATCAAAAAAAGTTTCAAAAACTGTGGGCATTCTTTCTAAGATCAGATATTATGTACCACGCCCTGCTCTGGTGACTCTCTATTACTCCCTTATCTATCCTTATCTCAACTATGGTATTTGTGCTTGGGGTTCTACTACCCAAAATCACTTACGTCCTCTAATTACCCAACACAAAGCCGCTATTAGAACAATATCCAACTCTGGCCCCAGACATCACTCGGTACCCCTACTCAAATCTCTTAATATGTTAGATATTAAGTCACTGCACATTCTCTCATGTGTATTATACATATATAAAACGCTAAACTATAATGCCAATCCTGATCTTAAAAGCTTCATAGAAGGTTGTAACAGAACCCATGAGCACCACACCAGAAATAAATACAGTTTTGATATTCCTAGAGTACGTCTTAATCAAACTAGAAATGCTCTGCAAATCAAGGGGCCCAGAATGTGGAATGACCTTCCCAACCATGTTAAAGACTGTACCTCTCTCAACCAGTTTAAGATAAAAACTAAACACTACCTAATAAATTCCCTGTAATCTACCTCACTCCTCTATTGTCAACCCATGTCTGTTATTTTCTTTTTTTTTCTTTTTTTTTAATCAACACTGTTTGTCAACCTATTGTATTTGTGCTGCTTTTTCAGTCATGTTCCCCCTTTTTTTTTATCTTTATTTGTATTTGTTCTCAACATCTTTTATTCTTTATGCTCAATTAGTATTAAGTTCTAGATATTAATGTTTTTCTTGCCCGAAACGCATTGCGTAATAGTGGCTTTAGGCATTGTATGTACTAGCTCTATCTATATATCAATCCATTAATGTAACATCACTTGTATGTATATACCTTACCTGAATAAACATCTGAATCTGAATCTGAATCTGAATATATATATATATATATATATATATATATATATATATATATATATATATATATATATATATATATATATATATATATATATATATATATATATAATGTGTGTGTGTATGTGCAGAAATAATATTAATAAAACAATTAACATCGTGTAGTGTACTCTATATATCAAAATATATTACTTTGAAACCCATATCATTCACTAAAAAAAAATTGGGCTACTCATATTTCAAATTCGCTACTTTTAGAGCGTCAGCTCCCTACTTTCAGCAATTTAGATCTGGCAACCCTGGGCTACTTAGCCCTTCATGGAACAGGGGGATGGGGGTAGGGGAATGGGATGGAAGGGTTCCATGGGATGGAAGGTCTTATACCCCTACCCACCACCACCACCGTGATCACTATCCATTATTAACCCTGCACCAGCAAACTCTATAGGCACAACAAGAAGAATGAATAATATCTCCCACTATTCCTTCACCCCGTCCCATCCCAAATTCTTATCCTGACCCCTTCCATGTGCTGTAGTCGTAATGGCTTAGCACTTCCACCTGATAATCCCCTCCCTCCCAATATTGGAGCGCGTACGAAATAGTCACAAAGTACAAAAAGTACCTCTTATACCCCCCTTGATGTGAGTGAGGTCACTGCATGATAACGACCACTCAGATATTCCGGCCACATGTTACACATGTCTAGTGTAGTTATGCGTATATGTATGTAGTTACACATTAAAAAACATAATTTGTAATATATATATATATATATATATATATATATATATATATATTTATATATATATTACAAACTATCTTTTTTTAATTTGGGCTCTACATATAGCCGGAATTAATTAAGAAAAGCTGTGGGTAGAATTGGATAGTTGGGTTGTAAGATTATAGAAATAGCCTAAGCTACTCTATCCCTTTGAGATGAATTTATTTTTTCTTGTCTCATTAAACATACTTGAACTTGAACTTGAAGTTGGGTTGTTGAGTCATTGTACTTAAGGCCCGTCACGTCTGTCTGTGACGTAGACGACAGCTTGGTGGTGCTCTCCTGTCTGTCTGTCCTCCTCCTCCTCCACCTGTCTTGGTAAGGTCAAGTCCCGCAGCCCTTTTTCACCCATATTTTGTTGTTTTTGAAGGCTTAAGCCATATATATGTAATACACATATGGTATAACTTGGGTTATTAAAACTTGTATGTGTCGGTCGGTTATATATTTTTGGATGTGTGTTTTGGTAAATTGGACCATTTTGGAAAATGTGCAGCAGCATGTTAGTTGAAATTGGCGAGAGTTAGTTTACAGGTTAATGATGAGATAGATGCTGGGAGGTGGGGGGGGGGGATGCTGTGTTATGGGTGATGCTATCATGTATGATAACGTATTTTTTTTTTTTTGCGAGCACTGGTCATTGTTTTCATCTAAATAGAGAAAAGCCATTATGCTACCATCCTTAGGCTAGCCTATCTTCTTGAGCTGATTTCGGGGTTTAGCATCCCCGAGGCCCGGTCCTCGACCAGGCCACATCATCAGGAAGCAGCCCGTAACAGCTGTCTTTAACTCCCAGGTACCTATTTACTACTAGGTGAACAGGAGCATTAGGGTGAAAGAAACTGCCCCTTTGTATCTGCCTCTGCCTGGGATCGAACTCGTAACCTTGGGACTAAGAGTCCTGAGTGCTGTCCACTCAGCTGTCAGGGCCCTAGGCTAGGGTTACGATACAATACAATGTATATTTTAAAGAATGTGTGTACAAATAAAGAGTAATGTACAATTGTACTTTTACACACACAAAAGAGAACAAATTACCTTTAGGGCCACTAATACTAGTGGCCTCGACGAGGACAGGAAGCTGGCGGCTTGTCCAATGTCCCCCCCTCCCGCCATTTGCCCTGATGATCTTTTCCAGCTGTATAGACATATATTTATTTATTTTATTTATTTATATATATATAAAAAGGTACATTGGGTTTGTGAGAGTACATAGCATTGATGTTTTTACATTCTTGTAAAGCCACTAGCACGCATAGCGTTTCGGGCAAGTTTTTAATCTAACAGATAATTTTAAGTAGGTACTGTAATTCCTTGCAAAATTGATTTTTTTTTTAACAAGTACATTGTAAGAAAATTTGGCAAAGATTAATAGGTACATTAAAATAAAATTTCTGGGTTATAAACAGGTACATTGTACAGTAATATAATTTGAGAATTATTTCAAGGTATAATGCAGTAAAATATGCATTTAATATAACAGTCATGATATAAGATGATAGCAATGATTACAATGGTGAAGTTGTATGGCTTGGGTACATATATTGGGGGATTGGGTAGCACAAGATACAGTGCGAGTTTAAAGCACTAGGTAGGAAACTATGAAGATGAAATTAGGTACTTTTTGGTTTTATTGTTTAATAAGGCAAAAGTTGGACAGCTTTTCAGTTCGTTAGGGATTGAGTTCCATAGACTAGGTCCCTTTATTTTCATAGAGTATTTACACAGATTAAGTTTAACTCTGGGAATATCAAAGAGATGTATATTTCTGGTGTGATGATTATGGGTCCTATTACATCTGTCCAGGAAGAGTTTCAGAATGGTTTGCATTTAAGAACAAGATTTTGTAAATGTAAATGGCACAAGAGAATGTGTGGAGTGAGTTTATGTTTAGCATGTTTAGGGATTTAAACAGGGAGGGCTGAGTGTTGTCTGAAAACAGAGTTTGGTAATGTTCTGATAGGAGGTTTTTGCTGGGTGATGATGGGCTTGAGGTAGTTTGCAGTGGTTTAACCCCATGCATAGATACTGTATGTTAGATAGGGACAGATTAGTGCATAGTATAATGAGAGGAGAGCAGAGTGGGGGAACATAATATGTGATTTTAAAGAGTATACCAACTGTGTTTGAAATGTTCTTGGATATCTGTTGTATGAGGGTTCTGAAGTTGAGTCTTTTTTCTAAGTATAGGCCAAGGAACTTTTCATAATTTTTATTGCTGATATTAACATTCTCTGAAGCTGAATTGCATTTGTTGATTTGCTGCAAAATAGGATGTCCTGTAGTAGGTCTTTTCTATGTTTAATGAAAGATTGTTGGTTGACATCCATAAGTGGACTTCTCTAATTCATTATTGACAACATTATTTAATGTGTGGGGTGTTGGGGTCTGAGTAGACAAGGGTAGTATCATCAGCAAATAATATAGGTTTAAGAATGTTAGACATATATAAAATAGATATACCAAAATTATATAAAATAGACATAAAATTTAACCCAAGGCGTGAAGGGGTAAAACTCTAATACTAAAGGAGAAATAAGCGAACAGTGAGAACGGTTATGGAAAATAAGAAAATAAGCAATAAAGATGATTCTTAAGGATGACAGGCATAGACTATTACAATATGAAGTCAGGCATTGTAGCAATAGTACAGTAGTTTATTTACATTAATAACATAATGGAAATAGAAATTAATAAATTATAGAAATACAGGGTGTAGTTTGGAAGAGCAACTGGACTCTCATAATATTTTGTTTGGAACATAACAACGTAGAGTAATACAGTATAGTAATATAAGGTCAATTGGTTCATTCAGGCACTTCTCTAATATGCCTATAAAGTGATGAATATTGTCTAACACTACACACAGAAATCACAATTGCGTGATGCATCAATCCTCGTCACGGCCCTTGTTGATTTGTTCATTTAATATGGTCTAATGTTTGGTTTTCAAAACTGCACTCAAATACATACTGTACATGACATAATGTGGTTGATAACTTCTAGAGATTTATTGGGTTTTGTTTGTATTTTTCACGTAACTTTGAGAGCATCTTGCAAAAAAGCACAGTACAGTATAGCTGTACCATATTGGGAGTGACTGGAGACTTGTCTGAATAACAAATTTGTGACTTCATTATGTATAGACTCAAAGGGTTATGTGTTATTTGGATAAAGGATGCATGAAATAATTGCTAATTCAAATCTATTCAGCTTAATTTGTTCCAGTATTTGAATAACACAGGCCTACATGGGCCTTTATCCAAGTAATGAAGTTACCAGTGAGCCAGTCTCCGACATGCCTAATCCTTAAATTGAAACCAAAACCTGTGCTGGCATTAAAATTATGATGTCATAGTAACATCATGCACATGCATTGTATATAAAACAAAATTTTATCCCTTGTTGTCATTAGATTGGGTAGAGTTCGGTTTAAAAAGTAGCAATGACATAGACAGGTAAAACTTTCCACGTTTTTTACCCTACCCTAATTCTCAGACTGTGAAAATTCATTGTTCAGCTGATTCTTCAGTTACTTAAAAAAAAAAAGCACATTGCTTTCTGTGATTTGGTCCACTTCAAAATGTTGTGACTGGATTATGGCAGCTGTGACACTGAGGGTTGCCAGGGTGTGGTGAAATCTTGAAGTTTTTTTGCACGTAGGTTTTTTGTTTTTTCCTAATTATTTGAACAGTATTTATTAACCATGGATATGGTTTGGTTAGGTTGAAATTGAAATTGAAATAAGTTTATTGAGGTAAAATACACACAAAGGGATGAGGTAGCCGCGTCCAACAGCCTGGTTGATCAGTCCGGCAACCAGGAGACCTGGTTGACGACCGGGCCGCGGGAACGCTAAGCCCCGGAAGCACCTCAAGGTAACCTCAAGGTAGCTCAAGCTATTCTCACCCCGTTCAGTACATCGTGTTAATACATACATAGACACACATCACAAGCAATAAACGTATTACCGAACATTCTGAGAGATAAATATATACATTTCCTCCTTTACACAAGTAGTATGGTATCAGACATACACACACATACTTTTATGACCTAGGTATACTGTATAGACAGGGTTAGGTTAGGTTTGTTCTCAACTCACAATTAGGAATTCTGGGTTTGAATCCCAGGCAGGACGTAAATGGTTGAGCACTTTCCCATCACCTAATGAGCCTGTTCACCTAATCATTTAACCATATAAATAACATAAAATTGACAGTAAAAGTGAAGGAAGATTCTCAGGCCGATACATAAATAGTACAGTGGTGTACAGTGGTGCCTTGGTTAACTAATTTAATCCATTCCAGCACCGAGCTCGTCATGTGAAACGCTCGTCCTGCAAAACAACAGCACTGTCGTCAGAGGTGTCCGAGAACCAGCGAAAACGCTAGGTAGCACCACGTGGTTTTCTTGTTAACAGAGTGGAAGCTCGTCATTCGAGACACATTTTCTGCGAGTGGCTTACTCGCTACCTGAAATGCTCGTAGATGGGGCTGCTCGTCACCCAAGGTTCCTCTGTACTTTATTTTAGTACAGTACAGTACAGTACTCACATACAGAACTATTTTAGTACTCGCATACAGCACATAATGAAAAAAAAATGTTTCCCAAACAGTTGGCATACCTTAAAAAATATATTTCCTCCATTTTACTCTTCTTAACATTTTATTACTCACTAATACATCCCTATCTAACTTCTGGTATCTTTGCATGGGCTTCAGTCTCGCCAAACTACCTTAAGCCCTTCATCACCTAGCAGAAATCAGATATCGAAGTTGTGACAAATTCTGTCTTCGGACAATGTACAACCATTCAAACCCAAAAATATGCTAAAGATCACTTGCTCCACACATTCTCTTGTGCTATTTATTTAGACTATCAAAAAGCCAATATTCACTTCAATTCTAATTCCTCAATATTAGTCTTGATTTCAAAGTCTTCTTGGATGGATGTAACTCTTGAACATCACACTAGAAATAATTATCTCCTTGGTATTCCTAGTCAGATTATTTTTATGCAAGTACACCATGCAAATACTGTACACCATAATGGGGCCCATAACAGTACAGTATGTGGAACTCCCTTCCTAATGAAGGGAAAATTTGCTTGACCTATACCTTATTCAAAATTAAAATGATGAAATACAGTACATAATTTCCTCACCATAGTATTCAGTACTCTATGCTACTACAACTAGTAACTATCTAGAAATATAATGCCAATATAATTTCTCATTTTCACTAAATTGCCCTATTAATGTTAATAACATTGTGTTTGTATTAACAATCAAATTGCTCCAATTTCTCATTGTATACATAAGCGACTAATTTTATTTCTTTAAAATTGAGTATTATAAGAAGTTTGTAGAAATTAATCATTTGTGAGAGACATGGATCTCGGTGCAGGCTACTATTATAGTTAAGACTGCATGGCAAGATGAAATTACCTTTTTAGATTTATGCAAAAAAAAAAAATCGATAACTATTTTAAAGATGACATTTTTCTGATTATACAGCATGGTTTAATGATAATGAAAATGAAGAACAAGTCGGCAAATACGTTAGGTTTATAGTTTAGTGGTCAAAGTCCAATGATCTTGAGTAATCTTAGATAAGATTGTATTGAGTCATTCCCATCTTGTAAGTGCTTATGAAGACCATATAAGGGCTTGCTGAATGACGATGCTAATATTAGACAGTAACTTTGGGGTGGCCCTGTCTTGCTGTGCACAACCCTGTGTAGTTCTGTGCTTGAAGAGCTACGCTCCCACTTGGCTTCATGCTTATTTGATGGATCTGATTTATTTTTGAGTATGGCATATGGTGTAAGTATAGTACTATGTGATCAGTTACTGTGTACTGACAAGCAGCCACCTTCCTGTCCAATTGATGCCACAAGAGATGGTGGCCCTCTGGTGAGTATAGATAATAATTGCATCTGAATTGTGCTTCAAGACCATCTACATGAAGAGTAGGCAGACAATGATTCACAATAACGTGGCTGAAGGATATGATGACCAAACCACACAAGATGGAGAAATGACACAAAAACGATGGAGTCGTTTCTCCATCTTCTGGTTTGTGGTTTGGTCTTCATTATTTGAATAGTAGTGTATGTAGTGTTAGATATATTCTTTGGTAGTAGTAGTGAGGAATTTCCCTCTTCTACAATTAGATAATTAAAAGGGGTCCTGGTAGTACAGGCAGGTTCGGTGTTGACGCACAATCTCGAATTCCAGGTTCGATCCACTCTGTAAATATGAATTTTCAATTTTTTGGGGGGGAGGGGGGGTAACTTTGTTTATTTAGCTTAAATCTGTGACCTCTTGTTCTTCAAGTTCCAGATCTCAAGAATTCTTTATCAATTTTGTCAATTCCTATTACTGTTTTGTACATAGTGATCATATTGTCTCTTTTTTTTATTCTTCTATCTTCTAGTTTGGCACATTTAATGCCTCTAACCTCTCCTCGTAGCTCTTGTCTTTCATTTCTGGAAACCATTTCGTTGCATGTCTTTGTACCTTTTTCAGTTTGTTGATGTGCTTCTTAACACACTATAGCGGTAGGGCTTTAGATACCCCCCTCTTATAATGTCCCAGAGGGGTTTGGTGTGCTAATTGCTTTCTGATGAGTCACAAGCCTTATGTTTGAAGTCCCATGGAAATATTGAAGACCTCAATTTCCCAGGGCAGGAGAACTTAGGGCATGAGCCATAGAAGATGGATTTTTAGTCAGTGTGATTGGGTCCTAAACTTGGTTGGGTGTGTGGGGGTCTTTGGGGCATTGCAGGGAGGGAAGCTTACATCTGGTGACTACTGTCAATTGAATCACATCTGTATATTGAGTGAGTGAGTACGTGTCCTTATATTCTAATGTCTTAAGCATCACCCTATATTTGCCTTGTTAAGGAAAACATGGTGTAGGATTTCAGTGCTAATCAGAAATAAACTAAATTGTAAGCCTTTATCTGCTGTGTATCAATTGACTTCTGTCTTATAAGAGGCAGCTAGATTCAAGTATTCTTGGACATCTCCCTTGGCTTGTTGATGATACTAATTACAGTAAATATTAAATTACCTCCCTCCAAGATGTTAGAGTAATTATCAAAGTGTCAAATTAAGGCATGAAGAGAATTGTTTGTACAAGGAGGGCTCTCTGCCTTCTGTCCTGTGTGCCGGTGTATTGTTGGGGCAAGTTGCATTAGGCTGCTGGCCAAGTAAGATGCCCCACCACCTATGGCAAATTAATATCACCAACCCAGCAGTGACTGGCAATCTTTGCCACCAGTCGCAGTAATTATTGAATGTAATTTTGTTAAGATGAAGGTGGTGGCAGCATTCGGTTTAAGTTAACTGTAACTTGTGGATTTGTTCATTTGATGCATCACGTTAGTGTGATCTCTGTGTGTGGTAAGTTAACTGTAATTTGGTAATAACGGTGGCAGTGTTATAAATTATAAGTAATAGCAGTGGTGTTATAGTATAATCACAGCACTTGGACTTTTCAGTTGAAACTTTCTCTTATACCGTAGGAATGCATATGCAGTATCCTAAAACCATTGTTATCCTTGCATAACATCCACTCTCCAAATCTATATTAAGAATTGCCCAAGTAATCCATATTTAATTTTCAGAAAATGGTTGGAATAATAATGGTGGTGTACCAGTATGTGCTACTGGTATGTGACTTTGTGCATCTCATTGTTCTATCGGCATTTCTGATGTTAAAGTCTCTATGGCAATTAATGTTTCCACTCCCACTCAAGGCTATCACTGGAGAAGTTGTTCTGGTGAGTTTATTTTGTTTTATTGTGATTTATAATTTAAGTGACATTGTGAGGTGTTCACTGCTGTGATACTACTAATTATGGGTTTCTCCTATCTCGCCATTTCCTGATTTTCAGGATTTATATTAGTTATCTCTAATATATATTTTCCCCCCAAAATGTACTGTGTTCGACACCTGGAGAATGCCTTTATATTGGCTTGAAACGTTTAGGGCTTACGGTGGTACAAGGAAAGATTTCTCTTGTTATTGTCGTGTATTGAACATAATTTGGAAATAAATAAGCATATATGCAGAGAAATTTGTACACATATGGCCTGATTCTGCAGAATAATCGCATTATTTTCGTTTTCAACAAATACCTTGAAAGTTTTGTGGAATTCAATTTTGTTTTATTATTGTCAAAAATGGTAAATGATATTCAATTTAAATTTGATGTGTGTCTTAGAACCATTTCATCGACTATAGTACATAAATTTTCATTATTCTAACTCCAATAGTTAAAAACAAATACAAATTCTTATTAATAATTGTAGTGAATGGAATTAATTATTTTTTCGTTCATGATATTGAGACATAATCTGAATCCTTTAACCCTTTAGCTGCTATAAGTGGTAGCATTTGTCCCCCCATAGAAAAAAAAGTGGAATTAAGTCTGCCTTTCTGGGGTGTTATTAGTAGCTACCCAGAGCTTCACACACTAATACCACAGGGCCAATACCATGTCATCAGGCCCCCCCCCCCATCCTCCCCTCAACAGAGGCAGGGAAGCTGAGGATGTCATAATACACCATTTAAAGACAGGAATCCCTACCAAAAAGGCAAAAAGAGGGGTCATAAAAACTTAAAAATGCTTGTAGATAAATGTTTGGTTTGAATGAATGCCAAATAAATCTTTTCAAAACAGCCAAAATACTGCCTCACTACTTCCATGCCCACCACTGTGTGACAGTGCAATTGGGCCCAGCCAATTGCAAAGATCCTGGTAATTGCTAACCAAAGATCCAGCACTGCCCAGCCTCCCCACTACCCCTTCTCCTGCAATACAGGAACAGATGCCTTATAATTCTGTTACCAGGCTGAAAGCTTTCCCTTCCTATTGCTTATGATAAGCCTTATCCTACTAGTATTCCCTGGAAACTGACCTGCCAATTGGTTAACAGTCAGGTACCTAATTACTGTTGGGTAAACAGGGGGGCAAACAGTTGCAGATTGGTGTGCAGTAAAACCTCCATGGCCAGGACTCGAGTTCAGACCAAATTGCTCCTGAGGCATGGGGCTGCCACTACTAGAACTCGTAGGGAAAAGGGGGGCAACCAAGAGGTTGCTGTAAGGTTGAGGTTACTTGTTCCCCTGTAAGAGGTGTTACATTATTCTCAATACTGTACTTTTCTGTGGGGAGCCCTGTTGGATCCCTGAAGCTATTTAAACTGATATCTGCTATATTAGTTTGGGGGGTCATCAGTTATAGGAGTCCGTATGTCTACTGGGAAGCACAAGCCAGAACCTGGCTCCCTCAGAGGGGCGCAGGGAGAAATGACCTATTAATACTACATTTTAATTACTGTATGTCGCAATTGCCATCAACCAGGCAAGCATTCAGAAAGGTAGGCAAAACAAAACGGACCACAAGCTGATGAAAATTGCGACCTACATCCAAAAAGAGCAAAAAAATACTTCCCCAGGAAGAAAACAAGCAACACTTCATCCAACTAACAATCCCGCTCTTTAGTGCATACCCGAAGAGGGGGAACCGGCTCACCTGAGCTGACAGCCCACCACCTCAGTTCTTGAACTGATGTGCTGGTGCCCTCAAGTTCCTGTTCTGGATTTTCCCGTGTGTGGCTGTACCAGCAGTGTGTGTGGTGTGGAGGCCAGGTGTCTTATTGTACATGGAGCAGCATGCACCTAGGGTGATCGTTTTTCCTGGGGCATTCGGAACTCGCTCACGTTTGAGGACTTCTTCACTTAATGTTGTCTTTTCCCCACTTAATATTGTCTTTTCCCATGGGGTACGTCGGGGGTCTTGGGCTTTTTGTTTTGCTCTGGATGGGGAGTGTTATTGGCTGGGTGGGGCACACTGCGGCCAGCACAGCTTGCACACACAGCGGCCGACGATTCTCTCTGGCTGCCAGTTTGTTGTGTGTCTTTGGGGGTTTTGTTTTTCTTTCTAGCATTTTCGGTTTTTGTTCACTGAGGTGATCTGACTAGCATCTTATTAGGCAAGCCTAGGTTGTGTTGGTGGTCCTCCTCTGTTGCCCCGAGGTTTCTCGGCTACTACTGGTGGTCTGTTTGCCTGCTGACAGACAGGGTTCTACCAGCTTAGCTAGCCTCAGTGCCTGGGCTTCCCATTGGGCTTACTCACCCTATGGGCCTGGGAAAACCCCAGTGGGCTCGGGGATTTGTCTTTTGAGTCCTCTCTCGCCATGTGCGAATATGAAGATTGTTCGTCGCTCCTGCCTTAGGGTGACGATCATCTGAACTTCCTTCGTCATGCTGCTCGGTGGGTCAGTGACACCCACGACCCGGAGTCTTGCAAGACTTGTTCCCTGTTTGTGCTTCAATTTACCCATCCCTTGTCTGATGATCTCAGGGATTAGGCAGCAGCTGCATTGCATGCTCAATTCTCCTTATTGCAACGGGCCTGGTTGCCCAGTTGGAGGCCCCAAATAGAATTTAATGGGGTCAATGCACGAAATGTGCCAGGAACCATGAGTGGTACCTATTACAAGGGAGATAGGAAAATGAAGTGACTAGTAAATCTCAACCTGGAAGGCACTAGAAGAACTTGTATCAGAGGACACCATACAGAAACCCCACTGGTACAAACCAAGGCAAATGGCATCCGCAGGTTTTTGGTCTATTTTTATTCTTAAGTGCATATTACAGTACTTAATTGTCTTAACAACTATCCATGCTCTCCTTCTGTCCATATTTGTGCTTATAAATTTACTTTCTCATGTATATAACTTGACAGTTAACATTTACAGAACATGTTCTCTTCCTTATGATTAATGTAGCTAAGAGAGGCAATTCATGTATTCTACAGGTTCTACCAAGACTTATTTCAACAAGTCGTAAAAAAAAGGATATGTGGTGTGCATTTGTTTCAAAGGCACTAGACCAGCTCTTGCCACCTAAGGGGGCCATCCAGTGACTCAAATCAACTTTGGAATATTGGTCAAACTTGACTCCTTTCTACTGATGTGGTCACACAAGATTCACCTTTCAAAGTGGTATTCTTTATTTTGGTAAATACATTTTTAATGTGTATATTTGAGCTTCTGAGTACCTACAGACCCTTGCATGTTTTGCATGGGATGCTAATATGCTTGACAGTTTTCCCTTACTGAAATATTTTACAGTGAAGTGATGAACTATTGCATTCTCAAAGCACTTTGCTATGATCTTAGGTTTATTGCTACCACATACGAAAGATTAACCCTTTGAGTGCTAAACTTAGTTACAGTTTGTCTGAGGAATATTCATAAACTCTGAGAGCAAAAAGTGGATTTATAAAATGCTGTGATATCAGAAAATTTTAATTTCCACATGTTAGGAAGATAATGAATATTTGCTAAAGTAGTTTTCAAATAGAGTACATTGGCTCAATTAGGGTAGTGATGGGTGTTCATTATGACTGCTTTATTGCTTTAATTACAACATTGCTTTAGCACGGAAACTGTAATGAAGGTGTTTGTTGTTGTAATTAATGAGGACTCGCCAGCTCTAAGGCACTTCCCTGCTAACCGTGCAGTTTATTGTTCTTGAAAGGGATTTGCTTGCTATGGTTTCGATTTGATTCAATTTTTCTTTTGATGGATTGTTTCTATTTTACCCTTTACTGTTGTGTTTATAACCATTATTTTTCCAATTATTTTTTTGTCATTATTTGTGGTTTGTATGAGTTCTGAAAATTTTCTATTTTAAATTCTAGAATGTGAAAATCCTGATAATGTAAGTTTTCTCTCACTGTATTATAATTATCTTGCAGTTTTCTTAAAATTTAACTTAGTTTAGGAGTTAAATTTGTTTTATATATAAATTTTTATTATACTGTATTCTTGCATTTTGTGTGTTGAAAGCTTTAAGTGGACATTTCAAAAGTATATTATAATTTGAGGTGACTATTATTGATATAAAACCAGTATTGAATGTAATGAATGCCTCTGGTAGAGCCCTGGTGGCTCCCTGAAGCCGGCTCCTCACCACTAGGTCAATTTAATCGTAGGAGTCCATTTAGGCTTACTGGGAACCAGAACCTGGCTTCCTCTCAGAGGCAGAGAGAATTTGGGGACATTGTCATCACCCACAATTGGAAAGCATCCAGAAAGTCAACAAAGACAACTGCAAGGTTTATAGAAAATGAAGCACCGAAGTGGCCAAAAGACTCGTCAAAACTATTCGGGCAAAAGCAAGCGATCTAACTAGCATAGATTCATTAGTATTGATGACTGCCACCAGGTGGCCTGAAGCTCTGGCCCACAGGTGACTCCAAGGCTTGACCAGAGCTGATGCACTCTGAACCGACAAACCTGGTAGGGAGGAAGGAAGTCGGAGGCTTGACCAGAGCTGATGCACTCTGAACCAACAAACCTGGTAGGGAGGAAGGAAGTCGGAGAGCCACCGCTGGCTTATTACATTCAATACTGGTTTCTGGGAGGAGCCATTTGGTGGCTTCCTGGAGCTAAATGACCACAAATAACGGAAAACAAGGGACTTTACCAGGGATGAGGAGAGACAGCAGGTACTACCCTGAAAAAAAAAAGCCCTTGGTCAGGAACCCATCCCAGCAACACACAAGACTGATAGGGACCAACAATAAGAATCAAACAATGGGCTGCCAGAACCTCATCAGAACAATAAGACCATCGAACCTGAAAATAGGTAAACAACATGGGGAAAGTTGCAGAAAATGTTGTGTACTTAAAAACACCAAGGACTTGAGGGTAGACCACAGGCTGGGCAGCTATGATAACATGACAGACAGAGGAAATGAGCCCCATAACATGGACCATGGGGAAATAGGAACAAACAACGTGTTTACCAAAGCAGGACCAGTGGCACACAGGCAGTGGCCAAATGCCACCACTGGACATAACAAGTGATGCATTCCTGACCTGAGAAACCAAGCATCAAACACCAAAGGACCCCTCCTAGAAGCCAGCTGACTCATACTGTGCCAGTAAAGGAGATGGCAACAGACAAATTTTCCACCAGGAGTGAGGAACAATCCCCCCTCCTGCCTCCAGAGGAGAGCACGAGGGGTGTGTTTCTTGCCTCTCTGAGAGAATACCCCTGACTGAAGGGCCAACTGGGAACACAGGAGAAGAAAGACAAAGACTCTTATCAAGAGACAAAGGCAGCTCAGGAGAAGCATGAGCTGTCTGGAGGTGAAAGAACCCACCCCTGAAACATGCATCAAAAGAGAAGATGAAGGGACAGAAGAGGTGAAATAAGTGCGAGGCATCGTCATACTGCTGCCGCCAAGAGCTGCCGCTGGCGTGACACAAATAACCCAACCACCTGCTTGCCACACAAATGGTAAAAAAGACCCATGTCAGAAACTCCAGACATATAGAACAAAGGAGAAAGCTGAACCAGGAAGGTATATCATAGGGCTGACCTGCTGAAAGAGGCAGAGCTATGGAAAAATTCCCGGATTTGGACAGGGCCAGAAGAGCCATAAACATAGTTCAAACAGGCCATCAAGGAGAAGTGAAGCATAATTAACCTTATTAAGCACACTGGGGCTTTAATGGATAGTTATTCATTTAAACACAGGAAAAAGCAAAATACAAGCTTTATTTTTATGCTTACATAAAATATATCTGTGAGGTGTAGCTGGCCCTAGACTAGTCCAGCTCAAACAAATCTTGCAGAATGCAGGAATTCCAAATATAATTTTCTCAACACAAACTACAGGTACTACTGATTATTAGATATATGGACCACAAAAATATATATCGTAATTTAAAATAATACATTTTGTTTTTGATAAAAAGCTTGAAAGGATTTTAGATGTAATTATGCTCGTTAATATGTAATGCACTGTACAGTACAAAATGTAGCCGATCCTTCCAGTAGGCCAACTCACTGCTAGACACTGATCAATGTAGTTTTGTTATACATTCCTGTGTTAAGGATGTGGTTTAACCTCATACTGTAATTGTAGTTTCCCTCATCCCTTCCATTTAAATAAATACTCTAAATATTTATCTTCGTCTAATTTTTAGGTGACTGGAGCTGGTCATGGAATTGGTCGAGAACTGGGGCTCCAGTTCGCACGTTTAGGAGCTAGAGTTGTGTGCTTGGATATTAATGAGGTTTGTATTAGTTACCTTTCATCTTGCTTTCTTTGCTAAAATATTGCACAAAACTAAGAACCTTATCCAGTGGGCACAGTATCCAAACTATAACTTTAAACCTATATTCAGTGTTATCAATGTTGAATTAAAGTTGATGACATTCATTCAGCATTGAGGTTATGCTTGGAGGTTGTGTCCACTAAGTACATTAATTATTTAGACATTACTTTGTATGGTATATATTTCAATCAAGGTTATGAACCTTTTCATATACTGTGCTGTGCTTTTTCAATTTATTACATGTAAAAAATATCATAAGTTTACCTCTTAGGTATATTTATAATTTCCAATTTTTTTTTTTATATTGGTGCTAAATAGTTTAAAAGAGTTTTATAACTTTACAAGGCAGGGGGATCATTTGGCCTTTTTTTCACAGGCAGGTATAGTACTAGTACTATGAAGAGAGTGAGGTAAAGAGCCTTTCTTTTAGCATTGGATGTTTTGATGGCACTTATCTTGGTACCACTTAGTGGTGTGCTGGATATATAGACTCACATGTGCTGGAGTAAAGGACCTCTGGAAAATGATTGAAGAATTAGAAGGGACATGGGACACAAAGGGAAGCTGAGAGGGAACGTAAGGTTGCTGGGAAACGAAAATAGCTAGATAGGAATAAAGTAGCCAGGTTAAGGAGGACATTGAAGGACTATAAAGGATAACAAAGAGAAGGAAGCAGCCAAATGGGTACATGAGAACATGATAGTAGTGGAAGAGGAGAAAATAATCATGGAGATTGCCAAGATTCTAAAGAAGACAAAATTAATAAAAAAAAAGGGGAGATCAGAATCAAAAAGTGGTAGTGCAGTTCACTAGACATAAGTGAAGATGTTAAAAAAAAAAGCCATTATCAATTATAAGCTGTCAGTCAATGGGAGAAAGAGAGAGAGAGACAAAGAAGCTGCCTGTGGTGTTGTGTAGGGGGGGGGGTCCTCCCAACTTTTCAGTATGAGGCCCACATCTTACCCATTTTACCCATTTTTGCATGTCAAAGAAAAAATTGGTTTTATAAACTGAATGAATAAATTTGATTTGCATCTTTTCTGGGTAATGAGCATGAGATAATTCAGAACAAGAGAAATGTGAAGATTGCAAAGATGCCAAGCTAACACTTGGAAATGCTATATAATGAGTAACAAATGTTAAACATAGCAAATGCTCTGACACAAGAATCATTTACTTACCAGCAGATGAGAATGGCAGGTTATTAACTCTTTTAGTAATTTTATTTACTGAAATGAGAATTTGCCCAATTTTGTGGCACTCTGGTAAAATACAAACCTCAAGAAATTCATTAAAACAAATCAAAAAAATCTAAATACCCCTGTAGTCATCAATAACAGTCTAACAAAAATAAAGTCAGTCTGCACCTTTATACTCAAGTCCATAATAAACATCAGAGGATTCCCAAACAAATGTACCAGTATTGATGTTTTCTTACTGCTTGGTAAACGACAGATTGGCCAGGCTGACAACACTCTGGCTTGGTGTCCTATGGTAAGGAGCATGGCGGACAAGAACTGGACGTGTCAAATGTCTTGAATGTTTGGTTGAGAAAAAATGAAGGGAAACAATTAATTTTATTACTGTACTTTTATATATTTCAAGTTGTTGCTGGCTGGATGTGGTAAACATTCCATAGTTTGGAGACCACGGTGGAGAGGGTGGCGTCCACACCTGCTTGCCTCACAAACAAGAATCACTCCCTCACTGGTTTGATCCTTTGGCAGGTGGGATGATTAGGCTCTGGTATTTCACTGTTCACCCTTGTTCATCCAGCAGTAACTGGGGACCTGGTTGTAAGGTGATTAGTGGATCATGTTCTGGGAAAAACAAGCAGGATAGGACTTAGTAAGAGCTGCAAGAAGTAGTTCTAAGCCTCCAAACGAAAGTCGGGAGACTTTGCTGGCTTCACTTTAACTGTAGTGCTGTATGGTGGTTTGTAGACCACACGCACATTGCGGTAGTGCCTCTTGATGGAAGTAACTTGCTTTCCATCTTCACATTATGTATGCAGTACAGTATTATAAAAGCTGTTGTCCTATACTTTATTTTTCTCTCTTTTGTGGCTTTCCTTACTTGGTTACCTCTTTACTTACTGTATTTGCTTGCTGAATAAATCCTCAATTCTCTACTGAAAACTATACTTTAAGGTACCCGTATGTGGTGACTCACTTGTCAAAACCAATTCAGTATGCAATTTGCTTTACAGATATTTCATGTGTTTTAAGTTTTTATGTTTCAAGAGGAGTTCCTAGCAATAATAAAATATATATTTTTTTTTTTTTATTTTAATAGTTTGTGTATTGTTGTACTTGTTCCTGCCTTATTTAATTGAAAAATGACTCCCCTGTTGTTTTTATTAACATAGGCTAACAACAACAAAACTGTAGCGGATATTGGAAAAGAAGGTGGAAGTGCTTGGGGTTATAGATGTGATGTCAGTAGTAAGGAAGATGTCCATGCAGTGTCAGACAAGGTATGTTTAATATGTTGTCCATATTGTAAACCAGCTGATGTATAAACATCATGATATATATGTCTAGGAGAGACATAGTACCGATATTATTTATTATAATATATTTTACAACAGCACCCTAGGCTGTTGTGGATGGGCGATGTACCTTAACTTTTCCACTGTTCTTCTCGGCTATTTCATTATTGTTACTCGATAAACTCCTCCACATTTTTAGTTGGTCATGTTAGCAATTACCCATTCCATTATATTTTACTACAATGTATTATATTTAATAACCACTAGCGGAGTTAATAGTATGAAAGGCTGCTAGGATATGTACATGTACAGTACATTGATATAGAAAGTTTGGTTTGGATTTTGTGCCTGCAGCTTCCTTGATGTTGACCTACACATCTGAATACAATCTTGGCATTTTCCAATTTCAGGTGAATCAATGATACAAAAAAGATTTTATTCAGTCTTTGGTAGATGGTTCCACTTTTTGTGTCATGAGTTTAATAACTAATATGACATACAATTAGAAAGTATGTTTCTGGGAGGGGGCCCCATCTGTTGCTTTCCATAGCTAAGAGCTGGTCTAATCCAGTCATAGGGAGATGCACCAGATCTCTTTGAGACCCACCATTGTCTACACCAAACCACGCCCAGAATCTGACTCCATCTATGAGGTAAGGGGAGCTTGAGGATCAGGGATCAACCTAAAAGGGAGAAAAACCCACTATAAAGCAAAAGCACAACAAAACAAGGAATTACTTATAAAAAAATTAGGTATCCTTAGGTAAAAAAAATATACCCCCTCTTCGCTCTCCTCTCGCCTGGACACAAAATAAAGAGCATGGTTATTCCGATGCAGCTCATTCATGTTCCATGTTAAGCTAAGTGGTGTTGGCTATACTGGGAATAGTAGTTCTGGGGGGAGGGAGCTTTTTTTTTTCACTTTGAGCCAGAGTTTCCTTCTTTAGCAGTCAGCCCACATTTATCCAGCCCCACTAAGAGATTCTTGCATGAGGTGTTTGGATTCTTCCTTTATGAGCAAACTCCTCCTGAGTCACCTTACTTCTGGGTAGTGTACAAGACATGTTCTCCACTGCAAGGCCTGTTAATGGGGGGGATAGTATTTAGTGGTGTTCTTGTGTTGTGAACACACCTGGCCCTGCTCCTTCTCCTTATATGTTGGGGCTTTTACCGAGCATACACTTGGGTTGTGTAACCCGTTGTTCTCGTCCATGACTGCCTCCTCCATTTCTTGCCAGGTGTTTATGGTTAAGGTTCAGGTTTATTCAGCCAAGACACTTTGGTCATGCCTGGCATGCCTGCCCATCTATATGACTACTGTATTCACGTGGCTGCTTTCCTTCATCCCACTTATATTATGTTCTCAGATTGTTTTGGCTTCCCCATCCATTCCTATACCTGACTGCAGGTTGCAGTAGAAACCACTTTCTGCTTCAATGGACTCCTGCTGTCCTCTGCCCCTGCTTTCCTCTGCCCATGAAAGGGGCTGCTGTGGTCCTGTTTCATATGGCAATGGCTGTTGGCCTCGTTTGTGGCTATGGCTGTTTGCTTCTGCTCTCTGTAATGGTGGCTTTTGCTCCATTTTTTTTTTTTTTTTCAAAAACTACAGTGTATTTTAGGCTCCAGGCTGAATGGCAGGCTGTGGCTCCTTTGTGTACTTTGGTCTTACTTTCTGGGTATGTGTCCCAGATGCCAGCGGGCACTTGGTCTTCATTTTGTGAGCTTTTAGCAGGTCCTCACCTCTGTGTCTCCTGCTCTGGCTAGGATTCTGCAATTTTTCCTCTGGATTCCCTGTGTAAAGTGGGGCTTTGGCTTGTGCGTCCCCCAGGTTTCAAGTCAAGTTGCGGCAGTGGCTGGGCTATTCCCATCAAGGTTGATGTTGGCCTTGGAGCCTATCTTTTGATCTGGCAACCACTGATTTTGAGGTGTTTACCAAGGACTTCAAGGAAAATGGGGATTGTTGGCTGTCTCTTACCATCCGTCTCAGAGGTGCCTTACAGCTTGGGGCTAGCCTGGTCTACCTCTTTGTGGCCTTGTTTTAGCTAGGCCTAAGAGCTTGTTCTTCTGGAAGGCTTGTTAGTCTTCTCCCTGGGGTTTCCCCCTACCCTAGGCCACCTGTGTTTTTCAAGGCTCAGGGCCTGTGACTCGGTTCCACCCTATGGCCTCCTTTGGTTCGTGGGCAGTGTGCCCAGTTGTTCCTGGGATGTGGCCTTAGTTGCCACCTACTTACTGGCTGTCAGGCATTTCACAATTAGGGTGTTTACAACTCAGCAATAAACATTTACTGCCTTGGGTACCAAATCTCCTAAAGCAGTTGCTTCTTTTGAGTGCACTGATCTCTGAATTCTGGGCTCCTCTTGCTTTGTAGAGCATGCTAGTTTCTGGTCGTGACTTCCCATAGGCAAGGGGGGGGGGATCTTGGAGGTCTACTGCATCTTCCTATATCTTGGATGGAACACCACTTAGCTACATGGAGCTACTGAGGGCCTACCACAAAGTGGCATTTCATTATATTAAGTTCTTGGTTAACTTATACTTTTACATAGATTGTGGGTTGCAATTTTTTTTCATTGTACCTGTTTATTTATTCATTAAAAGCATGTACAGGTTATTTTTGTCTGTAGGAATGAGTCAACCCTTTGTGTGAAGTAACATTTGAGATGGTGATTTAATTCTGTATTCTTCTTTTATTACTTTGTGTTATGTAGACTTTCTTGATTATAGGATTAACAGCACAAAAAAAAATCAGTTTTATAATTAATAAATGGTGTGTATTGTATTACAGTATTACATTGTTATTTTCAATTTTGTTTCCATTTACAGTATTAATATCATCTGATTCCAGATCCGTAAAGATGTAGGAGACGTAACCATCCTGGTTAACAATGCTGGCATCATGCCATGCAAGCCCTTCCTTAAACATACTCCTGAAGATGTTCACAACATCTTCAAAGTCAATGTGTTTTCTCATTTTTGGGTAAGTACCAAAATAAAACAAAAAAACAAATTCTTGATGAAGTATTGGTATACTAAATAATTTCATTGCCCATTTCCCATGTTTTTTTTTTTCCATTTACTGTCTCTCTCTTGAATGTGTACATGTGATGTGCCTTCCTTACTGTCGTCATCTCTTGAATGTGTACATGTGATGTGCCTTCCTTACTGTCTCTCTCTTGAATGTGTACATGTGATGTGCCTTCCTTACTGTCGTCATCTCTTGGTGACTTGCAGATTTTTTTTTCTTGCTGTCATGTTCTTGATAATAGTAGTACTCATTGTCCTGGTAAAACTGCTTGCCTCTGCGTTGAACCATTGGCTTTCCAGCGTACATGGTTCTATTTCAGCAGAGAGACGTTGCCATTGGGTGGTATGCCTCAACTGAAACACCTAGCACTTTATTAGACACTTTTCCTCCATTCACTATCTGTTTCCCCATGATGGCCAAATTGGAGAGTTTTGCAAGCTGTGTCATGTTGCCCCTCCAGTGTGGCTGGTATTATCCTCGCTTTGAGCCCTTCTCTATCGTACCTTCATCTGATACCCATCATGGTCCTATGGCTCGTCCATACCATTGGCGGGAGAACTTAAATTCTAAGAGGTCTAACACCTGCATCTCTGGCATTTGACTTTGTGCGTATGTAACTTCCTTTTTTACTGGGTAAAAATAACTTTTAGGCCTTATGTGCATACATTTGTTTTATATATTAATCTTAAAACTCTGACTCCATGTTGCAAAGCTAGCCTCTCCCAGTTCTGCTTGGTTGTCACATTCAGTCAGCTGCCATATATATGCAGTGACCACCCAACAATTCAGACCTTGTTAACTCTAATCTCTTAAGTAATTTGACCAAAATTAAGGCAAAGTTTGAGCATTGCTTGATTATGCCTTAAATAAGATCAACTGTACCTATTTTCAAGCTAAAATAAATTTCTTTTATTCTAAATTGACTTTCAACACTGTGCTGTGCCTTCTTTTCATATCTGAAATAAAAAAAATCTCGCCAATACCTTCGTCCTTACGATATAAAACTCCAACTTTCAACAAACTAACACAATTTGTAGTAATTTGGTTCACATTGCTCCTCTTACTTACAATGCTGCTGGCATTTACTTTATTTCCTGTTCATCTTGTCCACTCCAATACATTGGTGAAACTGGCTGTATTCTTAAAGACAGACTAAAAGAACACAAAGGGAGTGTCAAGTCTGCACACACATTGCTGTCTTCCGTCATGTTAGAAATTTTAACCCCTGCACTGCTCATACTGAGATATCTCGGCTGATGGGTGGTGTCCCATCTGAGAAAACTTGTTTGTAGGTACAGGTACTGTATAGAGAATGATTCAAAACTTCAGTATTAAACATGGGGCTTACATCAGACTCTATTCCTCTGGTCTCTATTTCAAGATGCCATCTTGAAATTCCTGCTGGATGAGAGGATCTCAGTACTACCAGTGCTTCCTAAGCTTGTACATACAGCAGGAACTCACAGCACAGCTGTGCAGGTTGGGACCACAACACCACTTAATAATGAGGAATAAAATAAGTAACTTCAATTATTTTAGAATGAGTGTGTCATAGCTTATCCTGATTGTAATAAAAACCCGTGCACAAGGTTCAGATATCGGTGAACATAGTTCTAATTATGTTCACAGCAGGATGTAGACATTTAATTAAAGCACACAGCCGAGGTTTTGTACATATGTGCATCGTGCAACATAACCTCGTGTTTCTTTAGAAAATATTCTTGTGGGAAATGATTCATATTCATGATTTAGTGACAGGAATCACATAATAATAATAATAGTGTTGTGGCTAGAATTAACAATGTGGTAGTATACTTAATGCATATTGCTGTGTTGGGTGACGTTGTCTGCTGATGTAGTCTGGTTGTGGCATGTGGGTCTATACTGTGCTAAGATATCTTTACTACACCCACCAGAACTACTTAGTGGTTCGTTATGGGTTTATAAAAATAAAGGTAGCTATATTTGACATGTGTATATACTGTTGTGTAATAACAGCAAACACAGTTTTATTGTTCTAAGAATGTCACTAAGTATGACAACCATATTTTTGAGCACAGCGATGTACTGCACATTTAACTATATAACTTCCTCAAATTACACATTATTGAATAATAATACTGCAAAAACTTCAGTATATTTTCTATATATATCACTTGTATATAAAATATAAGTATATTTTCTACACTTGCACACTAAAAATATACAGTATATCACATCTATATATTTTCCTTAACTTGTACCTTTTTCTGACCTTTTTACCTTATTCTTATGTTATTATCTTACTGCTATACTTCTTGATTCCCATACTTCAAACCTATTTCTATTCTTCTTACCTTACTCCTTCCTATTCTTACAAACTTTTTCACCTGTCATCTCGGTCTCTTACCTTATATATATTGATCTCTACCACACTTCTATTTCTATTACACAAGTTGATAATGGACCAGGATAGACCGAAACATTGTAAATTCTTTTATTTTCACATTTGTGGGTTGGGTGTTAAATTTTCAGCTATGTCATTGCGACCGATTGTATATTGTTGTAATTTTATTTTTATATATTTTTATGAAACGGTTGCTATAACAATCTAAATATATTTATTGTATATGGAAATACAAGTTCAATTGGTTGAGTACAAATAAGAACGCTTGTTCAGTATTTTTACGTGCTTCGTAAGAAATTCAGGTACAGTAACTTTGATCAACTGACCCTATCTGTGTAGACCCAGACAGGGTCTACCCCATATGATTTGAATTCGTAGGTGAATGCTGTACCCGTGTGCATGACTTGTGAAAGTATGTCACTCTTGTTGCATTTTTTTCATAGTTGTGTTCTAAGATCTGGGCCTAGAATTTCTGAAGGTTGAATCGGACCTTTGCCTTCTGCTATTTTACAGACCTGCCATGTCTGAGAGTGGCTGTTGACATAGATATTGATTAATTGATTGATTGATTTAGATAAGTTTGGATGCAGGGAAAAATTGTGTTGGATATAAGGTCTGTTTTCTACTGAAAATTTAATATGGTTTAGGTTCATACTGTAGTGTTAAAAGTTGATTATCTTCCTTTGCAGACTGTTCAAGAATGGTTACCATCTTTTGTGGTAGCTGGCCGTGGTCATGTTGTTGCCGTATCTTCCATATGTGGCCTTATGGCAACATCTAACCTTGTTCCATATTGTTCATCAAAACATGCTGTAAAAGGTAAGCCTTAAAATGCTATTACAGTGGGGCCTTGATTTACGATGGTAATCCGTTCCCAGAGACATATCTTAAGTCAAAACGATTTTTCCCATAAGAAATAAAGGGAATTGAATTAATCTGTTCCACACCCCCAAAAATATTAACTTTAAAATACATTTTATACTGAATACAATTTTTCTCTAACTACAATACAGTACATATGTGTATCTTACCTTTATGGATAATCCTGCGCGGGCCCTAAGCCTCTGGCTGGCCCACTAAGTGTTGCTTGTTTCTGTTTTACTTGGGCGGAGTATGAGTATTTATGACTCGTATGGTCGCTTCAGTAAGATTTTGCCATATGTGTTTAACAACTTCTGCTCTGTTGAATCTAAGTTGAAATCATAACGGGTTTGTAACTGTCCACTGTGTTAGATATTGTTCCAGTGGTCTGTTGGGCATTTCTCCACAGTGCTGACATTTCCTCTCATCTTCCGGAACCTGTAAGCCTATTTCCCATGCACATGGGTATCTAAGCCTGATGCGATGTAAGTGCACTTCTGTTGCTCTACTGCTCCCTTTCATCAAACTAAGTGGCTCGTAGTTGGTTGAATTCTTGTACCAACGCGTTGATTCTGATGTTGCAACTGCTGTGTTGTGGTCACTGTACATCTTTTGCATTGCTCTGTTTCTAATGGAGGAGAGGTGTTACTGTTTGGAAGGGGAGTCCCCCTTCCATTATAACATCAGGCAGTGATGACTTCTCTGGGGCACACACTCTCCTATGTTTTGCCTGCATACCACTAGGACCTGGTTGTGATTCACTGCTTGTTTGTCTCACTAAAAACCTTTCCATAGATTTTTGCATTTCTATATGTTTTAATTTTTGTCTGTAGTGAGGCATCACAAGTGTCATTAAAAAGTTAAGGCAACGGTCTACTGCACCATGATTTGGGCGAGTCGTTTCAGCAAAAGTTTGCAATTCTTCCCATGCTGCACATATTTTCTCAATAAATGAAGAAGGGACATTCTATACTGTCTCCTCCTCCCCTAAAGAAATTTCCTCGGCTGTCTCTTTTTGCTGCTCCTTGTGAAGTTCTTTGGTGGTCAGTTCTTCGCTGTGTTCCTCCACCAGCTCGCAACACACAACACTCACAACACTATGAATGCCACTTCTTTTTCTAAATTTTTCAAACCATCCCCTGCTCGCCTTAAACTCTCTTGCATTTGCATCACTCGTTCCAAGGGTTTTCTTTAAAAGGTCTTCATGCAATTTCCTTGCTTTTTCACAAATGACGGCCTCTGAAACGCTATCACCTGCTAACTCCTTGCTGTGCATCCAAATTAATAACTGTTCAACATCCTCAAGTATTTATGTTCTATGTTTCGTGATTATTGATACGCCTTTTGCCACTTTAGCACTCATAATGTCCTTTTTCTTAGCAAGTATGGTGGATATCATTGACTGAGATTTGTTGTACAGTACTGTGGTATTGAAGAGACGGTCTCATTTTGTGTGGCCTTTGTGAGGATCCAGCAGATTTGGCTTTTCAGATAGACATTGTTCCACCCTTGGTGGGTGTGTGTGCACGTGTTCCTGATGCAAGAAAACATGTACGATGAAGTTACTTGGATGATAATAGTAAATATCTGTATTGGAAAGAATGGTTTATATGTCACTGTATATATGTGTAGTGGTTTGGTGATTGAAACATTTTACTTACATTCTATTCTTATATTAAAGTAAATATGCACTTTTCTAGGTTTGATGGATGGTCTGACAGAGGAGATGCGGTATGCCGGCAGGAATCCAGACATCAAGTTCACCGGTGTTTATCCATTTATTGTAGACACCGGTCTTGCTAAGAAACCACGTATTAGGTAAGAAACAAATCTGTACTATAAGAGAATGTGTGTGTCCAAAGTTGGAGGCTAGAGGATACTACTCACCCAAATTTGTAAGAGAAATGGTGTGGGGTACAGGACAGATGCAGGATATGTCTTTTTTTCATTCGGGAGTACGTTCCATTCGGGAGTAGGAGCATCCACCAACCATCCAGTGGTGGATGGTTGGTGTAGGCCTGAGTTAAATGCTTCAAGAAATATAGTGTGTAACCCAACACCCCCAAACAATTTTTCAAGGAATCTGAAATGAATCCAGGATGAAATTAAGAATGAGATTCTGTAAAGTGTGAAGTTACTGTGAAGTAACTGTCATTCACCTGCTTGATTTCTTAATAGTATATTTTCTGAGAAAAAGGGAATGAGGGGATTGGGTGAGGGAGGGATAGACTCATACAGTTGTTTGTCCTTAAAATTACATTTTCTGAGAGAAGGGGAAGAGGAAGGAAGTAGGAGAGGAGATGGAATGACAAAGGGGGGACTAAGGGGAAGGGGAGAGGTTGATGAGGGGACCAAGGGGATGGTCCCCTCATGAGGGGACCATGACCTCCCCTCCCAATGAGGAGAGATGGGAGGAGAGAGAGACTATTCTGGGCACCACTGGGTACCCCTCTAATATTTTCAATCAAAACAGTTGAGAGGCGGGCCAAAAGAGCCAGAACTCAACCCCCACAAGCACAGCTAGGTGAATACACACTACCAGCAAATTATGCCAGCAGACGACTCAAAATGCATCAGGATATACTATCCACAACTTTAATTTTAGGCACAATGTTGCTATTGTTATCAGCATCCTGGTCAGGAAATCCAGAATATGAATCATTTTGCACAACATTTATTTTCTATAGGAGAACGAGGCCATTCATGATGCACCAATGGCAATGTGCTGGGGGTATCTGTGACAGTGTAAACATCACCAACACCATTATGTTCATTGATACCTGAACACTACATAGTCTTTATTACTGTTAGGATGTTCTATAATACTATCATCACAAAATAATAGTATTTACTTATATATTTTGCCATTTATAAGTGATGCTGTGGCTGCAAGCTGAACAGCGGTGCTGTTAGCTCACATTGAATGTGCTAGCTCTGGTTACTCACTCAGTACTGAGGCCTCCACACCAAGGAATTGTGTCCACAATTTTTTTTTTTTCAAAATGGCATATGTTTACTGGAGGCCTGAGAAAGCCGATGTGAGCCTAGTAACCACAGGAGTTTTAAAATCTTACCATGTGCCCCAATTCTTCACCTGATGGGGGATGCACAGTCTGAGAATAATTAGCCACCTCATCATCTGATGGGATGCACAGCCAAAGGGTTAAAGTGTAAATCAAACGATTACATGCTAACAAACGCCCTGTATATTTTCATATACAATGCTGGTGAAACAGGCTTTAGCTGGAAATGTTTGCAGGATAACACTTTGACATCTAGGCTAGATAAGTGTTCCAGGCCAACATGGCAGCATCCAGCAAAGCTGTCGCAAACAACAAATAACATTGGTTGTGTGTAGTGTGTACAGTTAGGTTAAGTGTCAATGCAATGTCTTTAAATCTTAAATTTAGAATGCAACTAAAGTTGCACTGACTATAGTGTACATTAGTTTATGTATTCTGTGTTGTAGTACTCCGTATATAGTACTGCACAGTCAGTACAGTATTCTACTGTAAAATCCATCAAATTCATTTTGTACAGTACACACAGTATTGTATGGTATTCACAACAGGAAAATTCAAACAAGACATATTCCATTGTCAAGGTAAATAAAACTGATACAGTACTTATTGTAGAGAAACAGTATATTGTATTAACTATTTTTACATATATATAAAGTGATCACATCAAACAAATGCCTCCTGAAGACATCACTGGTAGCTGAATTGAGGTTGCACTGTACATATTGTTTTGAAATTTTAACTTGGTGGGACTGCAGTTACTTATTGGAGGAAACATAGCTGTACAAATTATGTACTGTATTTATCAACCTTTATTTCTATTTGATAAGTATGGCATGAGTGTGATACAGGCCTTAAATTAGTCAAAATTCTAAAACTCTGCAGATACAAATTATGATACATCAAGTTTTGTAAAATGTTTGCTTTTTTTCTTTTAGGTTTCCATCATTTAACCCCATCCTCACAGCAGAGTACTGTGCCACCAAGATAATTGAAGGTGTTCGCAGTGAAGAAGAGATTGTGTGCATCCCTTCCAAGGATTATTATGGACACATTCTTATGCAGTAAGGACCTGTGTAACTATAGTATTAGAATCCTAAAAAAACATTTACTAATACTGTAATTTGCCTGAACACTTTTATACATGTTATTAATTATGTTGATATGCAAGCTAGAACTTTTCCTTTTAGTAGTTATCTGTATCAATGTGCAGATTCTATATTTTTATTGAGCTGTCATATATGTGAAGCTTGAGAAATAATTTATGGAAGGTTTTGAGGATGATTGTCATCAGTAAATTTTCAATTGAGAAAGTAGAAGGAAAGAACCAAACACAGAAGGGCACAAATAAGGAAAATAAGAGACAAATATCAGGAATATTTTGAAAAAACATTTGAGGAAATTAAGGAAAAACAAAGCAGGGGTTGCTTTAGTGTGCTCGTGCAGGATTACCAACAGTTATTCTCGAGCAAATTCAATGGCAACTACAACCACCATCAGGTCGCCACAAGAGTTGTCACTGGTGTTAGTCACAGTTTATGCGCCTCAAATGCTCCTTCGTGTTGTCACTAAGTTTGTCATATAGGCTGGATAACCCAGTGGGATGGGTGGCAAAACGATTCCATTATGAAAAAAAGAGCTTTAAGACTTGTCTTGGATAGAAACTAGAGCTAATCAACAATTTTACATGTCGTTTATGCCAAGTGACCTCGTTTATTTCGGAAGCATTTTGACTGTAAACCAGTAATACAGGAAACTTCCTGTATTACTGGTTTACAGTCAAAATGCTTCTGAAATAAACTTTTTTATACTTTTAGATATGAATCATTGTGTCCTATTTGCTTTATCTTGAACATCTGTCAAACGTGTAAAATTATACTATTCTTTTCAGTTTGATTCCTCGACGAGTGCGAAGAGCATTTCTGGACTTCATGGATACAGGAGTGGACGAGGCTGACAAATAATCACAAAAATGTTTGCTTGCAGAATTAGTGGCCTCGATTAAAATAAATTTTCTTACTGTGCATCATCGTAAATCAGAGCAACTATGAGGTCACACGGTTACAGGTATCTCTTCCTTAACCTCCTCTCCTTTCCCAGCACCACCACCACCACAACAGGCAGCTATACACCACTAACTGGTGAGTGAACTGCTGGAAAATGAGGCAAGGGCTCTGAATTATATGTTACATTATTCCTAGTGCCATTATTCCAGGAGCAAAAAAATTTTTTAGGTTTGTGAACAAGGAAGACATTATGATGGAAAGGAGTGATAAGGGTGGTGAGATTAGCAAGGAAATAGGGATCAGAAATGTGACAAAAAATGTGATGCACGTCAAGGACAGTGAATACCCAATTAAGATAAACACAACTACATGGGAGTATTATGCTGTATGCCTTCAGCATAAGGCAGTTAAGGACACTGAAGTTGGAGTAGGAACAGCAACGTAGCACTTACACCAGTAAGTGAGGAAGTAGGATGAAGAGAGAGAATAATGCAGAGGAGATTCAGAGACTCAGACTGAAATGAAGAACTCTTGAAAATTTCTCTCGGAATAATGCAAGGAATATGCAGAACAGTGAAAACAGAGAAGATGCTTTCTTCTCACGACTTGATAATGGTCCAGGACAGACTGACTCTCTTCTCCATTTTCTGAGTTGTGGTTTGGTCAACATTTTTTCAGCCACATTATTGCAAGTCATTATCTGCACAAGATGAACAAGAATAGCTTCTTTAAAATAAGGCAAGACATAGAAACCCAAGGAAGTATTCGGTACAAGTGGTTAACAGTGGGAACACATTGATGATAAGGTGGATGCCATAGCATATTTGCTATTAAAGTTGTGTACTAACACAACCTGAAGGCCAAGAGATTGGAAAAGCTGGTACAAAACGAGCTAGGAAGCGAGGTGTGAAGAGTTTAACCTTGTGCTCCAAAGTTACGGATAGCAAGCCCTGATATTTCTTGTAGTTGTACAAGGAGTTTGTACAGATATCATTTATCTGTGATGTTTTGTTGCAATATTTATATATTTTAGCATTGCAAATCAAAAAAAAAAAAAAAAAAAAAGAGCTGTGACTATAATAAATGGAAAATGTATTAAATGCTTATTTATTAATATTACCATTCTTCATTTTAATGTTTATATGATAAGATCTTTTTTTTATGGTACATTACAAAAAGATGATTATACTGAATCAATAATAATTTCATATAGAGTATTTTTAAGTGTGGTAGGCAATTGCTGGTAGGTAGACTTGCTCTCACAAGTCAAGCCTGGCCCCGGGCCGGGCTTGACTTGTGAGCTTGGTCCAACAGGCTGTTGCTTGGAACGGCCTGTAGGCCCACATATCCACTACTGCCTGGTTGGTCTGGCACTTCCTGAAAAAACTATCCGGTTTATCTTGAAGACATCCACATTTGTTTAGCAATATTTCTTATACTCGCTGGGAGGATGTTGAGCAACCATTTACCTTTGGTGTTTTACATAGTGTTCTCTAATTGTGGTTATGGCACCTCTGCTCTTCACTGGTTCTGTTCTGCATTTCCTTCCATATGGACCTCCTCTTGAGTTCAGAGCTGGAGTGTTCTCAGTGCAGCTCGGCAGGGTGTGTGATAAGTCTTCTGTTCTATCTCATGGATTTTTACTAGAGGATAGGATTGTGGAATTTCCATTACTGTGCTTAAGAGTTTTCTCTCTCAACTTTATGAGTCAAGTAATCATGGACCTCCACCAAGTTTAGAGCTGGCCTGTGCTCGGTGTGGCTTGGCAGTGTGTGTACTTGCTGCTGACACTGTTGATCTAGTTTATGGATTTTCACTTGATAGAGAAAAGCTACAAGCTTGATAGTGATGGCTTGTAGTGAAATTTCCAGTCTTGGGACTTGTCGAGTGCTTTTCTTTTAACTTTCCAGCGGGAGTAGTGTTGGAACGCCTACCAAGCTCAGAGCTGACTGGTTCTCAGTTTGACTTAGCAGCATGTTAGGGTGTTGACTCCTGCTGCTGTTCAGAGCAGACCTGTGACTTGTATGGCTGGTTGGTCCCACTCTTACTTCTAATCCATAAATAGATCAGTAGTGTGAATAGTGGTAAAAATGTTCTATAATACTTTGAACAGTGTGTTTAGCATCTCTTGACATGCAATAGTGACCAAAGTTGAATGCAGACATTACTTTGAAGTAATAGTTCGACTGCAAGGGCTTTATCAAATTGGAGAGGTGAAGTCCGAGATTATGCCCAAAATGCTCTGTATATTAGTGGCTTTATATATTTTCCATATGTTCCTATGAATACTCTATTGCATTGTGTTTCAAGTATACTTTATACAGTGGGGCCTCGACTTACGATGGTAATCCATTCCTAGAGACGGATTGTAAATCGAAGCGATTTTTCCCATAAGAAACAAAGGGAATTGAATTAATCCGTTCCCCACCCTCCAAAATATTAACTAACAAATACATTTTATACTGAATACAATTTTGTTCTCTAACTACAATACAGTACATATGTTTATCTTACCTTTATGGAGGACTCTTGATGGAGTATGGAAGATGGTGATGAGGGGAGGTGTTACTGTTTGGAAGGGATGTCCCCTTCCATTATAACATCAGGCAGTGATGACTTTTCTGGCTTATGGGCTATTCATGCCCGTGCCACCTCTTGGGTGGCTTAATCTTTATCAATCAATCACTTCTCTGGGATACACTCTGGTATGTTTTGCCTGCATACCACTAGGACCTGCTTGCTGTCTTACTAAGAATCTGTCTAAAAACACTTCTTTTTTCCCTACATTTTAACACTTGTCTATAGTAAGACATCACATTGTCATTTAGAAGGTCAATGCAATGGCCTTCTACAGCTTTATCTGGGCGAGTTTTTTTTAACAAAACTTTGCAGTTCTACCCATACTTCACACATTTTCTTAATGAGGAAGGGATATCCTCTACTGCTTAAACTCTCAACTATTTTCTTAGGTTGAACCTTACCACTGACTTTCTTGGGACCCATGGTGTGATATATAATAATCAGTTTTATGTTCAAAAAGCAAAAATTCACCACAAAAATGGAATTTCTTATAGGCATGATCGTCACTAAGCAGGCAGCTCTAGTAAACTAAGGCAGGTCGGCCCGCATGACCGGAAACCACGCACTTGGTAGACCCAAACGTGTACCAACAAATATTGTTAGTCGAGTCACATTTTTCGATCAAATTTACATCGTAACTCGAAATTATCGTAAGTCGAGGTAACACTGTACATACATATAAATTATTATTATTACTGTATAGTGTATACACTGTACTAGATTTTTTAATTGGTTTAACTTACTGGGTCTAATTTAAAAGTACTCTCCTGTGTATATTTAAAAGTACAAATGTGTGAACTTTTTATGATTCATCTCATTCACATAAAAAGTTAACAATAATTCATAGATGAAATAAAACACCACAATGGAAAAAGATTATCACTGAATAACAAATGCTTGTGAGAAAAGGTTCTTTATACATGGTTCTCTTCTGACATGGTTTATTACTTCAACAAAATTAGTTTACTATACCATACAAGTCAAAATATTTGTACATTTTAATTTATAAAGAGTGCAATGTTGAAGGAATCTTCCTAACACAATTGACACAGCAATTCTATAACAACTATTATTAATATCACCAACAATAATAAAAGTTAACCGTAAATACTTTGATATAACCAGACTCAATATTGGTTGTACAGTACGTGTACACATACATATGATGAACTAGCTACTAAATATCTTAAAAAAAAATAGCAGTATAAAGTGAGGAAATTATATTTTTAGCTCCATCCATCTACTGGTTGGTTATGCTGCCTGGATTGCTAGCTGAGTAAAGTATGCTGCATGAATAAGTATACTGTATCTGTCTAAGGCAAAACACCAATTAAAGTAGTATTAAAAGTTAATTTGCTAGGCATAAACACTTCAAAATATAAAGAAGGCACCAAGCTTCAAGAAATGGAGCAAAAAGAAAAATACTGTACCAAGAAAGGATACCCCATCCACTTGGCACATGTTCCACACTTCACATACTGAAGCAGAATCACTTAATACCAACAATGACACTACAGTAATTTAGCCTCAAAGTAGTATTTCACTTCCTACAACCTAGTGTAAAGTGCACTATAAGTTTATTAAATTTGTTGTTTAAATATTTAAATAAAACTGATCTCATCTAAACTTGTTTCCTATTATTTCTTGTCTGTGGCTTACATTTCCTTCTTCCTCACACACCATGTCTGTCCTCCTTGGACCTCTCCTACCTTCAAATACCTGTACACTCTTAATGACTATCATCATCCTTTTGCTTAATAAGATTAAACCATCTCCATAAACTCTCCTTTGACTTATGATTTACTGATATTTGATCAAACTATCTTTCCATGACATTCATTAATTATTCAATCCTCCTAACACCACAAATCATCTCAAACTATCAACTTCTACATCTCCTAAGTCTTATACTTCATGCTCACGCCACACCAGTGTCTTGCATCTATACTACTCCTACATTAATCTCTCTCCTGATCTTATTCTCCCTAACCAGGGCCTTTATTTCACCCCACTTTCCTTCATTAACTATGTATCAATGTCTTGTGCACAAAATCCCTTTTTTTTCCAATTACAGAGCCTTGAACAAATCAACCAATGCCAGGATTTCATCGATTACTTTCAGATAGTTTTCTTCTCTATCACTTTTATCTACTTTAACTTTTAGCAGTCTTTCTTCACATACATCAACAAGTTTTTAACTAATCTACATATACTCATACAAAATAGCCCCATTTAAATGCAGATATTTTATACGGACACTAAGATAGAACTCTATCAACATCAAGGACCCAAGAATTTTTGGCACACTTCCTCTAAACATGGGCATAACAAAACAACCTCCACGTGTATTCAAAATAGAACTTGATAAACACCTCCAAAGGATACCTCATCAACCAGGCTGTGATTCACATTTTAGTCTGCGAGCAGCTGCGTCTAACAACCTGACTGGCCAAACCACCAACCCAGAGGCCTAGTCAAAGATTGGGCCATGGGGATTTTCAAAACCAACGCAAGGTACTGTAACTGCCTGGCAATATAATCATTGTGTCCTAAAACAACTGCATTATCTGCATAAATCACATTTGAAAAGCTCCATTTACTCCTTATCATCCACTAACTTGAGCTGTGGTGGATACGTGGGCCTGCAGGCCACTCCAAGATACAACCTGTTGGACCAAGTTATCACAAGTCAAGCCTGGCCTCGGGCCAGGCTTGAGTAGTAGCAGAACTCCCAGAACCCTATCAAGCAGGTAACTTAACACCCTTTTCTAATGTTCACCCCCCTCCCTGACCTCCATCATGACCCTCATCCATAAATACAACTATGGGAACAACACAACCCCGGCTCACTCCTACAATAATATCTAATCACTCGCATTACACCACTGACACGCTCACATGTTCTCCAGATGATCCTCGGTTTATGTGAATACATTCTTGCAAAAAGCATACAAATATGAACACACACAAATGAAACTTTATAGTATAGGAACAAATTAGGGATACATATTGGAGACCTCCAGAAGTCCAATGCTTCCACTGTACTCAACAACATATCTTTTAAAACAAATATTAAATGTTTCCTCTAATTTTAAACCACAGGTTTGCCACATAATGATGCCCACTATGTTTAGAATATGCAATGATGCATAAATATAATCAAAAGAACCTCTTAAAACACAGTGAAGCTGGGGTGTTGTGGCCCGACCCACTGCCTAGAATGTGAGACCAGAAGATTAGTGTGAATGATACATGATATTATGCAATAATCCAGTCTCAACCTGTGTAATTCCAAAATTCAATCATGTACTTCCTATTAACTTTGTCACATGTTTTCTCAAAGTCCAAAAATACCATACAGAGTATGCCTTATACTGTACATGTGTATGCTTTTCCTACTACAGTACAGGTAGTCATTGATTTGCAAGGTTTTCGAGTGTGTGAATTCAATGGTATATGGATAAGGACTTTTAAACCAAATTTTGAAGTGCTGGGGGAGTTTCAATAGTACTTAGATTGGGCTTGCATTAGCTATGCTAATTTGCATGTATATCACATTCTTGGTAGTTTGTCAGCATACTCCACATTCTTTTGTTTCACAAATTTTTGGATTATATTCTTGCATATTTTTACATCCCAAGCTTTCTCGACTGTCATTATGTTGTATTTGTTGCAGGAAAGCAGAGGTCATTGCATATTAATGTTTAAATAAGGTATTTTATTGAATAGAATGAAAATTTTACTTTTACATGTTTCTGGAACATAGGCCTATTTTTCCCATAATTGTTCCATATACCTGAAAGTCTGAGTTCCACGGTTTTACATGGACGAAACTTGTGTGCAAATCTAGAACTGCCTACAATTATCTGTGTGCAAGTATCTGATCCACACCTCCCACTAAAGAACCCACCTTGTTTTCCCCTGCATACTGTAGTTATTTACTGTTAAAAAACAATTACCTGTATACTGCACTTATTATAAAAAAATTACACTGATCAGAAACATTTACTTTAGACATCACCTTGTAACAATTTTTTTCTGATGTTAATTCAACAGGAACGAGAAGTCTGTACCAAGTGGAAATTCTTCGGGCAGCTTCCCACTGAAAAAGAAAGATTAAGCTACATGTTTATTCTGAGCTGTATACTGCATATTTTAATCCATAAATTGTCCCAGCACTTAACCTTTTCTTGGGGAGCCCCTTTCATGGCTCCCTGTAGCAATCTTGCTGATATTCCTCCATTCTACAAGTCACATCAGTTACACAAGTTGTGTTTGGCCTACCAGGGTCCAGAGCCAGAACCTGGCCCCTCCCCCTCACACGAGGTACAAAGAGCAAATGACATTTCACCATATCACCAGGAAAGCATCCAGAAAGTCAGCAAAGCCTTGAAGGCAACTGCTGGGTTACAAGACTAAGAGCCAAGAAGCTGCCAAATAATTCCCAAACCAATTCTAAATAAACAAAATGTAACACATAAAACTAGCTAGAATACATTAGTACTGAATTCTGCCACCAAGTGACCTGGAACAGAGTTCAGTGTCAGCTATCAAATCACCTCGTATGTAGGTAGTCCATTATTGCCCACTCGTGATTCGGCTTGGTTTTTAACCCCTTTTATCTGCATTCCCTTCTTTCCCTCTCCTTTTCCCATTTCCTGAGAATGT
Organism: Procambarus clarkii; assembly: GCF_040958095.1. Lineage (NCBI taxonomy): Eukaryota > Metazoa > Arthropoda > Malacostraca > Decapoda > Cambaridae > Procambarus > Procambarus clarkii. The sequence goes on along the minus strand of NC_091207.1, from coordinate 23,615,684 downwards.
TGTTGTAGTCTTTCAATGGCAGCTATGACCTGCCATCTGATTCCCAATTTCTGGCTACTTGAGGTTCTGTTCCTCATGCTTGGAGGTGGTCTGGTAGGGTTGGGGGGGCCATGCTTGCTGTTGGTCAGGGTTGACCCCTCCGGGGTGCCAGTTTCTCATGCTGTTGCAGTTACTGACTTACTATGCCCCTCACAGTTGAGGGGGGGCTCCTTTTTCTGCTCCTCGGTGCAGCTCTTTTGCGTCACAGAAAGATGGCGTTTCTCATAGTTTGAGTTGGCCCTTTTGCAGTTCAGCCCCTCTGATAATGCTGTAGGGAATTGACTCACTCGCTTTGCAGACTCCTGGTCCCCATGATTCATAGGTGTTTCAGGTTGTATTCCTCAACCTGCAGTGGAGTTGGTTGGTTCTGCCTAAATTTTTTGGATCAAGGCTGGTGGATCAGCTTTTTTTCCCACTGCTGTGTCAGGTCATTGTGATGTGGTTAAACATAGGCGTGGTTGAGCCAACCTCTTCCCTTCTTTGGGTGTCCCGTTTGTTCCCGGTCCCCAAGAGGAACTCTTCGGACCTGCGGTTCATACTCGATCTTTCAGGCCTGAACAGCTTCATTCCCTTTCCGACCTACCACATGACCACTGATAGTTTGTCAATGTCCAAGTTCATCTTTGGTCCTGTGTTTCCCTGCTATTTGTCTTTACTTGGACTTGGTGCCAGATGTTTCTCCTCCTCTCTGGCAAGTCCCTCCATTTTTCTCTATGGTTATTTAGCTATAGGGAGCCGCCACCAGGAGCCTCTCCCAGAAACCCAGCATTGAATGTAATGAAAGGTTTTTTCTAGTAGAACCCTGATGACTCCCTGTCTTCCTTCCATGATCATTGCAGTGTTCTATCTGCTCCAGAACCGATTTGATATCTGACGCTGAACTGAGGTCAGGGCAAAAGCTTATTTAATGCACAGATATATAACTTTGCTTAACTCACCAGGCCCCTTGCAACCCCCCCATAGTTATTTTGTTACTTACTCTGCCGGTCTTGGCAGAGGCCTACAACCTCTAATGCACGTACAAGGTTTATTATTTACCTTAACACAAGAGTAATGTAGTGAAATATATATTATTCAAAATAAATATAAATATAATATTATATAACATTCAAGCACAATTAGGCAAGTACATATCCATCCTAACCAATGTCCAACACTAAATTAAAAATAATAATAATAAATCATAAAATAAATTTATGCAGTTACTGTATTTGTTTTGTCTACTGCATACAATAAGGCAATTGTTGGTGAATAATTCGGTGTCTAAATTATGAAAGGATGAATAAGTATATGAAAATTATTCAGAGCACACACAACAATGACCAAGATCTGTACACCAAATGTCTACCCATCATAATATTCACTACAAAATTTATTATGCAGTCACAATAGGATGGAGCAATCACTGGCAAACAATTTTGTAGCAAAATTATATCTACATGATCATTACTGGTCTCTCAGATGTAGAACGGTTTATGAAGAATTTTGTTCTCAACCATTATTTAATATACGGTATTTGAAGGCCCAGTACACTGGGTAAAATCAGGCTCATTAAATATTTTCTACAAATTGTTTTTTCTGAACTTGTGCACACCTCAAATTGCTTTGCTAACGCACCATAACATCATGTGAGAGCAAATACCAAGGAAAGGAGTGCACACTGAAGGATTCAACCGTTCAGGTTTACTATCAACTTATGGGAAAAATTTATTTATTATAATTATGAACACACTGAAAAAAGTTAATACAAAAAATGGGCAAACTCCTGTCTACTTGTTGACTAATGACATATGGAAGATTAATTTTAAAATTTCACAATGCAAGTTTATGTGTGATATCACCTTATTTATAATTGACATTGATATAGTGCTGAATGTGCACAACAAAGAAATGTATGCACAACACCCCCTGCTAAGATAGAAGCCCAGACTCTGCCAGGTTAAGGTTTTCTTATACTGTACGTACATCCTGGTTGGCTTTATACTTTACCCCATTAATATGTACCTACACCTCTTCCTGCTCTTACTGTCATCAAGATTACGTTAAATATCCCAGATATCAACCGAAGCCAGACTGGGTGCCTCCCACTACTCTTCCCATCACTTCAGCTACTCTTGCCACATATAATTTTGCCCATACATTATTTTGCCCGAAATGCTATGCGTGCTAGTGGCTTTACAAGATTGTAAAATCAACATCATTCCTTTGTTCTCTCTTAACCCCCAATGTACCTTCTTGTATATAAATAAATAAATAACCACTACTTATCTTTATATACCCTTCTTAATAAATGGCACATCTCTCCCCCCACATAAATAAATAAGTGGCAGCTTGCTTACGGTCTAAAAAGTCGAGCTGGGTGCAAACCCTTGAGAAGAGCTGCCTGTTCCGTCACGTGCAGTAGCGATCCTTCACGCAAGCCAAGTACTGGTGGTGTGTCTGGTACCTCATGGTACTGGTTGATTCTTTCTTCTCGAGTCTCCTGAAATACATATTAAGAGTACAGTGTGGTAATATTATATTGTATAGAGAAGTACAACCTCTGGTTATGTTTGTAGAAACCCTAAACCTCAAAGAAGAGAATGTGCAGCATCTAGGGAAGCCTTGCAAGGTTCCCACATGTGCTTGCATGTCATTTTCTCCTACTACTCATTTTATTTAAGTATTCATCTGATTTAAAGACCTCTGCTTTTCCGTCCCACTGGATTTAACAGCTGGGTTTGAGACCAGTATTTGGGTCCTCATTTACAGACTCAAATCCAGGAAAGGCAGATTATGATTACCATTGAATTTACAGAGCCTGCCAGTAAGTAAACAGGCAGTCATCATTGGCTTCTTGTGGCACAACTACACCCTTCCTAGACTGATGCTTTCCACAGTGTTTCACCCCCCCCCCCCTGGAGTGACTGTGGGAATGTACCAGTGTTTCTCCTGGAGTGACTGTGGGAATGTAACAGTGTTTCCCCTGGAGTGACTGTGGGAATGTACCAGTGTTTCCCCCCTAGAGTGATTGTGGGAATGTACCAGTGTTTCCCCCCCTGGAGTGACTGTGGGAATGTACCAGTGTTTCCCCTGGAGTGACTGTGGGAATGTACCAGTGTTTCCCCTGGAGTGACTGTGGGAATGTACCAGTGTTTTCCCTGGAGTGATTGTGGGAATATACCAGTGTTTCCCCTGGAATGACTGTACTCACCTAGTTGTGTTTGTGTCGGTCGAGTTTTGGCTCTTTAGTCCTGCCTCTCAACTGTCAATCAACTGGTGTACAGATTCTGGAGCCTACTGGGCTCTATCAAATCTATATTTGAAATTGTGTATGGAGTCAGCCTCCACCACATTACTGCCTAATGCATTCCATTTGTTAACCACTCTGACACTGAAAAAATATATATATAATGTCTCTGTGGCTCATTTGGGTATGTACCAAGTTTCCACCTTGTCCCCTTGTTCGTGTTCCACCCATGCTAAATAGTTTGTCTTTGTCCACCCTGTTAATTCTCCTGAGAATTTTGTAGGTGGTTATCATGTCTCTCCTTACTCTTCTGTTTTCCAGGGATGTGAGGTTTAGCTCCTGTAGACTTTCCTCATAGCTCATATCTTTCAGTTCTGGGACTAGTCTGGTGACATATCTCTGAATCTTCTCTAACATTGTCTTGTGTTTAACTAGGTATGGACTCCAGGCTGGAGCTGCATACTCTAGGATTGGTCTGACATAAGTGGTATACAAGGTCCTGGACAATTCCTTACACAAGTTTCTAAAGGCAGTTCTTATGTTGGCCAGTCTAGCCTATGCCACTGATGATATCCTTTTGACTGTGGGAATGTACCAGTGTTCTCCTGGGGTGACTGTGGAAATGTACCAGTCTTTCCCTGCAGCTGTGTGTGAAAGGGATGAGTGTCTATGCATGAGGGAGTGAGAGGAAGTTATATCATCATTTTGATTAAAAAAAAAAAGTTCTTCGGGGAGCCGAGAATTACTCAAAATATTACAGACATTTAACAACTTCGGATCTGTTTTAGGGAGTAGGTGGGTAATACCCCACATAGGTCATTAAATTGACAGGATACTGCTGTACAATATAATTGTATGTTAATCCAGTCACTTTCATCTAATAGTTTCTTTTTTTAATTTAGCAGACATACAGTATAGTACAGCACAGTACCTTTGTAATTCCAAAGATCACTTACTACATTTTTGTAGATTTAATTACAGTACTTTGCACAAACACTGTACAAAATAATATTTCACCACTCATTTTTCTTATTATTCACTTAAAAATATTGTTCTTGTGAAAATTAAAGAGAATATAATTTCACTTGACATTACTTATTCCCCCTGGCTGCATTCACTGAAACTACACGAAGATAAATTTTCATTTTACTTTACAATGGTTTTCAGTGAACTCTGCTTCCTTCCTCCATCTTTTATTGTTTCAAGTACTTATTGCATTCTTTATTAGTCTTTTACCGCTTATATTAAATCGCTAATGGCAACCTTCATTCTTTCTATATATGTACTGTAATCTAGTCAATGCAATCAAGTAAAAATAACTTCATTAGTATTGTGGCAATATGAATATACAGTAGTTGATTTTTTTCCAGTAAATACACCTACAGTCTTTTGCTTTTAGCACTGCAGGGTGTCAAGATATTTAATAAGTAAACTGCTTTGCAAATATGTTACAGTATTTTACCTGTGCCCTGATCCTAGTCTCCATTCGTGCCGTTCTGAAGGTTAACTGTTGTCATTGGGAAGGTTGGACCACGGTACAGTAGTAGCAATGGCTCAGACCACAACATTAATTCCTTAAGTATTTGTCCTACTTTCACAACCGACATTAGCAGCATCCATGTATCATCTTCATTCTCTCCTGTATGGGACATCTGCCATGTACAGTACACTATTTTTCAATATAAATTACTTTTCAAAAAAGTAACAATAGATTATGATGATGATACACTGAAAAGAATACAATATAAATCTACATGAATCTACACAGGAAAAGTCTTGCATTATGCAACACTACAGGGTATATAAATTAACAGAATAGCCATAGGATATCAGAGTGATAAGACAACTGAGGAGAAATTCATCACATGAATTTATGAACGCTGACAAAATGGTGGGAGCAACAATCGTGGAATGTGCAGAGGTAGACTAATCAAGGAAACTGGAAGGAGCAAACCATTAAGCAGCATTTGGATGCAGTCAGCAATGGTATGGCATCATCTGTGCAGAGGAGCGTCCAATAAATTTTCACCGATAGCCTCTGAAAGAACAATGTCCTGGGGCCAGATTCACGAAGCAGTTACGCAAGTACTTACAAACGTGTACATCTTTCCTCAATCTTTGACAGCTTTGGTTACATTTATTAAGCAGTTTATAAGTACAAAAACTTCCCAGTCAACTGTTGTTATTGTTATAAACAGCCTCCTGGTGCTTCGGAGCTCATTAACTGTTTAATAATTGTAAACAAAGCCGTCAAAGATTGAGAAAAGATGTACAGGTTCGTAAGTGCTTGCATAACTGCTTCGTGAATCTGGCCCCTGATGGACAAGTGATAGCCTCTGAAAGAAGGATGTCAGTGTATCAGAGTACATCTGTTGACCATGGCAGGCACTGTATGTGGCATATGAGCTTGGTCAGTGACAAGCAGCCAGCTGTCCTAAAACCTATGGTAGGAGGTTTACCTAAAAACCTAAAAAACCTAAACCTAAAACCTGGGTAGCCTCGGCATTGTTGAGGGCAGGCTTCGGTGCATTAGACTGCTCTGTCTGCAAGAGTTCTCTTAAGGGTGTCCTTAGAAAGGAGTGGCATGACATGGATAAGTAATTATCAGAAGGAGGCACCAAGCCGATGACATGGGATACTAAGCAGTAATTTTGGTAACTGTGCTGCAAGCAACAGATGGCTTCAGCTTGCAGGGGGTGGGGGTCTGTGGTGGTTAAGCTGTATGGAAGAAGAACCCTTGTGTTCAGGAACAAAATGGTAAACATACACAAGAATACAGGTCTGGTGCAATGCTGGGTGTATCATCTATTGGGTTCCCAAAATCAGGACACTGAAAGCTGCACAAGCAGGCACAAACAATTACAAACATTCTTGGGCTTTGATAGAATACAGTACCTACCCCTTTATGTTTGCTTGATGGATCTGCATCAATGTAGTGAGGGTTGATGTTGAATGGCACTAGAGCCAGAGCACTGAAGCTTGGAGGGTAGATGATGGGCATGTCATTGGTAGTGTTGATGCTTACTGTTGCCACATTGGTGCCAGCACTACTCCCAATATAAGGAATTCCATCCTGAAAGAAAGTTGTTTTTACGCCATGTTGAAATAAATGACAAGTTATACATATATACCTGTAGTTCACCACCGAGGCCACGTTTTGATCAAGTACTCTACGTGCTGTTATGACGCCACGTGTTCTTACTACACTAAGGGCTATATAATAAACCTAGCTGAGCACTTTCACTTGACACTTAAGTTAAAATGAGCCTACACTAATTTTCCTTGCCCGAGTCCTAAAGATGATCGCTGTGCCATCTAGTATAATACTAGCTAAACATCTATTATACTAGGTTAGTATTAGTGTCGAACCTTCATATATTCACTGACAACTGCAAGTATCATAGCAATCATGACATGGTATACAAATGACCATTTAGCCAGGCCTCCCCTTGCAAGTACACTGTCAAACTTGCAGTACTTATAACAGCTGGTCGAGCTTAGACATGAAGGTCCATACTTCCTAATGCTTGCCTCAGCCAGAAGACAAATCTTGCACTAAGCCCAATGATCAGTATCATCAGCATCAAAATGTATTCTAATAAGGCTTACAAGGACATACAGCAAATCCCTTCATTAAGGTATATAAATGAGGAAAGTAATTTAGGGTTATAAACACAGCAGGTTATTCTTTAAAATAATAAGAATACTCTACATTACTTACATATAAACAAGGGATATTCTTTACACAAACTATAAAAGGTTAGTGTCAAGAGGGAGAGCACCAGTCAATATCCAGGGGGGGGGGGGGGCAAAGTCAGTGTCCATGGGAAGGGGGGCCAACATCAGTGTCCAGGGGGGCCAAGGTCAGTGTCCAGGGGGGGCCAAGGTCAGTGTCCAGGGGGGGGCCAAGGTCAGTGTCCAGGGGGGGCCAAGGTCAGTGTCCAGGGGGGGGCCAAGGTCAGTGTCCAGGGGGGGGGGGGCCAAGGTCAGTGTCCAGAGGGGGCCAAGGTCAGTGTCCAGGGGTGGGCCAAGGTCAGTGTCCAGGGGGGGGGGCCAAGGTCAGTGTCCAGGGGGGGGCCAAGGTCAGTGTCCAGGGGGGGGGCCAAGGTCAGTGTCCAGGGGGGGGCCAAGGTCAGTGTTTCCAGGGGGGGCCAGGTCCAGTGTCCAGGGGGGGGCCAAGTCAGTGTCCAGGGGGGGCCAAGGTCAGTGTCCAGGGGGGGCCAAGGTCAGTGTCCAGGGGTGGGCCAAGGTCAGTGTCCAGGGGTGGGCCAAGGTCAGTGTCCAGGGGGGGCCAAGGTCAGTGTCCAGGGGGGGCCAAGGTCAGTGTCCAGGGGGGGCCAAGGTCAGTGTCCAGGGGGGGCCAATGTCCAGTGTACCAGGGGGGGCCAAGGTCAGTGTCCAGGGGGGGCCAAGGTTCAGTGTCCCAGGGGGGCCAAGGCAGTGTCCAGGGGTGGGCCAAGGTCAGTGTCCAGGGGTGGGCCAAGGTCAGTGTCCAGGGGGGGCCAAGGTCAGTGTCCAGGGGGGGCCAAGGTCAGTGTCCAGGGGGGGCCAAGGTCAGTGTCCAGGGGGGCCAAGGTCAGTGTCCAGGGGGGCCAAGGTCAGTGTCCAGGGGGGGCCAAGGTCAGTGTCCAGGGGGGGCCAAGGTCAGTGTCCAGGGGGGGCCAAGGTCAGTGTCCAGGGGGGGCCAAGGTCAGTGTCCAGGGGGGGCCAAGGTCAGTGTCCAGGGGGGGCCAAGGTCAGTGTCCGGGGGGGTCAGTGTCCAGGGGGGGCCAAGGTCAGTGTCCAGGGGGGGCCAAGGTCAGTGTCCAGGGGGGGCCAAGGTCAGTGTCCAAGGAATAAAATTCAAAACAGCATTGCTAAGAGTCCTACAATTATTTCCATTATAGCTTACGTGACTACCTGTCCAATCACAGTCTTGAGGAACCCTCTCGTCATAACTCCACAGATACTGTATATTGTAAAGAAGGAAAAGGTATTTCTGTTTATAATTTATATCTGACCTCCTTTCTCAACTCTCAAACCTAATAATGCACCTCAATAGTTGCAAAGATATCAAACAATGGAGAAATTTGGATTCTCATTCTCACACACACAAACACACACATACTTACAGGCCAGTTTCCTTAACTTGTATACCATGCAAGGTGCTGGAGAAGATCGTGAGGAAAAGGCTCGTAGAGCATCTGGAGGGAAATAACTTTGTAACGCACCACCAACATGGGTTCAGAGATGGTAAATCGTGCCTCACAGGTTTAATAGAATTTTATGACCAGGCAAGGAAAATTAGGCAGGAAAGAGAAGGGTGGGCCGACTGCATTTTCCTGGATTGCCAAAAAGCCTTTGACACAGTACCCCATAAAAGGCTGTTAAAAAAGTTGGAGCAACAGGCAGGAGTAAAAGGGAAGGTGCTCCAGTGGATAAGGGAGTACTTAAGCAACAGGAAACAGCGAGTAACGGTGAGGGGGTAGACATCAGAGTGGCGAGATGTCACCAGCGGAGTCCCACAGGGCTCAGTACTTGGACCCATCCTGTTTCTAATATATGTGAACGATCTTCCAGAGGGTATAGACTCATTCCTCTCGATGTTTGCTGATGATGCAAAAATTATGAGAAGAATCAAAACGGATGAAGATAGACAGAGACTACAGGATGACCTGGATAAACTGGAGGAATGGTCTAGAAAATGGCTGCTAAAGTTCAACTCGGGAAAGTGTAAGGTGATGAAATTAGGCGAAGGGAGCAGGAGGCTGAACACAAGGTATCATCTGGGAGGGGAAATCCTGAAAGAGTCAAATAGAGAGAAGGATCTGGGGGTTGATATCACACCGAACCTGTCTCCAGAGGCCCACATCAAAAGAATATCATCAGCGGCATATGCTAGACTGGCCAACATAAGAACTGCCTTCGGAAACTTGTGTAAGGAATCTTTCAGAACCCTGTATACCACTTATGTAAGACCAATCCTGGAGTATGCAGCTCCAGCCTGGAGTCCATACCTAGTTAAACACAAGACAAAGTTAGAGAAGATTCAGCGGTATGCCACCAGGCTCGTCCCGGAACTGAGAGGATTGAGCTACGAGGAAAGGCTAAAGGAGCTGAACCTCACATCCCTGGAAAACAGAAGAGTAAGGGGAGACATGATAACCACCTACAAAATTCTCAGGGGAATTGACAGGGTGGACAAAGACAAACTCTTCAGCACGGGTGGGACACGAACAAGGGGACACAGGTGGAAACTTAGTACCCAGATGAGCCACAGAGACGTTAGAAAGAATTTTTTCAGTGTCAGAGTAGTTAATAAATGGAATGCACTAGGAAGTGATGTGGTGGAGGCTGACTCCATACACAGTTTCAAATGTAGATATGATAGAGCCCAGTAGGCTCAGGAATCTGTACACCAGTTGATTGACAGTTGAGAGGCGGGACCAAAGAGCCAAAGCTCAACCCCCGCAGGCACAATTAGGTGAGTACAATTAGGTGAGTACACACACACAATTGGTAAAATTAGAGACTATAGTGAACTCTCATGTAGAAATAATTAGTAAATTGAAAGAAAGCAATGACCATTTGAATAGCAAAGTTTTATGTCTTGAGGATATAGTGAAAGACTTGTGCAAGGATAAGAATCAATTGGAAACAAATTGCAAAGCTATGGAAGAAGAAAATAAACTCTTCAAAATAGCTATGGAAGAAGTTAAAGTAAATTTAAACATAAATGACTACAATAGGTTAAGTAAGGAAATTCAACAGGAGAAACAGCTTTTGTCAGCACAGATGGAGGAAGTTACACAGGGAATAGAACAGTGTAAGAAAGATATGCAACTCACCTATGCACAAGGGCCAAGGAGAAGGAAAAAATTGAAGAAGCAGTAAAGGAAGCCAAACACTGCAGCAACCAGGATAAAACAAACATTAGGCTGGAAGTGAGAAAGGAATTGGCATCTAACCCAAAGTAGGTGCAAAACACAGCTGATCGGAGTAAGTCCCTGATAATTTTTGGATGTAAAGAAAAGAAGATAACATCTAGGTCAGAAAGAGCTGTAGAAGAAGCGAAAGTAGTAGATAAAATTGTTGGCCTCGTACAAGGTCTTACTACCATGGAGAATGTGTGCAACTACAGGAGAATAGGCAAATACGTAAAAGGGAAAGATTGACCTTTGAGGATCACCCTAAACGGTGCCAAACAGATGGAAGAAGTACTCAGGAATGCTAGAAAATTACAAAGTGATGAGGATGGGAAAGTGTGGTCGTTAAGACAAGATCTTTCGAAAGAAGACAGAGAAGAAGCTGAAACTGAACCTCGCCGAGGCAAAAAGTTTAAATGAGAGCAGGAATGAGGAAGAAATCAATTCTTTTTTCTACAAAGTGATAGGGCTAGGCAGACCAGTAAAAGTGGTACATAAAGGCAAACCAACAAAATCAATAGAGAGAGGGGGAGTGAAGAATAAGGAGAGGGGTAACAAGTTCCTGAAGATTGCATACATCAACATAGATGGAGTGAGATCAAAGATACTGGAGTTAAGTGATGTAATACAGCTGCAGAGACCAGACATTGTTGCACTCATAGAGACAAAACTTGAAGATTTTATTTTAAATGAGGTTATATTCCCAAGGGGCTACTCAATTTGGAGACAGGACAGAAAAACTAGGAAAGGCGGTGGCGTTGCTGTGGTGGTGGCGCAACAAGAAGTTGACATAATAGCACTAGAGATCTGCCATGAGGATGATAAACTACTGATCATAAATGCATATAGTCCACCGCCAAGCAGCACATGGTCAAAGGAGGAGCTAGATAGTAAACACGAAGGTCTTATAACAATAATGAGAGAGATTATAGCGAG
>NC_091207.1:23541033-23604075 GCF_040958095.1 Procambarus clarkii | reverse complement strand
CCTCTCTCTCTCTCTCTCTCTCTCTCTCTCTCTCTCTCTCTCTCTCTCTCTCTCTCTCTCTCTCTCTCTCCCTCCCCCCCTTTCCCACCTCCTCCAGTAAATCCTGCGAAATGCTCCGATAACACCATCAATAATCCGAGAGATTTTAAAGTGGTTGAAGCACCAGGATGTTGTAGACTTCATGCAGGATGGCAGGAGGATGAGGCAGTTCATTAACAAATAATGAACACACACACACACACACACACACACACACACACACACACACACACGTACGCACATGGGGACACAGGTGGAAACTGAGTACCCAAATGAGCCACAAGGACGTTAGAAAGAAACTTTTTCAGTGTCAGAGTAGTTAACAGATGGAATGCATTAGGAAGCAATGTGGTGGAGGCTGACTCCATACACAGTTTCAAATGTAGATATGATAAGAGCCCAGTAGGCTCAGGAACCTGTACACCAGCTTGATTGACAGTTAAGAGGCGGGACCAAAGAGCCAAAATTCAACCCCAGCAAGCAAAACTAGGTGAGTACATACAAACAACGGAAGGAAAAAGAAATAGAGCAGACATGATAACGACATACAAAATACTTAAAGGGGGGGAGGGGGCGACTGACAAAGTAGATATAGAAGCAATGTTCAAACTATGGAACAGTCGAGGGAGAGGACATGTGGGAAAGTAGAAACATGGAACAGACACAGGAATGTCAACAAGAATGTCTTCATAGGTAAATATGATGAGACAAACTGGACCAATGACAGTCGGAAGACGGGGCTAAGGAGCTGAGGCTCGACCCTGTAAAGCTCAACCAGTTGAGTGCAGTTGCAGTGGTTGACACGCACGCAAAACACACGCAAACAAACATTCCAGTTCTTCAGTCATCAAGTTCCAGAGTGTCAGGGGGAGGGGGGGAGGGGGGAGCCCCACACTGGAGCCACTCCTCCCCCCCCCAAGAGCAGTTAATGAAAATGAATTGGTCTCCTAACGACCCTAACAACGAGGGTAGGAACGAGGCAAGGCATAGTTAGCAGTCGCCCAGGTTGTTACACTCCAACTCCAACCCAAAGCTCTTTTCAACTGGTTTTATATATATATATATATATATATATATATATATATATATATATATATATATATATATATATATATATATATATATATATATATATATATATATATATATAACCACTTGAGCACTAGTCCAACTTTGGAGGAATTCGAAGAAGTGTTTGACTTGCAACAATGATTGAACCTGTCTGTGACATTCATCTATGTTTCCCATTGTCGTGTTTTTCCAGAGATCCTTAACCTTTAAGCACTTTTTGTATCAACCAATGTATATCTTGTAACCATTAAATACATAATACAGCACAAAAAACACAAAGGAAGGGGGAAGGGGGTAGGAGAAAAGCACACAGAAACTGTATTGGAGGGGACTTAAACATTCCCTCTAATGCATTATGTGTGGTTTCCTCCGAGGCTAAGGGTCCCCCTTCTTCCAGCCAGAGGTGGTACTCCCTTCCCCCATGTTCACAAAGATTGTTTAATTGTTAAATAGACAGACAATCAAATATCAGTGAGAAGACAAGGTAGTTATTACTACACTAATCCAGCCGAGAGTGAACAATCCACGTCACTGTGAACAAACTAACCCAACACACGATATATCCTCGTATACTGACAAGTACACTGAGAGCGGTATACTGTATACCCTCCTTAGACAGTACCTGTGAGTATAATTAGACAGGAACTGTGTACTTACGGGTCTCTGAGGACGTAGTGGGACATGCCGTCCATCTTCTGGTTCAAGATCTCCATCCCTAGAGGACCTGAGCCCGTGGCCGCCGCCGTGACCTCCTTGAGTAGGGCCCTGGGGGTCGCGGGGAGCCTGGGGGTCACGGCAGGGGTCACCGTGGGGTCAGCTAGGACGACGGAGGAGAGGCAGGCGCAGAGGAGTACCTGGAGCCCCATGGTACGACCACAGGGAGTCCTGGGAGTCGTGTCTTCAGGCCCTGGGGGACAAGGAGAGAGAGATTGTTAGTGAGGATTAACTTACTCCCCAGTATAGTGGTACTGGGGAGGGGTATTGACATATGTCCGATGGTGTGATATGGCCCCAGATGCAGAGTAAATGCACGCGCGCGCGCACACCACATGCATACACACACACACCACATGCATACACACACACACACACACACACACACACACACACACACACACACACACACACACACACACACACACACACACACACACACACACACACACACACTCACACTCACTCTCACACACTCACACACACTCACACACACACTCACACACACACTCACTCCTCTCTCTCTCTCTCTCTCTCTCTCTCTCTCTCTCTCTCTCTCTCTCTCTCTCTCTCTCTCTAACATTTTTTATTCTCTCCGACCCTTTTCATCCTGCGTTTTCTTATCCCTCGTCTTCTCGTTTATAAAGTCTGGCGTCAACGTCATGTTAGATCAGTCTAACATCTCCTCACTAACTACGGGCTCACCATAGGCCGTGCTGCTTGCAACTTTTTGTTCCGGGTAGCAAATCTTTAACAACCACCACCTCACTAACTGCTCTACCACCTCGTTATGCATGTTAATGACTATACAGCCGTGTGCGATGGTTCTGTAATTCCACCATTTTTTTTCTTTTGGACGGTTTTGAAATGGTTTAAAAAATGTTGGTTAATGGTTTATTAACTCCTGGTGGGGTACCCGGTGGTGCCCGGGACTATCCCAGATGTATATGTGTGTGTGTGTGTGTGTTTGTTTGTTTTTTATCTTCGTGTCTCTCTCTTCTTCTTCTCCTTCTCTTTCGGGAGGTAGAGGTGTATGGGGGTGGAGGAGGACACACACTCATACTCACAAGAGGTGATATGATCACCACTTACAAAATACTAACAGGAATCGGCCAGATTAACAAAGAGAAATTGCAGAATTAAGCAACTTTACGAATAAGAGGACACAGATTCAAGGTAAGGAAACAAGGTGCCGAAAAAATATCAGAAACTTTTATAAATAGTGGTAGACGGTTGGAACAAGTGGAGGGCCAAGACCGTCAGTAGTTTCAAAGCGTTATACGACAAAGAGCACTGGGAAGACGGGACACCACGAGCGTAACTCATCCTGTAACTACACTCCTATTTTTATTCCTAATTTACAATTACACTCTTAATTCACACCAGGAAGCTGTCCTATCTTCCCTCACCTCAGATCCCATTCCCAGCTCTTGGCCCCCAATTCCCACTCCCATTTCCTAGTTCCCATTCCCAGTCGCTTTCTCATCGCAGGCTCCAGCTCCCATTTCCCTTCCCAGTTCTCACTCCCATTAACACCATTTCAATTGAGTTTTTTAAGCCACGAGTTTCAATTTTCAAAATGGCCGCCGCCAGCCCGGAAACACTAAATTAAAAATGATGGTCAAATTTTTGGCAGAGTGAATTCCTATATATGAACCGAACAGTTATATGTATCTCTCTCTCTCTCTCTCTCTTCTCTCTCTCTCTCTCTCTCTCTCTCTCTCTCTCTCTCTCTCTCTCTCTCTCTCTCATTTCAGTGATAACTTTAACATTAGTTATAGTTATCATTACAGGGATAACTGTAACATGAAGACAACCCAGACATCAGTGATAACCCAACCAGGCTCCGGTCAGTCTTCAACCACCACTCAGCCCTGTAATGGGGAGTGGAAGAGATAGAATAATTAAGGGGAGAGAGAGAGAGAGAGAGAGAGAGAGAGAGAGAGAGAGAGAGAGAGAGAGAGAGACAGACAGAGATGAAAGGTGGGATGAATGAAGGAGAGAAATGAAAAGAATAAGATGAAAGGACAAAATTAAGAGAAAAGGTGAGAATAAAGTGAAAAATAAATCTGGCAAAGAAAATGAAAGGTTAAGAATAAAGGAACAAGAAAGAACAGGAGAAAGGTGGAAAAAATGAAAACAAAAAGATATAAATAAGAACAACTAGACAATGGAAAGGAAAACTGCAAGCAGCCAGAGACGAAGATCATCTAGCAACGAAGGTTATATCTTGAGGTTATCTTGAGATGATTTCGGGGCTTTTAGTGTCCCCGCGGCCCGGTCCTCGACCAGGCCTCCACCCCCAGGAAGCAGCCCGTGACAGCTGACTAACACCCAGGTACCTATTTTACCGCTAGGTAACAGGAGCATCAGGGTGAAAGAAACTCTGCCCATTGTTTCTCGCCGGCGCCCGGGATCGAACCCGGGACCACAGGATCACAAGTCCAGTGTGCTGTCCACTCGGCCAACCAGCTCCCGCTCAGGAGCCGGAGGAGGAAGGAGCGGGAAGGAAGAAGGAGCTCAGGAGGAAGCTCAGACAGACAGACAGTTAGACAGACCGACAGGAGAGAGTACGGCTAGACGGGGTTCATAGCTTCAATCAGAACACGTTTGTTAAGGTGATGCTTGATAGGGTTCTGGGAGTTCTTCTACTCCCCAAGCCCGGCCCGAGGCCAGGCTTGACTTGTGAGAGTTTGGTCCACCAGGCTGTTGCTTGGAGCGGCCCGCAGGCCCACATACCCACCACAGCCCGGTTGGTCCGGAACTTCTTGGAGAAAATGATGTAGTTTTCTCTTAAAGATGTCCACGGTTGTTCCGGCAATATTTCTTATAGTCGCTGGGAGGACGTTGAACAACCGCGGACCTCTGATGTTTATACAGTGTTCTCTGATTGTGCCTATGGCACCTCTGCTCTTCACTGGTTCTATTCTGCATTTTCTTCCATATCGTTCACTCCAGTATGTTGTTATTTTACTGTGTAGATTTGGGACCTGACCCTCCAGTATCTTCCAGGTGTATATTATTTGGTATCTCTCTCGTCTCCTTTCTAGCGAGTACATTTGGAGAGCTTTCAGACGATCCCAATAATTTAGGTGCTCTATCTCGTCTATGCGTGCCGTATATGTTCTCTGTATTCCCTCTATTTCAGCAATCTCTTCTGCTCTGAAGGGGGAAGTGAGTACTGAGCAGTACTCAAGACGGGACAACACAAGTGACTTGAAGAGTACAACCATTGTGATGGGATCCCTGGATTTGAAAGTTCTCGTAATCCATCCTATCATTTTTCTGCTTGACGCAATATTTGCTTGGTTATGCTCCCTAAACGTTAGGTCGTCGGACATCATTATTCCCAAATCCTTTACATGCTGTTTTCCTACTACGGACAGATTTGATTGTGTTATTGGAGTGACACAACATACTGGAGTGAACGATATGGAAGAAAATGCAGAATAGAACCAGTGACGAGCAGAGGTGCCATAGGCACAATCAGAGAACACTGTATAAACATCAGAGGTCCGCGGTTGTTCAACGTCCTCCCAGCGACTATAAGAAATATTGCCGGAACAACCGTGGACATCTTCAAGAGAAAACTATATCATTTTCTCCAAGGAGTTCCGGATCAACCGGGCTGTGGTGGGTATGTGGGCCTGCGGGCCGCTCCAAGCAACAGCCTAGTGGACCAAACTCTCAAGTCAAGCCTGGCTTCGGGCCGGGCTTGGAGAGTAGAACAACTCCCAGAACCCCATCAAGCAGAGGTTAGGTAAGAACATCAGGGGCTAGATAAGAACATCAGGGGTTAGGTAAGAACATCAGGGGCTAGATAAGAACATCAGGGGTTAGGTAAGAACATCAGGGGCTAGATAAGAACATCAGGGGTTAGGTAAGAACATCAGGGGTTAGGTAAGAACATCGGGGGTTAGGTAAGAACATCAGGGGCTAGATAAGAACATCAGGGGGTTAGGTAAGAACATCAGGGGTTAGGTAAGAACATCAGGGGCTAGATAAGAACATCAGGGGTTAGGTAAGAACATCAGGGGTTAGGTAAGAACATCAGGGGTTAGGTAAGTACATCAGGGGCTAGATAAGAACATCAGGGGTTAGATAAGAACATCAGGGGTTAGATAAGAACATCAGGGGTTAGATAAGAACATCAGGGGGTTAGATAAGAACATCAGGGGTTAGGTAAGTACATCAGGGGCTAGATAAGAACATCAGGGGTTAGATAAGAACATCAGGGGTTAGATAAGAACATCAGGGGTTAGGTAAGTACATCAGGGGCTAGATAAGAACATCAGGGGTTAGATAAGAACATCAGGGGTTAGATAAGAACATCAGGGGTTAGATAAGAACATCGGGGGCTAGATAAGAACATCAGGGGGTTAGACAAGAACATCAGGAGGTTAGATAAGAACATCAGGGGTTAGGTAAGTACATCAGGGGCTAGATAAGAACATCAGGGGTTAGATAAGAACATCAGGGGGTTAGATAAGAACATCAGGGGTTAGGTAAGTACATCAGGGGTTAGATAAGAACATCAGGGGTTAGATAAGAACATCAGGGGTTAGATAAGAACATCAGGGGTTAGATAAGAACATCAGGGGTTAGATAAGAACATCAGGGGTTAGATAAGAACATCAGGGGTTAGATAAGAACATCAGGGGTTAGATAAGAACATCAGGGGTTAGATAAGAACATCAGGGGTTAGATAAGAACATCAGGGGCTAGATAAGAACATCAGGGGGTTAGACAAGAACATCAGGAGGTTAGATAAGAACATCAGGAGGTTAGACAAGAACATCAGGAGGTTAGATAAGAACATCAGGAGGTTAGATAAGAACATCAGGAGGTTAGATAAGAACATCAGGAGGTTAGATAAGAACATCAGGGGTTAGATAAGAACATCAGGAGGTTAGATAAGAACATCAGGAGGTTAGATAAGAACATTAGGGGCTAGATAAGAACACACCATCAGACGCGCGAGCGGGCGCGCGTGCGCACACATTCATTATTCAGCTGTAAGGTCCACTATAATTAGATTCCAGTGTGTGAGGTCGTATGTAGTGCTTACGACCTCCACCTGGTCGTAAGTGGGGGGGACTTACGACCCCCACCTGGCCTGGTTGTGCGGGGGGGACTTACGACCTCCACCAGGCCTGGTGGTGCGGGGGGGACTTACGACCCCCACCAGGCCTGGTGGTGCGGGGGGGACTTACGACCCCCGCAGGCCCGTTATGTCCTATCCAATGACAGTACGCACGACGGTCCTAGCTACATGCAGGACAGGACCATGCACATGAGTGCACAGGTCCTGTGCATTGCAAGCACAAAGAGAGGAATCCTCTCCATTGCTATCTTGTGCACATCCCCGGCCCCAGGCCCGGGCTGAGGCCTGGATTTGTGTTTAGGTTTCCTATAAAACCTAACCACCCTAGGCCTACTCTGAGGCCTAGTATAGTACATATATGTACTATACTAGGCCTAGAAATATTTAATATGAATTCTTAGCTTTAATTTTTTTCCGAATTGACTAGACCACACACTAGAAGGTGAAGGGACGACGACGTTTCGGTCCGTCCTGGACCATTCTCAAGTCGATTGTCGATTCTCGAGTCGATTTCCGAACTCACTTAAAAAGTGAATAGTGCCAAAATCTACTATCAAGTTGTCCTTTAAGACAATATATGTACGGTGGTCTACGGGCCTGACGGCTGAGTGGACAACGCTCGGTATTCGTAGTCCTAAGGTTCCGAGTTCGATCTCCGGTGGAGGCGGAAACAAATGGGCAGAGTTTCTTTAACCCTGATGCGCCTGTTCATCTAGCAGTAAATAGGTACAAGGGAGTTAGACAGCTGCTACGGGCAGCTTCCTGGAGGGTGTGTGTAAAAAAAAAAAAAAGAGGAGGCCTGGGAGACGGAGGAGGCATGACTGGAGACATCTCCCGTCACGCAGGGTGCAGTTACGCCTCCACAGATCTCCAGTATCATCTCCTGATACTGGTAATGGCTCCAAAGGGGCCACCACTTACGGGCTATTCATGCCCGTGCTACCTTTTGAGTGGCTTAATCTTCATCAATCATATATTAAGCTCTTTGAGGTCAGGTTACGTCAGACTCGATACGTAGTGAACTGATATTACATTCTTGAGTGAAAAAGTTAACACAGCTTAAATATATTTAGTTCTGGTGAATATGTCGTTGAAAAGATGTTGCTTACAGAGAACATATGGACGTAATTTGACAGTCATTCAGCCAATATTATTCAGAGAAAACCTATACCCAAACTTACCAAATTACAGAAAGATGTACGACTTGTTACATAAAGAGAAGCGTTACTAAGTTTGATGCTACACAGTTTAGATATGATCTATCTTGAGATCTTGAGGTTATCTTGAGATGATTTCGGGGCTTTTAGTGTCCCCGCGGCCCGGTCCTCGACCAGGCCTCCACCCCCAGGAAGCAGCCCGTGACAGGGTGAAAGAAACTCTGCCCATTGTTTCTCGCCGGCGCCTGGGATCGAACCCAGGACCACAGGATCACAAGTCCAGTGTGCTGTCCGGTCGGCCGACCGGCTCCCTGATAGAGAAAGATAGTGAATGTTGTCTATCTTGAGATCTTGAGGTTATCTAGAGATGATTTCGGGGCTTTAGTGTCCTCGCGGCCCGGTCCTCGACCAGGCCTCCGCCCCCAGGAAGCAGCCCGTGACAGCTGACTAACACCCAGGTACCTATTTACTGTTAGGTAACAAGGTTGTTACATAACCTAGGTAACTAGGTTGTTACATAAAGTTAGTTATGTTACTGATAAAGAGACGTGTTTTGTGACAGAGTTGTCTTAGTAAGATGGGTAAAGTTACTTGTAACAGAGCTGTAACGCAGAAAAGTTGAACTAGTTATGTTTACAGCAACATTTATATTAGAGAAAGAGAAATATTACAGAAATAGTTACGTTACGGAAACAGTGTTACTTATGTTACAGATACAGTTGTTACATAGTTATGTTTGAGAAACAGTAATGTAACAGAAACAGTTACGTTACAGAAACAGTTACGTTACAGAAACAGTTACGTTACAGAAAGTTACGTTACATAAAAAGTTACGTTACAGAAACAGTTACAGAAACAGTTACGTTACGGAAACAGCTACGTTACAGAAACAGTTACGTTACAGAAACAGCTACGTTACGGAAACAGCTACGTTACAGAAACAGTTACGTTACAGAAACAGCTACGTTACGGAAACAGCTACGTTACAGAAGTCACGTTACAGAAACAGTTACGTTACAGAAACAGCTACGTTACAGAAACAGCTACGTTACAGAAACAGTTACGTTACAGAAACAGCTACGTTACAGAAACAGTTACGTTACAGAAACAGTTACGTTACAGAAAGTCACGTTACAGAAACAGTTACGTTACAGAAACAGAATTAGTTACGTTGATACATAAAGAAAAGTGATATTGTCTTACCAAATGTTGGAGAGTCAATTTTTTAACTCGTTAATTGTTAAAAAGTAATAACAAGCTTTGTCTTAGTGAGAGATAACACAGGAGAGTTATCCTACTTTACCTTGTTATTTCCTTAATGATTGTTAGTTATCTCTTAACGAAGTTGTTACACCATAAAACAGTGAAAGTTACGAAAAGTTGGACTAAGTTAAGTAAATCTTTCACCCTGATGCCCCTGTTACCTAGCAGTAAATTAGGTACCTGGGTGTTAGTCAGTTGTCCCAGGCTGCTTCCTGGGGGGTGGAGGCCTGGTCGAGGACCGGGCCGCGGGGACACTAAAAAGCCCCGAAATCATCTCAAGATAACCTCAAGATAAGAATCTGTTACTAGTTCAAGTTTTAATTGAAACGTACACAAACTGGGTCACTGATGTGGCATAGTAAGTTTTTGCATATATAAGTTACCTGGATCATACCTGAAGATGGTTTCGAGAGTTGTTCTACTTCACACCCCCCCCCCCCCCCCCTCCGAGCCTGGCCGGTCCAGCATTCTTGTAGAGTGACATAGAAAGCTTCACATTCTTAAAATTTTGTCTTGATAAAAGTTGAAGAGGTAATATGGAAAAGTTACCTTAGTCTACTTTTCTTGTTGTACAAGGAAAAAATATGTTGCAGAAAAGACTATATGCAAGTTTTGTTACTTAGAGAGCAGTGATGTTGTTAATAATACTGAGCATTATACATGATGTTGATAGATAATGATAAAGAATGATGTCTTAGTGAAAGTGACTTTGTGTATTTTGTTCTAGAGAATGAGAAACTAAAGTGAAGATGATATAAGGTTTTGTTCTACGTAAATGAGAGAAAGTAGAGACCATGTAAATAGTTAACTGATTATTGAACTTGTATGCTTAATACCTGTTTTAATTGTATGGTTAATAGCAATTTTCATTGTAAGGTTAATCGCCATTTTCATTGTATTATCAATCACAACTTTCACTGTGTGGTGTTTCATTATATGCTTAAGTTGAATAACGGAATATATAAATGTAAGACAGTCTCTTTCTGTGTCTCTCCCTCTCTCTCCCTCTCTCTCTCTCTCTCTCTCTCTCTCTCTCTCTCGTCTCTCTCTCTCTCTCTCTCTCTCTCTCTCTCGTCTCTCTCTCTCTCTCTGTTCTCCCAGGTGCTCCAGTCTAGTCTAGTAAGGGATGAGAGATATCGTATCCTTGACTTTAGGTCAATATGACTGTTGTGGGCGCTGCACAATATAGCTGATATTAAAACAAGATTTCAAGGATATGAATATTCGAGGCCGTTGTTGAATATGCCAAGTCATTAGATCTGTATTGCATATAGATTGATGATAATTACAGATGACTTTAGTTTGGAAGTAATGAATTGGCTGAGATTTTTTTTTTTTTTTATTATTATTTTCTACCACAGACGTGGCCACACATTTACAATGCTAACCAGCATATATACATTTTCTTCTGTCCTCCATGGACAGAGTTAGAGAAGTGTTAAACATATAGTTCAAGGGTTTATTGAACACTCAACCACAGAAGGTGATTCGGTGCTTTTAAAATGCTAAGCTAACCTACATACGTAGATACATTGATGAGAAGCAGGGTGGAGTATTTATTGTTTAAATAATACAAGAAACATTGTTTCATGAAACTTGGTCTCGTGGAACAATGTTTTTTTTCTGAGATTACGAGATTTCATGAGAGATTTTGAAATGAAATCTCTTGCATGAGAGATCTTCTTCAATGAGATTTTGTTAATTTTCTTAAGATTACAGGTATGCTTAGGGTATTCACTAGAGGGTTCTGGGAGTTCTTTTACTCTCCGAGCCCGGTCTGAGGCCAGGTTTGACTTGTGATAACTTGTTCCACCAGGCTGTTGCTTGGGGCGGCCCGCAGGCCCACATATCCACTACAGCCTGGTTGGTCCGGCACTTCTTGCAAGAACTTAGCTAAGTCCCTCTTCAATACATTCACCATTGTTCCAGCAATATTTCTAATGCTTGCTGGGAGGGTGTTGAACAGCTGTGGACCTCTGATGTTCAGTGTTCTCTGATTGTACCTATGGCACCTCTATACTCCTCACTGGTTCTATTCTGCAGTTCCTTCCGTACCTTTCGCTCCAGTATGTTGTTATTTTACTGTGCAAATTTGGGACCTGGGCTTTAAGTATCTTCCATGTATATATTATTTGATAATTTTCTCGTCTCTTTTCCAAAGAGTACATTTTGAGAGCTTTGAGATGGTCCCAATAATTTAGATGTTTTAGCGTGTCTATGCGTGCCGTACATGTTCGCTGTATTCCCTCTAATTCAGAGATCTCTGTCGCTCTGAAAGGGGAAGTGAGTACTGAATAATACTTAAAACGGGACAGCACCAGTGATTTAAATAGTATTAGCATTGCTGTAGGATCTCAGGATGGGTTATGAGAACGTTCAAATCCTATCATGTTCCTGGCCGCCGCCGCCGCCGCTATATTTGCTCGGTTATGTTCACTAAATGTCAGGTCGTCAGACATCATAATTCCCAGATCTTTTACATGTTGCTTTCCTTCTATGAGTAGGTCTGTGTCCTGTACCCTGTGTTTCGTTTACCTTCCTCGTTTACACCCTTCCTCAGTACCTGGAAGTGAGTACCAGGTACTGAGTACCTGAGTACTAAACTTAGTACCTCGGTACCCCCCCCCCCACATTCAGTAGGGGTCTTCTTCATATAGCTGACATTATATTTTATATGACAGTGTCATATAATATATAAGGGAAATACAAGGAAATTCCTGTTTCAATTCTTCCCCCGTGGTCTGACATTGTCACATTTTTTATCACGTGTTAATTTTCGTGATTTACACACACACACACACACACACACACACAGACACACACACACACAGACACACACACACACACACAGACACACACACAGACACACACACAGACACACACACAGACACACACACAGACACACACACAGACACACACACAGACACACACACAGACACACACACAGACACACACACAGACACACACACAGACACACACACACACATATATATATATATATATATATATATATATATATATATATATATATATATATATATATATAATATTGCCATTATATTCATGCAAGGTTCATGGGGCTGACATCTGGCTTAATAAGATAAAATAAATACATAGGAGGTAATCACCTGGATGAGATTAATACCGGAGCGACGCAGGAATAATAATTAGAGACAAGAGGCGACGCAACGGTTTGTGCAACTGTTTTTACACTCGCTGCCTCGGGCCAATTACACCTGTCCTCACCTAGTTGTGCTTGCGGGAGGGTTGAGCTCTGGCTCTTTGGTTCCGCCTCTTAGCAGTCGATCTACTGGTGTACAGATTCTTGAACCTACTGAGCTCTATCATATCTACACTTGAAACTGTGTAGAAACCCACACAATCTACAGTTGTGTGTGTATGTACTCACCTAGTTGTGCTTGCGGGGGTTGAGCTCTGGCTCTTTGGTCCCGCCTCTCAACTGTCAATCAACAGGTGTACAGGTTCCTGAGCCTATTGGGCTCTATCATATCTACACTTGAAACTGTGTATGGAGTCAGCCTCCACCACATCACTGCCTAATGCATTCCATCTGTCAACCACTCTGACACTAACAAAAGTTCTTTCTAATATCTCTGTGGCTCATTTGGGCACTCAGTTTCCATCTGTGTCCCCTAGTGTGTGTTCCCCTTGTGTTAAACAGCCTGTCTTTATCTATCCTATCAATTCCCTTGAGAATCTTGAATGTGGTGATCATATCCCCCCTAACTCTTCTGTCTTCCAGCGAAGTGAGGTTTAATTCCCGTAGTCTCTCCTCGTAGCTCATACCTCTCAGCTCGGGTACTAGTCTGGTGGTGTGTGTGCGTGCGCGCGTACGTGTTGGTGAACCTTGTTTACCCCTGCAGGGTAATCGAGCTTCAGCTCTTGGTCCCTGGCTTTCCAGCTGCCGGTCGGTAAAATGCAACGCTTGACGATCTTTTTCTTATAACTGAGCAAAATGGAACATTTTCTGGCTTCACTCTTGTGTGACTTCCGTCAACACTCCTTCTTTTGTCTCTCATTGTAAACGTTTCCTCCACTTTCGTCCTGTTATTTCAATGTCTTTTTCACAATTACTAGACAAGTGCTAGAGCGGTCAGGAGAAACAAGACCAATTATATAATAATAATAATAATAATAATTTTATTTAGGTAAGGTACATAAAGAGATTTTACAAAGTTTGTTGGCTTTATAGATAGAGCTAGTACATACAATGCCTAAAGCCACTATTACGCAAAGCGTTTCGGGCAGATTAATTAATTAATCCCCCCCCCCCCTTTCCCCCTGTCAGAATTGGCCATTCTGGTTGTTCTGGAACAACCGGAATCACTACACCCTTTGGAGAAACCACACCTATTGCCGACTAGTGCGGTGCGGAACACCGAACACCGCAATAGGTGCGGAAAACACCTATATTCTGGTAAGAAATATTGCCGGAACAACCGTGAACATCTTCAAGAGAAAACTAGATAGTTTTCTTCAGGGAGTGCCGGACCAACCGGGCTGTGGTGGATATGTGGGCCTGCGGGTCGCTCCAAGCAACAGCCTGGTGGACCAAGCTCTCACAAGTCAAGCCTGGCCTCGGGCCGGGCTTGGGGAGTAGAAGAACTCCCAGAACCCCATCAAGCAGGTACCTGTCCATTATACATAAGTAGTATTACAATTAAGCACACAAATGCAGATTGTATGACAAATAAAGGGGTAGAGTTACAGAAAAGAGTGAAAGGTGAGCAACCCACACATTATTGCAATGACAGAAACGAAATTCACAAGTTTTTTTTTATGCGATCTTCCGATGAGGATATCAAGTAAAAAGGAATGGTAGAGTAGAGAAAAGGGAGCCGGTCGGCCGAGCGGACAGCACAATGGACTTGTGATCCTGTGGTCCCGGGTTCGATCCCGGGCTCCGGAGAGAAACAATGGGCATAGTTTCTTTCACCCTATGCCCCCTGTTACCTAGCAGTAAAATAGGTACTTGGGTGTTAGTCAGCTGTCAAGGGCTGCTTCCTGGGGGTGGAGGCCTGGTCGAGGACCGGGCCGCGGGGACACTAAAAGCCCTGAAATCATCTCAAGATAACTCAAGAAGTGTAATAGTCACCAAAACTGGTTCATCCACTGTGAAGAGCACAGTACCCATGCTACTGTGCTTGCTACTGGTACTCTTCCTCACACTCATATCAAACATGAGACAAGGACACAAACTATAGTACTGTATCATGCTTTGCAGATAACACCAGGATTTTCATGGGTGTAGACAGTATAGAGGACACAGCAAACCTCCAACCTCTCTAAATCAGGTCTTTCAATGGACCACAACAATTAGCATGATATTTAATAAAGATAAGTTCCCGCTCCTGTGCTGTGCAAAAAGAGGAAAAATCAAAACGGAAACCACGTATAAAACGCCGTCAAATCACGCTATTTAAAGAAAAAACAATATAAAACATTTAAGAATATGCTGGAAGATCTTACTTTCTTAAAACACAATAAAGTAGATGTCACAACTGCAAACAAATTATGAGCTTGATACAAAGACCCTTTCAAGCAAGAGATGCAATGCCAGTGATCATTTTTTAAGTCGCTGGTGCTCTCTATAGTGTACAGTATACTGTTGCACACTAACAACCCCATTCAAAGCAGGAGAAATTGATGACCTGGAGAGCGTTACAAGGTCCTTTACAGCTGGAATCGACTTAAATCTAAATGATTGGGATCGCTGAAGTTTAGCTCCCGTAGTTAGCTCCTAACCTAAATTAAATCTGTACTCCCTAGAGCGCAGGTGGGAGATTTACGTAATAATTTACACGTAGAAAATAGTAGAGGAGCTGGTCCCAAACCTGCCACACAGAAATAACATCACATGACTCCAGGAGGCATGGCAGGATGTGCAGAATACCACCGATGAATAGCAGATGTGCGTTAGGTAAAAGGGAAGAGAACTCTATCATTAATAAAGAAACTGGATCCTCAACTTTCATGTTGAAGATCCAGACAGATTTCATGGTTTATTGGGGAGGTGCTAAACATAGCCTCATACGGGTCTTTTTAGATTTAATTAATTTTTTTGTCATTCTCTGTGTACGAACCTTCAGTTGTAAGTAAAGGTCCAATACTGGTGGAGGTTTTTGATTTTGCATTTGTGCTGTTTGTTTCCATTCCATTTCCTCAGACTCGAATGATCGCTTCAACTTCTGCTCTATTTTCTCGATCTTCCTGTTTAGGTTAATATTAATTTGTTGTGAAAGTTATGTCTACTTGAGCACTTCAGTGATTTAAATGAGTCAATTATGATGATGTTAACCAGTTTAACAGTTCTCCTTCTGTGAGTAATCAGATAAACAATGATTGTTAACCTGAGTACTCAGTTAATGACAAATTTGAGTGTTCTTGTTTACAAGCCTCATTTGATAGCCTAATGAGGTGTGAGGAGAAACACACGAGTCAGGTATCAAGGGATTAGTCTATTATACAAATTTTGTTGGAGAGAGTTTTGTTTTATTTTGTTGGAGAGAGAGTTTTGTTTTATTTTGTTGGAGAGAGAGTTTTGTTTTATTTTGTTGGAGATTTGTAATATTGTTGATTATTTTCTTGTTCAAGTAAAGTTTAATTTAATTTGGAACATTTACCCCACATGTTATAACGTCACCTCCCCCTGCCTACTGACGTTCCTGGATTGTACCTGGATGGGGTTCTGAGAGTTCTTCTACTCCCCAAGCCCGACTCGGAGCCAGGCTTGAGCAAACTGGTTCTCATGATGATAAACATCTCTTCATTGCCATAGATGAGTCAAACTTCAGGCTCAATATGTCAGTTTCATCTCTGAACGCTAGGCTTTTGCAACCCCAGTTGCAAGATACTGGATAGTTATCATTATCGTCTGTGTTTCTCAGCTACCGATATAACCTACTATCTCCTTCCCCAGGTAAAAATCGCTGAAAGTTTGTGATTGATGAGTCTTGTAGCAGTTGGCATTTCTTCTGTTCCAAATGTAAAAGTTTCTCTCTCTGTCTGTCTGTCTGTCTGCTCTTCGTGCGTGTAGCCGGACGAGTTTCAAGGAACTGGAATATGGGAATGGTTGAGCGTTGAATAGTTGAGTGGACCAGCCACCAGGTGGACCGGACACCAGGTGGACCGGACACCAGGTGGACCGGACACAAGGTGGACCGGACACCAGGTGGACCGGACACCAGGTGGACCGGACACCAGGTGGACCGGACACCAGGTCCGGTCCATGGTCCGGATACCCCATCAAGTACTGATTGTCCTTGGAGACTATTAGTATACCTGCTTACCTGTTTAATGGAGTTTTGGGAGTTCTTCTACTCCCCAAGCCCGGCCCGAGACAAGCTCGACTTGTGAGAGTTTGGTCCACCAGGCTGTTGCTTGGAGCGGCCCACAGGCCCACATACCCACCACAGCCCGTTTGGTCCGGCACTTTTTTTTTTAGACAACAATCTAGTTTTCTCTTGAAGATGTCCAAGGTTGTTCCCACAATATTTCTTATGCTCGCTGGGAGGGTGTTGAACAACCGCGGACCTCTGATGTTTATACAGTGTTCTCTGATTGTGCCTATGACACCTCTGCTCTTCACTGATTCTATTCTGCATTTTCTTCCATATCGTTCACTCCAGTACGTTGTTATTTTACTGTGTAGATTTGGGACCTGGCCCTCCAGTTTTTTCCATGTGTATATTATTTGGTATCTCTCTCGTCTCCTTTCTATTGAGTACATTTGGAGACCTTTGAGACGATTTCCATAATTTAGGTGCTTTATCGTGTCTATGTATGCTGTATATGTTCTCTGTATTCCCTCTATTTCAGCAATCTCTCCTGCTCTGAAGGGGAAAGTGAGTACTGAGCAGTACTCAAGACGGGACAGTACAAGTGATATGAAAAGTACAACCATTGGGATGGGATCCCTGGATTTGAAAGTTCTCGTAATCCATCCGATCATTTTTCTGGCTGACACAATATTTGCTTGGTTATGCTCCCTAAACGTTAGGTCGTCAGACATCATTATTCCCAAATCCTTGACATGCTGTTTACCTATTATGAGCAGATTCGATTGTGTTTTGTACCCTGTATTATGTTTCAGATCCTCATTTTTGCCGTACCCGAGTACCTGGAATTTATCGCTGTTAAACATGTTATTTTCTGCTGCCCAATCGAGAACTTTGTTAATATCTACTTGTAGCTTTTCAATGTCTTCAGCAGAGGTAATTTTCATGCTGATTTTTGTGTCATCTGCGAAGGTTGACACGAAGCTGTGACTTGTATTTTTGTCTATATCTGATATGAGAATAAGGAACAGCAGTGGTGCAAGGACTGTACCTTGAGGTACAGAGCTTTTAACTGCGCTTGGACTCGATTTTATTTGATTGACTGTTACTCTTTGTGTTCTGTTCGACAGGAAATTTGAGTATCCAGCGTCCTACTTTACCAGTTATTCCCATTGACCTCATTTTGTGTGCTATCACTCCATGGTCACATTTGCCGAACGCCTTTGCAAAGTCTGTGTATACAACATCTGCATTTTGCTTTTCTTCTAGAGCTTCTGTGATTTTGTCATAGTGGTTGAGTAACTGTGACAGACAGGATCTTCCCGCTATAAATCCACGTTGTCCTGGATTGTGTAGCTCATTATTTTCCATAAAACTAGAAATTTGATTCCTAATCACTCTTTCATTTTTTTTTATTATGTGTGATGTTAGTGTAACTGGTCTATAATTTTTTGCCAAGGCTTTACTACCCCCCTTGTGCAGAGGAGCTATATCTACTGATTTAAGTGCTGCTGGTATCTCCCCTGTATCCAGGCTCTTTCTCCATATTACGCTGAGTGCTCTCGCTACTGGTACTTTACATTTCTTTATGAATATTGAATTCCACGTGCCAGGCCCAGGAGCTGAGTGCATGGGCATATAGTCAATTTCTCTTTCAACGTCTTCCGAGTTCGTGTTAATATACGATTGTATTATCTGCAGCTTGAATGTCATGCATAAAGAAGCTGTCTGGGTCATCAAGTTTCATGTTGTTGATCCAGATTAAACACTGTGGTTACTATTCATGTGCTTGAATAGTAACATTGCTTAATGTTGACATATCGGGTTGAATCGAACCCGGGATACCACCTTCCTCTAGAACGAAGCCAACTGCGCTATGAGACCGAAATATACATAGCGCATATATATACATGGAGCAGCGTCCATGATACATGAATTAATATCGATATAATTACCTGAATTTACTTGAAAGGGGGGGGGGGCTACTATCTCTCAAGTAGCCTCGATGAAGACAGGAAGCCGGCGGCTTGTCAGAGATCCCGTATCCGTCCTGATAATTACCATATAGTCTGACACACCTGCCTCCCCCCTCAAAAAAAAAAAACATAGAAATTCCCCTCATGTTGACACACACACACCCATGTGTAAATTTACACTCATATGTAAATAGTCTCCACATAGACTACATAACTAAAATGCTTAATATATTAAGATGTAAACACTTTATGGTCGTAAGACACACTTAAGCTAACTATACACACACAAGCACTTGAACATCCCCAGCGGGAGGAGTGCCAGGCACTCCAGACTGCCTTGTGGTGACAACCAGTGATAGACAGCCCACCAATAAGAAGGTTCCGCTTGCCAGCGAGACGAGGAGGAATTCAAGAGAATTGGACTCCTCTTAGGGGTGTAGGGAGGGGGAGGGGGGGGACTCGCCAATCCTATTACACACCGGTCCTAACACCATTATCCTGCCTAGTTACACCTAATGCCTCGGGGAACTCCCACCCTCAAATGATATTAGAGATGTAATTTGCATATGGCTGAAGGGACGCTGTCTGGCGGCCTCCTCCCTACTCTTGGCTCCATTTTGCCATATATATATATATATATATATATATATATATATATATATATATATATATATATATATATATATATATAATATAATATAATATTTAACTGAAAACTTGTACCCCAAAAGTGACTTGAACCCATACTGCCAGGAGCACAATGCAACTGGTGTGTACAGAACACCTTAACCACTCGACCATCACGACCGGACAAAAGATGATGGTAGTCGAGGCTAATTCCCCCATCATCCCGCCGGCACTCTGATGGTAATCTTGGGCATGGTATTTTATCAAATCACCTCATTCAGTTGCATATATGCCTGGGATGTGCATTGAGTCTTAACCTTGTGTATTTCAAGTCGTAAAAGTCTACCTTATAAGTCTACCTTATAAACCTTGCAAGGAATGCTTTTGTGAGTGACACTGGTCTGAAAGTGCCACTTCTCTATTTTCTTTTTTGTAGATAGGCACTACATTTATCTTCTTCTAGCAGCCGGGCAATTCCCCCCTTGTTAAGTCATTAAAGATTAGTGTTAGAGATAGGCTGAGAGCCTGTGCTGCCTCTTTTAACATACGTGTGTGTCTGTCTATTATTTTTATTTGCAGAATCGAGCTATTAGCTCCTGGACCCTGCCTTTCTAACTAATCAATTTTTCCTCAATTATGTCTACTACGAACCTGTCCTCATAAACTGTGAGTACAAATAGGTGAGTACATCCCCAGGAAGCAGCCCGTAGCAGCTGTCTAACTCCCAGGTACCTATTTACTGCTAATTGAAAAGGTGCTTCAGGGTAAAAAGGAATTCTAGGATTACAGACCCTAGGATTACGAATCTCGAGCGCTGACCACTCAGCCACAGACCCCTCTGTGTGTGTCACATAATATTTGAAGTACACACAGAGATCACACTAACGTGATGCATCAAATGAACAAATCCACAAGGGCCGTGACGATGATTCGAACCTGCGTCCGGGAGCATCCCAGACACTGTCTTAATCAACTGAGTTACGACAGGGTTAAAAGGGTTGAAACCGAAGTTCTACTGAACTTACTGGATTACTTAAGTTCACTTATTGAACTTACTTATTCAGTCGATTAAGGCAGTGTCTGGGATGCTCCCGGACGCAGGTTCGAATCCTCGTCACGGCCCTTGTATATTTGAAGTAGTACCTCTAGCAGAGAAGTCTTCCTGAAAGATTCGGCCATGAATCTTACCAATTTCTTGCCGTCTTCAATTGGAAAGAAAAGTTGCAAATTTAATTAATATTCCAATTTTTAAATTAAAATCTGATTCAGCCTGAAGCGTGGAGCCGAGGGAAGCTTTCCACTGAAGCAAAGTTCTACGTCTTCGGAGCCAGGAGGGGGGGGGGGGTTGTGAATACAAACTTGGAATTGATTGATGAAGATTAAGCCGCCTAAGAGGAGGCACGGGCATGAATAGCCCGTAAGTGGTAGATTTTTGGGGAATTGAATGTGATCTTTGGTCGTGAATACAAACTTAAAAAAAAAAAAAAAGAGGGATTTATGCGTTTTGAAGGGAGACCATAAACCCAATACAAACTGATATATATATATATATATATATATATATATATATATATATATATATGTATATATATATATATATATATTTTATATATATATATATATATATTTTATATATATATATATATATATATATGTATATATATATATATATATATATATTGTTGAATATGACCGAAAAGTTATGATTAATAATTCTAACTCGAATCTTCTCAATATTTCTTATGTTTTTCTTCACTGTCGGTGGTAATAAAAATAACAATTCTTCGAAATTCATTTTTTAATTGTCTGACGCCTGAACGCGTTTCGTAATTCGTATTACATTTTCAAAGACATAATTTACACACAAATTCTTCGTACTTATACTCTATTGGATGAGGTGATATGGTACAAAAGTTTTGGGTGAGGTGACAAACACAAGACAGAACACGAAACAATGGGTATAAATGGGATAATTGAACATATGAATGGACACGGGAGACATCTCCCGTCACGCAGGGTGCAGTCGCACCTCCACAGATCTCCAGTATCATCTATTGATACTGGTAATGGCTCAAATGGGCCACCACTTACGGGCTATTCATGCCCGTGCCACCTTTTGGGTGGCTTAATCTTCATCAATCAATCATATGAATGGAAGTAACTGCAGAAGGCCGATTGGCCCATACTTCCTCTTGCTGCTTCCATATTGGTTCGGGGACTTTAAGTAGGTAGAATATAGTTGTGTATTAGTTGGCTGTTGATTGCTGGTGTTGACTTTTTGATGTGTAGTGCCTCGCTGATGTCAAGCCGCCTGCTATCGCCGTACCTATCGATGATTTCTGTGTTGTTTGTTAAGACTTCTCTGTTTATCTCTGTTGAAGATGTTTAATCAACCGACGGCTAGCAAAGGGATCTCTAAGAGCTAAGGCTCGATCCTGCAGGCCCAAGTTGGTGAGTATAAGAACAGCCACGTTATCAGGGCGAAGATTTTAGATAAGGATCAGGTAATTAGACTGAACAAAATTAAAGATTAAAAACTCAAAAGGAGAGAAATTTGTGAGACTTAAACCTCATGATTCCAACACATGAGGCCCTCATCCTCACAGTCCTGCCAGTGATGAGACATGAGTGTGTCTCACAGCCCTGACAGGACAAGACGGGACATGATCACGACATAAGCAATGAGCCAGATACATTTTCACCGAAGACATTGAAAGGAATTACCGTGGCTCGTCCACACGCTTCCTAGTGTCTGTGTGTGTGTGTGTGTGTGTGTGTGTGTGTGTGTGTGGGGGGGGGGGGGGGGGGAATGTTAGTAGTTGCAGTTGATTGACAGTTGAGAGGCGGGCCGAAAGAGCAGAGCTCAACCCCCGCAAGAAACAAATAGGTAAATACACGTTAATGCAAACAGGAGAACTACCGACAGGAGAAAGGTGGAGCCCAGGAGCTGACGCCCGCCAAATCAGCGCATATAGGCGGACATACGTGTTATAACAGAGATGGTTTATAGGAGTCAGTGTAGCGAGGGGTTCAACTCACCAAAATTGAACACTGTAAGAGGCAGATAATCATAATCTCCCCCCTCTCCCCTCCCCTCTTTACCCCCTCTCCCCTCCCCCCTCTTTATCCCCTCTTCCCCCCATTTTACCCCCCCCCCGGCTGTATTACCCCATTCCGGCCATGCATGAAATTAAATGCTCAGAAGACCCCATCACCCCTTCCTTCCCCTTCCTTCCCCTTCCTTCCCCTTCCTTCCCCTCCTATTCCCCTTGCTCCTCAGGTCGTGAGACAAATTCTGATCAATCTGTGTCACCCTTTGGTTCATTGTCGTCTGGGGGGCTCCTGGCCACCTCTGGGGGGCTCCTGGCCACCTCTGGGGGGCTCCTGGCCACCTCTGGGGGGGGCTCCTGGCCACCTCTGGGGGGGGGGCTCCTGGCCACCTCTGGGGGGGGGCTCCTGGCCACCTCTGGGGGGGGGGGGCTCCTGGCCACCTCTGGGGGGGGGCTCCTGGCCACCTCTGGGGGGGGGGCTCCTGGCCACCTCTGGGGGGGGGGCTCCTGGCCACCTCTGGGGGGGGGCTCCTGGCCACCTCTGGGGGGGCTCCTGGCCACCTCTGGGGGGGCTCCTGGCTACCTCTGGGGGGCTCCTGACCACCTTTGGGGGGGCTCCTGGCTACCTCTGGGGGGCTCCTGGCTACCTCTGGGGGGCTCCTGGCTACCTCTGGGGGGCTCCTGGCCACCTCTGGGGGGGGGGGGCTCCTGGCCACCTCTGGGGGGGGCTCCTGGCCACCTCTGGGGGGGGTTCCTGGCCACCTCTGGGGGGGGCTCCTGGCCACCTCTGGGGGGGGGCTCCTGGCCACCTCTGGGGGGGGGCTCCTGGCCACCTCTGGGGGGCTCCTGGCCACCTCTGGGGGGGGCTCCTGGCCACCTCTGGGGGGGGCTCCTGGCCACCTCTGGGGGGGGGCTCCTGGCCACCTCTGGGGGGCTCCTGGCCACCTCTGGGGGGGGGCTCCTGGCCACCTCTGGGGGGGCTCCTGGCCACCTCTGGGGGGGCTCCTGGCCACCTCTGGGGGGGCTCCTGGCCACCTCTGGGGGGGCTCCTGGCCACCTCTGGGGGGGCTCCTGGCCACCTCTGGGGGGGGGCTCCTGGCCACCTCTGGGGGGGGCTCCTGGCCACCTCTGGGGGGGGCTCCTGGCCACCTCTGGGGGGGGCTCCTGACCACCTCTGGGGGGGGGGCTCCTGGCCACCTCTGGGGGGGGGGCTCCTGGCCACCTCTGGGGGGGGGCTCCTGGCCACCTCTGGGGGGGGCTCCTGGCCACCTCTGGGGGGAGCTCCTGGCCACCTCTGGGGGGGGGGCTCCTGGCCACCTCTGGGGGGGCTCCTGGCCACCTCTGGGGGGGGCTCTTGGCCACCTCTGGTGGGGGGGTTCCTGGCCACATCTGGGGGGGGGCTCCTGGCCACCTCTGGGGGGGGGCTCCTGGCCACCTCTGGGGGGGGGCTCCTGGCCACCTCTGGGGGGGGGGCTCCTGGCCACCTCTGGGGGGGGGCTCCTGGCCACCTCTGGGGGGGCTCCTGGCCACCTCTGGGGGGGGCTCCTGGCCACCTCTGGGGCGGCTCCTGGCCACCTCCGGGGGGGGGGGGCTCCTGGCCACCTCTGGGGCGGCTCCTGGCCACCTCTGGGGCGGCTCCTGGCCACCTCCGGGGGGGGGGCTCCTGGCCACCTCTGGGGGGGCTCCCTCGCCACCTCTGGGGGGGGCTCCTGGCCACCTCTGGGGGGGCTCCTGGCCACCTCCGGGGGGGCTCCTGGCCACCGGTAAGGAAGGAACGGTAATTATGAGGGATAACTTGGTCCAACAGGCTGTTGCTTGGAGCAGCCCGCAGGCCCACATATCCACTATACAGCCTGGTTGGTCCAGCCCTTCTTGCAAGAACTTATCTAAGTGCCTCTTGAATTCATTCACCTTTGTTCCGGCAATATTTGTAATGTTTGTTGGGAGGATGTTGAACACCTGTGGACCTCTGATGTTCAGACAGTGTTCTCCGAACCTGTCCTTTTGATCCGGTTGAATGGCGGAGAAGTTCGCTCTCTGGAACACTGTGAAAGGTCGGCTAGTTAATCTCTTATGTATTGAGGGAGAGTTTTGAACAGTCTTAATTAGGCCCTTACGGGTAATAGACTTATCTATCAATGTCCCCGTTGCATCTTACTTTTCAACGGGGCTATTTTGCACATCCTGCCATGTCTCCTGATCCTGATCTTGAGTGATCTTGAGATGATTTCGGGGCTTTAGTGTCCCCGCGGCCCGGTCCTCGACCAGGCCTCCACCCCCAGGAAGCAGCCCGTGACAGCTGACTAACACCCAGGTACCTATTTTACTGCTAGGTAACAGGGGCATAGGGTGAAAGTCTCTCTGCCCATTGTTTCTCGCCGGCGCCCGGGATCGAACCCGGGACCACAGGATCACAAGTCCAGCGTGCTGTCCGCTCGGCCGACCGGCTCCTGGTCTCATGTATTTTGTTTTTTTTGTGGTGTTATTGTCATGCGCAGATTTGGAACCTATTTATCATTTTGTAAATGTAAATTATTGTGTATCTCTCCCGCCTGTGCTCTACAATTATTGTGTATCTCTCCCGCCTGTGCTCTACAATATACACATTTTAAACCAATAATTTAATTTCAATGGTTTATTGAAATGGATTTCACCAGCTCTAAATGGGGCTGTTAATGTGCAATAATAGGGGGCCTCGTAGCCTGGTGGATAGCGCGCAGGACTCGTAATTCTGTGGCGCGGGTTCGATTCCCGCACCAGGCAGAAACAAATGGGCAAAGTTTCTTTCACCCCGAATGTCCCTGTTACCTAGCAGTAAATAGGTACCTGGGTGTTAGTCAGCTGTCACGGGCTGCTTCCTGGGGGTGGAGGCCTGGTCGAGGACCGGGCCGCGGGGACACTAAAGCCCCGAAATCATCTCAAGATCATCTCAAGATAGTATTTCACCCTAGAGAGCACTATAGTGTCTTAAAGAGAATCATCATTGGTATGGCATCCCTTTCTTTGGGAAAGTTCTTGTTATCCAACCTGACATTTTTCTTGCAATTGTGACGGCTACTTTATTGTGTTGTGTAAAGGTTAAAGGTCTTCCTACATGAGTACTTGTAAAGTTATCATTCACAGTAGTCCATGACACAGTGGTCTAGCAACTGTGAGAGGCAGGAGCGCCTTGTTCCCTACCTTGAGGTTACCTTGAGGTGCTTCCGGGGCTTAGCGTCCCCGCGGCCCGGTCGTCGACCAGGCCTCCTGGTTACTGAAGTGGTCATCCAGGCTGTTGGATGCGGCTGCTCGCAGCCTGACGTATGAGTCACAGCCTGGTTGATCAGGTATCCTTTTCGAGGTGTTTATCCAGTTCTCTCTTGAACACTGTGAGGGGTCGGCCAGTTATGTCCCTTATGTGTAGTGGAAGCGTGTTGAACAGTCTCGGGCCTCTGATGTTGATAGCTCTCTCTTGAACACTGTGAGGGGTCAGCCAGTTATGTCCCTTATGTGTAGTGGAAGCGTGTTGAACAGTCTCGGGCCTCTGATGTTGATAGTTCTCTCTTGAACACTGTGAGGGGTCGGCCAGTTATGTCCCTTATGTGTAGTGGAAGCGTGTTGAACAGTCTCGGGCCTCTGATGTTGATAGTTCTCTCTTGAACACTGTGAGGGGTCGGCCAGTTATGCCCCTTATGTGTAGTGGAAGCGTGTTGAACAGTCTCGGGCCTCTGATGTTGATAGTTCTCTCTTGAACACTGTGAGGGGTCAGCCAGTTATGTCCCTTATGTGTAGTGGAAGCGTGTTGAACAGTCTCGGGCCTCTGATGTTGATAGTTCTCTCTTGAACACTGTGAGGGGTCGGCCAGTTATGCCCCTTATGTGCAGTGGAAGCGTGTTGAACAGTCTCGGGCCTCTGATGTTGATAGTTCTCTCTTGAACACTGTGAGGGGTCGGCCAGTTATGCCCCTTATGTGTAGTGGATGCGTGTTGAACAGTCTCGGGCCTCTGATGTTGATAGTTCTCTCTTGAACACTGTGAGGGGTCGGCCAGTTATGCCCCTTATGTGTAGTGGAAGCGTGTTGAACAGTCTCGGGCCTCTGATGTTGATAGTTCTCTCTTGAACACTGTGAGGGGTCGGCCAGTTATGCCCCTTATGTGTAGTGGAAGCGTGTTGAACAGTCTCGGGCCTCTGATGTTGATAGTTCTCTCTTGAACACTGTGAGGGGTCGGCCAGTTATGCCCCTTATGTGTAGTGGATGCGTGTTGAACAGTCTCGCATAACTAACCAGATCATACTTGGCTGTAGACACTAATAGGTAAGTACGACACCTGAGACAACGCACTCCAGTTCCCGAGCCCGGCTTTGTACTGAGGGGAGGAAGAGAAGGAAGGGAGGGAGGAGGGGAAGGGAGGGAGGGGAAGGGAGGGAGGGGAAGGGAGGGAGGGGAAGGAGGGAGGAGGGGAAGGGAGGGAGGGGAAGGAGGGGAAGGGGGAGGGAGAAGTGTTGACGTGAGAGGGTCGCGTTGAGAAAGATAATCCTCCTCCGATGACATATATACTGCTTCCTCCCCAGCGTCTATAATGAAACTCCTGTCACGTGTAAGACTGTGAGGGAGAGGGAGAGAGGGCAAGGGGGAGAGGGAGACAGGGAGACAGGGAGAGGGAGGGGGAGAGCAAATAGAGGTAAGTATTCCACATATAACAAGAGGTGATGGAGTACATCTGGTAGAAGGTCCTGGAGAATCTGTCTGTGTCTGTGTCTGTCTGTCTGTTTCTGCGTCTGTCTGTCTGTGTCTGTCTGTCTGTGTCTGTCTGTCTGTGTCTGTCTGTCTGTGTCTGTCTGTCTGTGTCTGTCTGTCTGTGTCTGTCTGTGTCTGTCTGTCTGTGTCTGTCTGTGTCTGTCTGTCTGTGTCTGTCTGTCTGTGTCTGTCTGTCTGTGTCTGTCTGACGGTGTCTGTCTGACTGTGTCTGTCTGTCTGTCTGTGTCTGTCTGTCTGTGTCTGTCTGTCTGTGTCTGTCTGTCTGTGTCTGTCTGTCTGTGTCTGTGTCTGTCTGTCTGTGTCTGTCTGTCTGTGTCTGTCTGTCTGTGTCTGTCTGTCTGTGTCTGTCTGTCTGTGTCTGTCTGTCTGTGTCTGTCTGTCTGTGTCTGTCTGACTGTGTCTGTCTGTCTGTCTGTCTGTCTGTCTGTCTGTCTCTGTCTGTCTGTCTGTCTGTGTCTGTCTGTCTGTATCTGTCTGTCTGTGTCTGTCTGTCTGTGTCTGTCTGTCTGTGTCTGTGTCTGTCTGTCTGTCTGTCTGTCTGTCTCTGTCTGTCTCTCTCTCTGTCTCTGTCTGTCTGTCTGTCTGTCTCTCTCTCTCTGTCTGTGTCTGTCTGTCTGTATCTGTCTGTCTGTGTCTGTCTGTCTGTGTCTGTCTGTCTGTGTCTGTCTGTCTGTCTGTCTGTCTGTCTGTCTGTCTGTCTGTCTGTCTGTCTGTCTGTCTGTCTCTCTCTCTGTCTCTGTCTGTCTGTCTGTCTGTCTCTCTCTCTCTGTCTCTGTCTGTCTGTCTGTCTGTCTGTCTGTCTGTCTGTCTGTCTGTCTGTCTGTCTGTCTGTCTGTCTGTCTATGTGTCTCTCTCTGTCTGTCTGTCTGTCTGTCTCTGTCTCTCTGTCTCTCTCTCTCTCCCCTCTCTCTCTCTCTCTCTCTCTCCCTTCCCCCCTCCCTCCCCCCCCTCCCCCCCCTCTCCCCCACAGGTGAGTGCCACCATGCCGGCACCACTGGTGGAGGGTGTCGCAACACTGCACACCTTCCTTATGACAACACAAGAGGCGGCGCTGAGGGGCGCTTGAGTGTCCACTCACCTACATGTGCTCACCTACATGTGGTGACAGCTCGGGTCGAGCTTCAGCACATGACCCCCGCCTTGTACGGGTCAAGGAGACGAACCAATTCCCACGTTTTTTGTTTGTTTATTTGCAATTATTTACGGAGTTCAACCATTTCTTCGTCTAAATCATCCGGCTTCTTCAGACGTCACTGAAGATGACGTCTATGACATCTCTGTCTCACTACCGTCCATCCTTACGACTTGGGCTGGACGGTACAGTGACGGTCTCGCTTCATGCAGGTCGGCGTTCAATCCCCCGAACGTTCTCAAGTGGTTGGGGCACCATTCCTTTCCCCCCGTCCCATCCCAAATCCTAATCCTGACCCCGTCCAAGTGCTATATAGTCGTAATGGCGTGGCGCTTTCTGCTGATATTTACCCTCCCTTGTGTCATTAGTTCGCATCTACGCCAACAATTGAATTCTCCTTAGAATCAAAAAGCATTCAACATGTTCTAAGGAACCTCTTTGAAAAGCTGAGGTGCAATAGGAACGCTGAGAGAGAACTCTATGAACATCAGAGGCCCGAGACTGTTCAACACTCTCCCACAACACTGTTCAACACTCTCCCACAACACTGTTCAACACTCGACACACCAGAAGCAAAGAACACCTCCTTTGAACACCTCTGTATAAAGAGGTGTTCAACAGAACACTTGCTATAAACACCTCCAAAAAGTTACCTGACAATGTTATCTTGAGATCTTGAGGTTATCTTGAGATGATTTCGGGGCTTTAGTGTCCCCGCGGCTCGGTCCTCGACCAGGCCTCCACCCCCAGGAAGCAGCCCGTGACAGCTGACTAACACCCAGGTACCTATTTTACTGCTAGGTAACAGGGGCATAGGGTGAAAGAAACTCTGACCATTATTTCTCGCCGGCGCCCGGGATCGAACCCGGGACCACAGGATCACAAGTCCAGTGTGCTGTCCGCTCGGCCGACCGGCTCCCATGTGTCACTAACTGTGACACACACTGCGTTCCCCCCCCTCATCAAGGAAGCCTGGACAGAGACCGGGCCGCGGGGGCATTGATCCTCGACACCACTATGCAAGATAGCATCAAGGGGAGTGTCGTCGTTGCCGGCGACGACGTGTCTGCAGCTCTGGTTATCGACGTGGTGATATCTGTTAGATGCTGGGACGGGGGGGGGGAGGGGAGGGGGGTCCACTCCCACGGTGCCTGCGTGGCACTCTCCCATAATGCCCGGGAGACGGGATGATACTCCCAGGATCTTTCTGGGAGAAAATGGTGGTACTTCCACGGTGCCTGGGAGGGGGGATGGCACCTCTCCCATGGTGCCTGGGGGGAGGGGGTTGGCACCTTTCCCATGGTGCCTGGGGGGAGGGGGTTGGCACCTCTCCCATGGTGCCTGGGAGGGGGTTGGTACCTCTCCCATGGTGCCTGGGGGGAGGGGGTTGGCACCTCTCCCATGGTGCCTGGGGGGAGGGGGTTGGCACCTCTCCCATGGTGCCTGGGGGGAGGGGGTTGGCACCTCTCCCATGGTGCCTGGGAGGGGGATTGGCACCTCTCCCATGGTGCCTGGGGGGAGGGGGTTGGCACCTCTCCCATAGTGCCTGGGAGGGGGGTTGGCACCTCTCCCATGGTGCCTGGGAGGGGGGTTGGCACCTCTCCCATGGTGCCTGGGAGGGGGGTTGGCACCTCTCCCATGGTGCCTGGGAGGGGGGTTGGCACCTCTCCCATGGTGCCTGGGAGGGGGTTGGCACCTCTCCCATGGTGCCTGGGAGGGGGTTGGCACCTCTCCCATGGTGCCTGGGAGGGGGTTGGCACCTCTCCCATGGTGCCTGGGAGGGGGTTGGCACCTCTCCCATGGTGCCTGGGAGGGGGTTGGCACCTCTCCCATGGTGCCTGGGATGGGGGTTGGCACCTCTCCCATGATGCCTGGGAGGGGGGTTGGCACCTCTCCCATGATGCCTGGGAGGGGGGTTGGCACCTCTCCCATGGTGCCTGGGAGGGGGTTTGCACCTCTCCCATGGTGCCTGGGGGGAGGGGGTTGGCACCTCTCCCATGGTGCCTGGGGGGAGGGGGTTGGCACCTCTCCCATGGTGCCTGGGGGGAGGGGGTTGGCACCTCTCCCATGGTGCCTGGGGGAAGGGGGTTGGCACCTCTCCCATGGTGCCTGGGGGGAGGGGGTTGGCACCTCTCCCATGGTGCCTGGGAGGGAGGTTGGCATCTCTCCCATGCTGCCTGGGAGGGGGGTTGGCACCTCTCCCATGGTGCTTGCGAGGGGGGTTGGCACCTCTCCCATGGTGCCTGGGGGGAGGGGGTTGGCACCTCTCCCATGGTGCCTGGGAGGGGGGTTGGCACCTCTCCCATGGTGCCTGGGAGGGGGGTTGGCACCTCTCCCATGGTGCCTGGGAGGGAGGTTGGCACCTCTCCCATGGTGCCTGGGAGGGGGGTTGGCACCTCTCCCATGGTGCCTGGGAGGGGGGTTGGCACCTCTCCCATGGTGCCTGGGAGGGGGTTGGCACCTCTCCCATGGTGCCTGGGAGGGGGGTTGGCACCTCTCCCATGGTGCCTGGGAGGGGGTTGGCACCTCTCCCATGGTGCCTGGGAGGGGGTTGGCACCTCTCCCATGGTGCCTGGGAGGGGGGTTGGCACCTCTCCCATGGTGCCTGGGAGGGGGGAGGGGAAGAGGACGAGGGAGGGTGTGGGTGAGAGGAAGGATGGGGTTGACAAAAGGGGGGTGGGGATGGGGGAGGCCTTACCTACCCTACCTACCTTGCCTACCCTACCTTGCCTACCCTACCTACCTTGCCTACCCTACCTACCTTGCCTACCCTACCTACCTTGCCTACCCTACCTACCTTGCCTACCTTGCCTACCCTACCTACCTTGCCTACCCTACCTACCTTGCCTACCCTACCTACCTTGCCTACCCTACCTACCTTGCCTACCCTACCTACCTTGCCTACCCTACCTACCTTGCCTACCTTGCCTACCCTACCTACCTTGCCTACCCTACCTACCTTGCCTACCCTACCTACCTTGCCTACCCTACCTACCTTGCCTACCCTACCTACCTTGCCTACCTTGCCTACCCTACCTACCTTGCCTACCCTACCTACCTTGCCTACCCTACCTACCTTGCCTACCTTGCCTACCCTACCTACCTTGCCTACCCTACCTACCTTGCCTACCCTACCTACCTTGCCTACCTTGCCTACCCTACCTACCTTGCCTACCTTGCCTACCCTACCTACCTTGCCTACCCTACCTACCTTGCCTACCTTGCCTACCCTACCTACCTTGCCTACCCTACCTACCTTGCCTACCCTACCTACCTTGCCTACCCTACCTACCTTGCCTACCCTACCTACCTTGCCTACCCTACCTACCTTGCCTACCCTACCTACCTTGCCTACCTTGCCTACCCTACCTACTTTGCCTACCCTACCTACCTTGCCTACCCTACCTACCTTGCCTACCTTGCCTACCCTACCTACCTTGCCTACCCTACCTACCTTGCCTACCCTACCTACCTTGCCTACCCTACCTACCTTGCCTACCCTACCTACCTTGCCTACCTTGCCTACCCTACCTACCTTGCCTACCTTGCCTACCCTACCTACCTTGCCTACCCTACCTACCTTGCCTACCTTGCCTACCCTACCTACCTTGCCTACCTTGCCTACCCTACCTACCTTGCCTACCCTACCTACCTTGCCTACCTTGCCTACCCTACCTACCTTGCCTACCCTACCTACCTTGCCTACCCTACCTACCTTGCCTACCTTGCCTACCCTACCTACCTTGCCTACCTTGCCTACCTTGCCTACCCTACCTACCTTGCCTACCCTACCTACCTTGCCTACCCTACCTACCTTGCCTACCCTACCTACCCTACCTACCTTGCCTACCCTACCTACCTTGCCTAGCCTACCTACCTTGCCTACCCTACCTACCTTGCCTACCCTACCTACCCTACCTACCTTGCCTACCCTACCTACCTTGCCTACCCTACCTACCTTGCCTACCCTACCTACCTTGCCTACCCTACCTACCTTGCCTACCCTACCTACCCTACCTACCTTGCCTACCCTACCTACCTTGCCTACCCTACCTACCTTGCCTACCCTACCTACCTTGCCTACCCTACCTACCTTGCCTACCCTACCTACCTTGCCTACCCTACCTACCTTGCCTACCCTACCTACCCTACCTACCTTGCCTACCCTACCTACCTTGCCTACCCTACCTACCTTGCCTACCCTACCTACCTTGCCTACCCTACCTACCTTGCCTACCCTACCTACCTTGCCTACCCTACCTACCCTACCTACCTTGCCTACCCTACCTACCTTGCCTACCCTACCTACCTTGCCTACCCTACCTACCTTGCCTACCTTGCCTACCCTACCTACCTTGCCTACCCTACCTACCTTGCCTACCCTACCTACCTTGCCTACCCTACCTACCTTGCCTACCCTACCTACCTTGCCTACCCTACCTACCTTGCCTACCTTGCCTACCCTACCTACCTTGCCTACCCTACCTTGCCTACCTTGCCTACCCTACCTACCTTGCCTACCCTACCTACCTTGCCTACCTACCTACCTACTTGCCTACCCTACCTACCTTGCCTACCCTACCTACCTTGCCTACCCTACCTACCTTGCCTACCCTACCTTGCCTACCTGCCTACCCTACCTACCTTGCCTACCCTACCTACCTTGCCTACCTACCTTGCCTACCCTACCTACCTTGCCTACCTTGCCTACCCTACCTACCTTGCCTACCCTTACCTACCCTACCTACCTTGCCTACCCTACCTACCTTGCCTACCCTACCTTGCCTACCTTGCCTACCCTACCTTGCCTACCTTGCCTACCTTGCCTACCTTACCTACCTACCTACCCTACCTACCTTGCCTACCCTACCTACCTGCCTACCCATACCTGCTACCTTGCCTACCCTTACCTACCTTGACCTACCCTACCTACCTTGCCTACCCTACCTACCTTGCCTACCCTACCTACCTTGCCTACCTTGCCTACCCTACCTACCTTGCCTACCCTACCTACCTTGCCTACCTTGCCTACCTTGCCTACCTTGCCTACCCTACCTACCTTGCCTACCCTACCTACCTTGCCTACCCTACCTACCTTGCCTACCCTACCTACCTTGCCTACCCTACCTACCTTGCCTACCCTACCTACCTTGCCTACCCTACCTACCTTGCCTACCTTGCCTACCCTACCTACCTTGCCTACCCTACCTTGCCTACCTTGCCTACCTTGCCTACCTTACCTACCCTACCTACCTTGCCTACCCTACCTACCTTGCCTACCCTACCTACCTTGCCTACCCTACCTACCTTGCCTACCTTGCCTACCCTACCTACCTTGCCTACCCTACCTACCTTGCCTACCCTACCTACCTTGCCTACCCTACCTACCTTGCCTACCCTACCTACCTTGCCTACCCTACCTACCTTGCCTACCCTACCTACCTTGCCTACCCTACCTACCCTACCTACCTTGCCTAC
The DNA here is from genome assembly GCF_040958095.1 of Procambarus clarkii. Lineage (NCBI taxonomy): Eukaryota > Metazoa > Arthropoda > Malacostraca > Decapoda > Cambaridae > Procambarus > Procambarus clarkii. The sequence goes on along the minus strand of NC_091207.1, from coordinate 23,570,428 downwards.
CCTACCTACCTTGCCTACCCTACCTACCTTGCCTACCCTACCTACCCTACCTACCTTGCCTACCCTACCTACCTTGCCTACCCTACCTACCTTGCCTACCCTACCTACCCTACCTACCTTGCCTACCCTACCTACCTTGCCTACCCTACCTTGCCTACCCTACCTACCTTGCCTACCTTGCCTACCCTACCTACCTTGCCTACCCTACCTACCTTGCCTACCCTACCTACCTTGCCTACCCTACCTACCTTACCTACCCTACCTACCTTGCCTACCCTACCTACCTTACCTACCCTACCTACCTTACCTACCCTACCTACCTTGCCTACCTTACCTACCCTACCTACCTTGCCTACCCTACCTACCTTGCCTACCCTACCTACCTTGCCTACCCTACCTACCTTGCCTACCCTACCTACCTTGCCTACCTTGCCTACCCTACCTACCTTGCCTACCCTACCTACCTTGCCTACCCTACCTTGCCTACCCTACCTACCTTGCCTACCTTGCCTACCCTACCTACCTTGCCTACCTTGCCTACCCTACCTTGCCTACCCTACCTTGCCTACCCTACCTACCTTGCCTACCTTGCCTACCCTACCTACCTTGCCTACCCTACCTACCTTGCCTACCCTACCTACCTTGCCTACCTTGCCTACCCTACCTACCTTGCCTACCCTACCTACCTTGCCTACCCTACCTACCTTGCCTACCCTACCTACCTTGCCTACCTTGCCTACCCTACCTACCTTGCCTACCCTACCTACCTTGCCTACCCTACCTACCTTGCCTACCTTGCCTACCTTGCCTACCCTACCTACCTTGCCTACCCTACCTACCTTGCCTACCCTACCTACCTTGCCTACCCTACCTACCTTGCCTACCTTGCCTACCCTACCTACCTTGCCTACCCTACCTACCTTGCCTACCCTACCTACCTTGCCTACCCTACCTACCTTGCCTACCCTACCTACCTTGCCTACCTTGCCTACCCTACCTACCTTGCCTACCCTACCTACCTTGCCTACCCTACCTACCTTGCCTACCCTACCTACCTTGCCTACCCTACCTACCTTGCCTACCCTACCTACCTTGCCTACCTTGCCTACCCTACCTACCTTGCCTACCCTACCTACCTTGCCTACCCTACCTACCTTGCCTACCCTACCTACCTTGCCTACCCTACCTACCTTGCCTACCTTGCCTACCCTACCTACCTTGCCTACCCTACCTACCTTGCCTACCCTACCTACCTTGCCTACCCTACCTACCTTGCCTACCCTACCTACCTTGCCTACCCTACCTACCTTGCCTACCCTACCTACCTTACCTACCCTACCTACCTTGCCTACCCTACCTACCTTACCTACCCTACCTACCTTACCTACCCTACCTACCTTGCCTACCTTACCTACCCTACCTACCTTGCCTACCCTACCTTGCCTACCCTACCTACCTTACCTACCCTACCTACCTTACCTACCCTACCTACCTTGCCTACCTTACCTACCCTACCTACCTTGCCTACCCTACCTTGCCTACCCTACCTACCTTGCCTACCCTACCTACCTTGCCTACCCTACCTACCTTGCCTACCTTGCCTACCCTACCTACCTTGCCTACCCTACCTACCTTGCCTACCCTACCTACCTTGCCTACCCTACCTACCTTGCCTACCTTGCCTACCCTACCTACCTTGCCTACCCTACCTACCTTGCCTACCCTACCTACCTTGCCTACCCTACCTACCTTGCCTACCTTGCCTACCCTACCTACCTTGCCTACCCTACCTACCTTGCCTACCCTACCTACCTTGCCTACCCTACCTACCTTGCCTACCTTGCCTACCCTACCTACCTTGCCTACCCTACCTACCTTGCCTACCCTACCTACCTTGCCTACCCTACCTACCTTGCCTACCCTACCTACCTTGCCTACCCTACCTACCTTGCCTACCCTACCTACCTTGCCTACCCTACCTACCTTGCCTACCCTACCTACCTTGCCTACCTTGCCTACCCTACCTACCTTGCCTACCTTACCTACCTTGCCTACCCTTACCTTCCAACTCCCGCCTTTGAATGTCTATAAGGAGCAGCTGGGCATTCAGCCTCCACAATACTGTTTGTTTAGGTTTGTTTAACTGTTTAGCGAGGGGTAATCTGGCCCTTCCAGACCCCGGGGCCATGTTGGTCCTTAGTGTCCATGTTGGTCCTGAGTGGCCATGTTGGTCCTTAGTGTCCATGTTGGTCCTTAGGGGCCATGTTGGTCCTTAGTGTCCATGTTGGTCCTTAGTGGCCATGTTGGTCCTTAGTGGCCATGTTGGTCCTTAGTGGCCATGTTGGTCCTGAGTGGCCATGTTGGTCCTTAGTGGCCATGTTGGTCCTTAGGGGCCATGTTGGTCCTTAGTGGCCATGTTGGTCCTTAGTGGCCATGTTGGTCCTTAGTGTCCATGTTGGTCCTTAGTGGCCATGTTGGTCCTAAGTGGTCATGTTGGTCCTTAGTGGCCATGTTGGTCCTTAGTGGCCATGTTGGTCCTTAGGGGCCATGTTGGTCCTTAGTGGCCATGTTGGTCCTTAGTGGCCATGTTGGTCCTTAGGGGCCATGTTGGTCCTTAGTGTCCATGTTGGTCCTTAGTGTCCATGTTGGTCCTTAGTGGCCATGTTGGTCCTAAGTGGTCATGTTGGTCCTTAGTGGCCATGTTGGTCCTTAGTGGCCATGTTGGTCCTTAGGGGCCATGTTGGTCCTTAGTGGCCATGTTGGTCCTTAGTGGCCATGTTGGTCCTTAGTGTCCATGTTGGTCCTTAGTGGCCATGTTGGTCCTAAGTGGTCATGTTGGTCCTTAGTGGCCATGTTGGTCCTTAGTGGCCATGTTGGTCCTTAGGGGCCATGTTGGTCCTTAGTGGCCATGTTGGTCCTTAGTGCCCATGTTGGTCCTTAGTGGCCATGTTGGTCCTTAGTGGCCATGTTGGTCCTTAGTGGCCATGTTGGTCCTTAGTGGCCATGTTGGTCCTTAGGGGCCATGTTGGTCCTAAGTGGCCATGTTGGTCCTTAATGGCCATGTTGGTCCTGAGTGGCCATGTTGGTCCTTAGTGGCCATGTTGGTCCTTAGTGGCCATGTTGGTCCTTAGTGGCCATGTTGGTCCTTAGTGGCCATGTTGGTCCTTAGTGGCCATGTTGGTCCTTAGTGGCCATGTTGGTCCTTAGGGGCCATGTTGGTCCTTAGGGGCCATGTTGGTCCTTAGTGGCCATGTTGGTCCTTAGGGGCCATGTTGGTCCTTAGGGGCCAGCTTCCACAACTAGCTCCCAGTTACTCTTGAATAAGGAATGCTAACGAGCCCTTGCCTGGAGCTTGACAGCCCATTGGCTACACTGAGGTGGGTGTCAGGGGGCCCTCGCTGGCCATTACCTACACTGGAGTGGGTGTGGAGGGGCCCCCACTGAACCTAGACTATACTGGGGTGGGTGTGGAGGGCCCCCACTGACCCCAAAAGCGAAGCAAGACGCAAGGAGTGGTCCTCTTCAGTGCCCGTCATGGGTCAGGGGCTTGTTGACCCATGGGTCAGGGGCTTGACCCCAGGGGTCAGGGGCTGGACCCCAGGGGTCAGGGGCTGGACCCCAGGGGTCAGGGAGGCTGAGCATTATACAGGGTGGGCGATGGAGACCACATACCCAGCGCCAGAGGGCAGCTAGGCGCTGCTTCAGGGAGACTTGACAGAGTATTCAATAGCCGGAGTCGGTCAGGAGCCCTCATGTGCGCTCAGCATGTGCTCATGCGGGACGCACGCATACACGCACGCACGCTCGCGCGCGCACATATGTAAGACCAATCCTGGAGTATGCGGCCCCAGCATGGAGCCCGTACCTTCTCAAGCACATGACGAAGCTGGAAATAGTTCATAGGTATGCCACTAGACTAGTCCCAGAACTAAGAGGCATGAGTTACGAGGAAAGGCTGCGGGAAATGCACCTTACGACACTGGAAGACAGAAGAGTAAGGGGAGACGTGATCACCATATACAAAATTCTCAGGGGAATTGACAGGGTAGACAAGGATAAACTATTCAACACTGGTGGGACGCGAATAAGGAGCCACAGGTGGAAACTGAGTACCCACATGAGCCACAGAGACGTTAGAAGGAACTTTTTCAGTGTCAGAGTAGTTAACAGATGGAATGCATTAGGGGGTGATGTGGTGGAGGCTGACTCCATACACAGTTTCAAGTGTAGATATGATAGAGCCCAGTAGGCTCAGGAATCTGTACATCAGTTGATTGACAGTTGAGAGGCGGGACCAAAGAGCCGTGAGCACAACTAGGCGAGTAAACACACTCACACACTCACACTCACTCACTCTCTTAACATGTAAAATATATTCAAGGGAAAACACTCATTCCTGGTCAATAAAGAAACGTTTAAAAAACGTTAAGGAACAGAACCAATCTTTCCAGAAACACCTTCCTTCCAGTCTTCCAGAACACACCCCCACCCCACCCCACACTCTCCCCCCCTCACTCTCCCCCCACCCCACACTCTCTTCCCCCACCCCACACTCTCTCCCCCCCTCCCTCCCCCCCCCCATTTTTGCTTCCATAACCACTGGACACGTGATTCACTAGATCTCGATTCACTAGAATCCCGCACGTGATTCACTAGATCTGGTTGAGGTGAATAGCGAATTCGCTCTATTTTCCAAACGGCTGTTGAGGCCACTTGCTGCAGAGCCCTTCTGAGGCTCGCTTGCCTGAGGTCGCTTGCCTGAGGTCGCTTGCCTGAGGTCGCTTGCCTGAGGTCACTTGCCTGAGGTAGCTTGTCTGAGGTCACTTGCCTGAGGTCGCTTGCCTGAGGTCACTTGCCTGAGGTCACTTGCCTGAGGGCGCTTGCCAGAGGGCGATTGCCAGAGGGCGCTTGCCTGAGGACGCTTGCCAGAGGTCGCTTGCCTGAGGGCGCTTGCCAGAGGTCACTTGCCAGAGGTCACTTGCCAGAGGTCACTTGCCAGAGGTCACTTGCCTGAGGGCGCTTGCCTGAGGGCACTGGCCTACCGGTCGGCCGAGCGGACAGCACGCTGGATAGGTGATGCTGTGGTCCTGGGTTCGATCCCAGGCGCCGGCGGGAAACAATGGGCAGAGTTTCTTTCACCCTATGCCCCTGTTACCTAGCAGTAAAATAGGTACCTGGGTGTTAGTCAGCTGTTACGGGCTGCTTCCTGGGGGTGGAGGCCTGGTCTAAGACCGGGCCGCGGGGACACTAAAAGCCCCGAAATCATCTCAAGATAACCTCAAGATATCTACTAGGTGAACCCCGGAGCTGAAGCCCTTAGGGCAGTTCGTGGTTGCACGAACAGCACCTCCAAAGGATACCTGATCAACCAGGCTGTGACTCATACGTCAGGCTGCGAGCAGCCGCGTCCAACAGCCTGGTTGACCAGTCCAGCAACCAGGAGGCCTGGTCGACGACCGGGCCGCGGGGACACTAAGCCCCGGAAGCACCTCAAGGTAACCTCAAGGTAACCCTGGCTTTGTGCCCTGGAGAGGCCACTCCATAGTCTCCTGAGACTGATGGATGCCTACTACTACTACCGGGAGCTAGAAAGACTGTTGCCTGGAGCGGCCGGCAGGCCCACATATCCACTACAGTCTGGTTGGTCCGGCACTTCTTGCAAGAACTTATCAAAGTGCCTCTTGAAGATATCCACCTTCGTGCCGGCAAATGACCCCCACTTACTTCCTACTCTTAAAAACCTCAACTATTCCTTATTGGTTGTTAGAATTCTTATGTTAAAATGTTAGAGTTTTCAACTAGAATTAGGTGAAAATTTTCAGAGTAGGATGGAATATTGTTGCAGTGTAACAGCCCCATTCCTAGCCCGCTACGCCTCCCTCGACTCTCCATCTCTCACCTGCAGAATTACTCATCCCCAACACACACCTGCAGAATTACTCATCCCCAACACACACCTGCAGAATTACTCATCCCCAACACACACCTACGGAATATTCAACATCTGAATTTACGTCCCCGGCTCACTCCCATGAGGCTAAACTCCAAAGTCCACTGTAACCACTTGGGCTGGACGGTAGAGCGACGGTCTCGCTTCGTGCAGGTAGGCGATCAATCCCCGACCGTCCAAGCCACCATTCCTTTCCCCCGTCCCATCCCAAATCCTTATCCTGACCCCCTTATCCAGGGCTATATAGTCGTAATGGCTTGGCGCTTTCTCCTTGATACTCCCCCCCCCTTCAATGTGCTAGTATTGAGTTATATCTGAACTGGTAACCCCCATGAACTTCTGTCCAATACTATACTGAAATTGGCTGTAATAGCTAGTTACAGGATGTCTGAAACAAGGCTTATGTGGGTTTCTTCAAATTAAGGCAGAGACGAATTTTGTTTCCTTTCACCTGATGCCGCTGTTCATCTAAAAGTAAATAGGTACCAGCTGGGAGTTTTTAAGCAACACCTACGGGCTGTGCATCCTGGGAATTGTATGTGGGAGAGAGAGCGAGAGAGAGAGAGACACACACACACACACACACACACACACACACACACACACACACACACACACACAGGGGGGGCCTCGTAGCCTGGTGGATAGCGCGCAGGATTCGTAATTCTGTGGCGCGGGTTCGATTCCCGCACGAGGCAGAAACAAATGGGCAAAGTTTCTTTCACCCTGAATGCCCCTGTTACCTAGCAGTAAATAGGTACCTGGGAGTTAGTCAGCTGTCACGGGCTGCTTCCTGGGGTGTGTGTGTGGAAAAAAACAAGTAGTTAGTAAACAGTTGATTGACAGTTGAGAGGCGGGCCGAAAGAGCAAAGCTCAACCCCCGTAAAAACACAACACAACTGGTAATAGGTGAGTACACACACACACACACACACACACACACACACACACACACACACACACACACACACACACACACACACACACACACACACAGACACACACACACACACACACACACAGACACACACACACACACACACACACACACACACACACACACACACAAGTTTATACAAGAGGAAAATAAGGTCAGGGGTCGGTACATTAGACAACGTATGGTTGGTCCTGTGTACAGTAAATAAAGGTCTCGGGGTCCTATGAAGAGTGATCAAAATTATTATATACTAACACAATACGAAACAATAAAAAAACTAGAAAAGTAAAAAAAAAATCTAAAGATAACATATAATTACTAAAATAAATAGATGTCCGAAGAATTATCAGGTTTCCAGCTAAACTTGTGTAAATAATGTATACCTCATTTGCATACTGTGGACCCATGTGTTGATGGTGGGCTTAAAGTGTGAAGTATTATTGAGCCCCGCAGGCCCCACATATCCCCCAACCGGGCCTGTGGAGGATATGTGGGCCTGTGCGGTCCGCTGTAAGCAACAGCCTGGTGGACCAAACTCTCACCAGTCAAGCCTGGCCTCGGGCCGGGCTTGGGGAGTAGAAGAACTCCCAGAACCCCTGGTTGGAGGCCTGGTCGAGAACCGGGCCGCGGGGACACTAAAGCCCCGAAATCATCTCAAGATAACCTCAAGATAACCCCATAATGGGTGTTTTTGTGTAGCACTTGTTTTGAATGGTTGAATTTGTTTGTTGTTTACGTTTTGAGGCTTCTGTGTTTGTTGACGGAGTTACATAAACACCGGCAGTATTCTCAAGTATTTAGTTACGATCCTCTTATCACCCACTCAGCCACTTAACCTTATATATATATATATATATATATATATATATATATATATATATATATATATATATATATATATATATATATATATATATACCAGACAGTGTGTACTCCAGAGATGAAAGAAAAGGTAGGAGGCTGGTGGTGGTCGCCTGAAAGGGTTGACGGTGTAGCAGTTTAGAGACAGCATTAAGGGGGAAGCTGGAGTGGGATTAGCACTGTTCGCCAGACTCCGGAGGTCGTGATATATTGTAGTGAGGGATTTTGTCCCGTTATTTAGTTAATTGATCACGAATTTTCGAGCGAAATTCTCGTACAGTGTGTGTCAAGAACTAGCTGCCCTAGACTATGTGAAGGGGAGTACAGTGTGTGTCAAGAACTAGCTGCCCTAGACTATGTGAAGGGCAGTACAGTGTGTGTCAAGAACTAGCTGCCCTAGACTATGTGAAGGGTAGTACAGTGTGTGTCAAGAACTAGCTGCCCTAGACTATATGAAGGGTAGTACAGTGTGTGTCAAGAACTAGCTGCCCTAGACTATATGAAGGGCAATACAGTGTGTGTCAAGAACTAGCTGCCCTAGACTATGTGAAGGGTAGTACAGTGTGTGTCAAGAACTAGCTGCCCTAGACTATGTGAAGGGTAGTACAGTGTGTGTCAAGAACTAGCTGCCCTAGACTATGTGAAGGGTAGTACAGTGTGTGTCAAGAACTAGCTGCCCTAGACTATATGACGGGGTACAGTGTGTGTCAAGAACTAGCTGCCCTAGACTATGTGAAGGGGAGTACAGTGTGTGTCAAGAACTAGCTGCCCTAGACTATGTGAAGGGTAGTACAGTGTGTGTCAAGAACTAGCTGCCCTAGACTATGTGAAGGGTAGTACAGTGTGTGTCAAGAACTAGCTGCCCTAGACTATGTGAAGGGGAGTACAGTGTGTGTCAAGAACTAGCTGCCCTAGACTATGTGAAGGGTAGTACAGTGTGTGTCAAGAACTAGCTGCCCTAGACTATGTGAAGGGTAGTACAGTGTGTGTCAAGAACTAGCTGCCCTAGACTATATGACGGGGTACAGTGTGTGTCAAGAACTAGCTGCCCTAGACTATGTGAAGGGTAGTACAGTGTGTGTCAAGAACTAGCTGCCCTAGACTATGTGAAGGGTAGTACAGTGTGTGTCAAGAACTAGCTGCCCTAGACTATATGACGGGGTACAGTGTGTGTCAAGAACTAGCTGCCCTAGACTATGTGAAGGGTAGTACAGTGTGTGTCAAGAACTAGCTGCCCTAGACTATGTGAAGGGTAGTACAGTGTGTGTCAAGAACTAGCTGCCCTAGACTATATGACGGGGTACAGTGTGTGTCAAGAACTAGCTGCCCTAGACTATGTGAAGGGTAGTACAGTGTGTGTCAAGAACTAGCTGCCCTAGACTATATGAAGGCCAGTACAGTGTGTGTCAAGAACTAGCTGCTCTAGACTATATGTAGGGGAATACAGTGTGTGTCAAGAACTAGCTGCCCTAGACTATATGAAGGGGAGTACAGTGTGTGTCAAGAACTAGCTGCCCTAGACTATATGAAGGGCAGTACAGTGTGTGTCAAGAACTAGCTGCCCTAGACTATATGTAGGGGAATACAGTGTGTGTCAAGAACTAGCTGCCCTAGACTATATGACGGGGTACAGTGTGTGTCAAGAACTAGCTGCCCTAGACTATATGACGGGGTACAGTGTGTGTCAAGAACTAGCTGCCCTAGACTATATGAAGGGCAGTACAGTATGTGTCAAGAACTAGCTGCCCTAGACTATATGAAGGGGAGTACAGTGTGTGCCAAGAACTAGCTGCCCTAGACTATGTGAAGGGGAGTACAGTGTGTGTCAAGAACTAGCTGCCCTAGACTATATGAAGGGGAGTACAGTGTGTGTCAAGAACTAGCTGCCCTAGACTATATGAAGGCCAGTACAGTGTGTGTCAAGAACTAGCTGCTCTAGACTATATGTAGGGGAATACAGTGTGTGTCAAGAACTAGCTGCCCTAGACTATATGAAGGGGAGTACAGTGTGTGTCAAGAACTAGCTGCCCTAGACTATGTGAAGGGCAGTACAGTGTGTGTCAAGAACTAGCTGCCCTAGACTATATGAAGGGGAGTACAGTGTGTGTCAAGAACTAGCTGCCCTAGACTATATGAAGGGCAGTACAGTGTGTGTCAAGAACTAGCTGCCCTAGACTATATGAAGGGTAGTACAGTGTGTGTCAAGAACTAGCTGCCCTAGACTATATGAAGGGCAGTACAGTGTGTGTCAAGAACTAGCTGCCCTAGACTATATGAAGGGCAGTACAGTGTGTGTCAAGAACTAGCTGCCCTAGACTATATGAAGGGCAGTACAGTGTGTGTCAAGAACTAGCTGCCCTAGACTATATGAAGGGCAGTACAGTGTGTGTCAAGAACTAGCTGCCCTAGACTATATGAAGGGCAGTACAGTGTGTCAAGATCTAGCTGCCCTAGACTATATGAAGGGGAGTACAGTGTGTGTCAAGAACTAGCTGCCCTAGACTATATGAAGGGCAGTACAGTGTGTATCAAGAACTAGCTGCCCTAGACTATATGAAGGGCAGTACAGAGTGTGTCAAGAACTAGCTGCCCTAGACTAGATGAAGGGCAGTACAGTGTGTGTCAAGAACTAGCTGCCCTAGACTATATGCAGGGCAGTACAGTGTGTGTCAAGAACTAGCTGCCCTAGACTATATGAAGGGCAGTACAGTGTGTGTCAAGAACTAGCTGCCCTAGACTATATGAAGGGCAGTACAGTGTGTGTCAAGAACTAGCTGCCCTAGACTATATGAAGGGCAGTACAGTGTGTGTCAAGAACTAGCTGCCCTAGACTATATGAAGGGCAGTACAGTGTGTGTCAAGAACTAGCTGCCCTAGACTATGTGAAGGGCAGTACAGTGTGTGTCAAGAACTAGCTGCCCTAGACTAAGGTCATTAGGTCACAGTCATGACCTGCTGATCAACACACTGCCTGACGACCGGTCATAAGAGGGGACGACGGAGGGGGAGAGAGAGAGGAAGGAGGTAATAAGGGTGGGAGAGGGGAGAGGGGAGGGGGTGAATGTAGGGGAAGGGGAAGTAGGGAAGTAGGGTGGTTGTCAAGGAGGTCCATACACACTGTCAAGTGCATGGTGCCATTCGCCTGGGGGTTAATCACCCTTGACACTATATGGAGGTTCAGCTGATGGTATCGAAGGTTCACTTGACTGCTATACCTGTGATTTACCTGATCTTTACCACTAGGCTCAACTTGGGTTTACTAATGTTTGCCTATTAAAATCTCCATAATAATAGAACGCAACAGAGTGGAAATCCCTCTAGATCAGACTGAATACAATATGCCCTGCCAGCGAAATCGACAAATACAATAACCACTAAAAAAATACAACGAAGAATGAGGTCAAAATCTATTAAAACATCTCATAGATTTGCTCAAAAATGTTCCTGGGTGATATAATTAAGGGTAATTCCCTTAAGGGAATTTTTTTTAAGGGGAATTGAACCTGCTGCCATTTCTAGGAGCCGACCCCCCCCCCCCCCCCCCCACCAGGTCAAGGTAAGGTCAGGTAAGGTCAAGGTAAGGTCAGGTAAGGTCAGGTAAGGTCACACCTTCAGGGAGAGTTCAGTCTACTTCAGTCTTCACGCCCTTCTAAAGGATACTTGATCAACCAGGCTGTGACTCATACGTCAGGCTGCGAGCAGCGGCGTCCAACAGCCTGGTTGACCAGTCCAGCAACCAGGAGGCCTGGTCGACGACCGGGCCGCGGGGTTGCTGAGCCCCGAAATCACCTCAAGGTAACCTCCCTACACTTGGAAGGGATATGAGGACCTGAAATATGTGGAGAAACTATGATTTGGGACAGGAGGATGGGTTAAGACCTGGGATAGGAGGATAGGTTAAGACCTGGGATAGGGGGATATGGGTTAAGAGCTGGGATAGGGGGATGGGTTAAGAGGTGGGATAGGAGGATAGGTTAAGACCTGGGATATGGGGATATGGGTTAAGACCTGGGATAGGAGGATAGGTTAAGACCTGGGATAGGGAGATATGGGTTAAGACCTGGGATAGAAGGACGGGTTAAGAGCTGGGACAGCAGGATGGATTAAGATATGGGATAGGATGATATAGGTTAAGAACTGGGATAGGTTCATGTAGGAACATGGATAACACCGCCAAAGGATGGATACATGATCAGGCAGACTGTGTCTCACGTCAGCCTGCGTGCAGCGGCGTCAAACAGCCTGATTGACCAGACCGTCAACCAGGAGGCCAATCTTGAGATATCTTTAGATGATTTCTGGGTTTGCAGTCCCCGAGGCCCGGTCCTCGGCCTGGCCTTCTTTTTGTTACAATCCCCCCCCCCCTCCCAGGAAGAAGCCCGTAGCAGCTGTCTAACTCCCAGGTACCTATTTACTGCTAGGTAACAGGGGCATCATGCTGAAAGAAACATTTTGCCTATTTGCCTCCGCCGGGGATCGAACCCGAAACCTCAGGACTACGACTCCGGAGCGCTGTCCACTCAGCTGTCAGACGCCCTTGGGCCTAAACGACCTAAACCATAAGTCGTCAGACATTATTATTCCCAAGTCCTTGACATGCTGCTTTCCTACTATGGGCAGATTTGATTGTGTTTTGTACCCTGTATTATGTTTAAGGTCCTTATTTTTCAGTATTCAGGTACGGTAAAAATGAGGACCTTAAACATAATACAGGGTACAAAACACAATCAAATGTACCCATAGTAGGAAAACAGTATGTAAAGGATTTGGGAATAATGATGTCCGACGACCTAACGTTTAAGGAGCATAACCAAGCAAATATTGCGTCAGCCAGAAAAATGATCGGATGGATTACGAGAACTTTTAAATCCAGGGATCCCATCACAATGGTTGTACTCTTCAAGTCACTTGTGTTGTCCCGTCTCGAGTACTGCTCAGTACTCACTTCTCCCTTCAGAGCAGGAGAGATTGCTGAAATAGAGGGAATACAGAGAACATATACGGCACGCATAGACGAGATAAAGCACCTAAATTATTGGGATCGTCTCAAAGCTCTCCAAATGTACTCTCTAGAAAGGAGACGAGAGAGATACCAAATAATATACACATGGAAAATACTGGAGGGCCAGGTCCCAAACCTACACAGTAAAATAACAACGTACTGGAGTGAACGACATGGAAGAAAATGTAGAACAGAACCAGTGAAGAGCAGAGGTGCCATAGGCACAATCAGAGAACACTGTATAAACATCAGAGGTCCGCGGTTGTTCAACGTCCTCCCAGCGACTATAAGAAATATTGCCGGAACAACCGTGGACATTTTCAAGAGGAAACTAGATAGTTTTCTTCAAGGAGTGCCGGACCAACCGGGCTGTGGTGGGTATGTGGCCCTGAGGGCCTCTCCAAGCAACAGCCTGGTGGACCAAACTCTCACAAATCAAGCCTGGTCTCGGGCCGGGCTTGGGGAGTAGATGAACTCCCGGAACCCCATCAACCAGGTATCAACCAGGTAAGTGATGATGGCGATTTTGGGAGTGATTGTGGGAGTGATTGTGGGAGTGATTGTGAGAGTGATTGTGAGAGTGATTGTGAGAGTGATTGTGAGAGTGATTGTGAGAGTGATTGTGAGAGTGATTGTGAGAGTGATTGTGGGAGTGATTGTGGGAGTGATTGTGAGAGTGATTGTGGGAGTGATTGTAGTGAGGGCGTCAACATTGATCAACAATGCAGAACTTAAACAGGAGAAGACAGGCGCAACGCTTTCTTTCCGTAAAATAAATCTTGCGTCATTAGAGCACTTAACAAGCGAACTGCCTCCCCGCACCGGATGGGAACGACCCTCAGCCCTCTCCCACACACCAAGCAAAACTGCTTTTTACGTCTGGGGCTTTTTTTGTTTTGTTTTTGCTCTGTTTTAATTTGCCGATTTAACGCAAGCAAAAACGGGACTTGATTGTTGTGCCTTACTTAAAACTCAGGTATGTTGTGACGGCTGGGGTTGTGATGGCTGGGGTCGTGACGGCTGGGGTTGTGATGGCTGGGGTTGTGATGGCTGGGGTCGTGACGGGTGGGGTCGTGACGGCTGGGGTTGTGACGGGTGGGGTCGTGACGGCTGGGGTTGTGATGGCTGGGGTTGTGACGGCTGGGGTTGTGACGGCTGGGGTTGTGACGGCTGGGGTTGTGATGGCTGGGGTTGTGATGGCTGGGGTTGTGATGGCTGGGGTCGTGACGGCTGGGGTCGTGACGGCTGGGGTCGTGACGGCTGGGGTTGTGATGGCTGGGGTTGTGACGGCTGGGGTTGTGACGGCTGGGGTTGTGACGGCTGGGGTTGTGATGGCTGGGGTTGTGATGGCTGGGGTTGTGATGGCTGGGGTCGTGACGGCTGGGGTCGTGACGGCTGGGGTTGTGACGGCTGGGGTTGTGATGGCTGGGGTTGTGATGGCTGGGGTTGTGACGGCTGGGGTTGTGATGGCTGGGGTCGAGATGGCTGGGGTTGTGACGGCTAGGGTTGTGATGGCTGGGGTTGTGATGGCTGGGGTCGAGATGGCTGGGGTTGTGAGGGCTGGGGTTGTGATGGCTGGGGTTGTGACGGCTGGGGTTGTGACGGCTGGGGTTGTGACGGCTGGGGTTGTGACGGCTGGGGTTGTGACGGCTGGGGTTGTGATGGCTGGGGTTGTGACGGCTGGGGTTGTGACGGCTGGGGTTGTGACGGCTGGGGTTGTGATGGCTGGGGTTGTGATCGCTGGGGTTGTGATGGCTGGGGTTGTGACGGCTGGGGTTGTGATGGCTGGGGTTGTGATGGCTGGGGTCGAGATGGCTGGGGTTGTGATGGCTGGGGTTGTGATGGCTGGGGTTGTGATGGCTGGGGTTGTGACGGCTGGGGTTGTGACGGCTGGGGTTGTGACGGATGGGGTCGTGATGGCTGGGGTTGTGACGGCTGGGGTTGTGATGGCTGGGGTTGTGATGGCTGGGGTTGTGACGGCTGGGGTTGTGACGGCTGGGGTCGTGACGGCTGGGGTTGTGATGGCTGGGGTTGTGATGGCTGGGGTTGTGACGGCTGGGGTCGTGATGGCTGGGGTCGTGACGGCTGGGGTTGTGATGGCTGGGGTTGTGAGGGCTGGGGTTGTGAGGGCTGGGGTTGTGAGGGCTGGGGTTGTGAGGGCTGGGGTTGTGATGGCTGGGGTTGTGATGGCTGGGGTCGTGACGGCTGGGGTTGTGAGGGCTGGGGTTGTGATGGCTGGGGTTGTGAGGGCTGGGGTCGTGATGGCTGGGGTTGTGAGGGCTGGGGTTGTGATGGCTGGGGTTGTGAGGGCTGGGGCTGAGATGGTTGGGGTTGTGATGGCTGGGGTTGTGAGGGCTGGGGCTGAGATGGTTGGGGTTGTGACGGCTGGGGTTGTGAGGGCTGGGGTCGTGACGGCTGGGGTTGTGATGGCTGGGGTTGTGAGGGCTGGGGTCGTGACGGCTGGGGTTGTGATGGCTGGGGTTGTGATGGCTGGGGTTGTCAGGGCTGGGGTTGTGATGGCTGGGGTTGTGATGGCTGGGGTTATGACGGCTGGGGTTGTGACGGCTGGGGTTGTGATGGCTGGGGTTGTGATGGCTGGGGTTGTGATGGCTGGGGTTGTGAGGGCTGGGGTTGTGATGGCTGGGGTTGTGATGGCTGGGGTTGTGATGGCTGGGGTTGTGATGGCTGGGGGTGCGTCGCCCTCCCCTCCCATCATCTCCCCTCTGTTCCTCTTCCTTCCCGGGGTGTTCATCAGTGAGTGATAACCTCCCCTCCTGTCTCCCCTCTCCCCTCCTGTCTCCCCTCCCAAGCTCCGCCCACCCCTTCCTCTTCCCCCTTCCCCTACTAACTCTCCCCTCTCCGTGTCCATCTTCTCATTTCCCTTTCCTTACCCTCCTCCTTTCTCTTCCCCCCCCCTCCCCCATGCTCTAGTCCCCCCTCTACACCCCCTCTACACCCCCCTCTACACCCCCCTCTACACCCCCCTCTACACCCCCCTCTACACTGTCACGAGGTATTTGCATGACAAGCGGCCATGACCCTGGTGCTCACACCCTGGATTTATTGCATGACATCATTAAGGATTATTATCATGCGCCCCTGTAATCCCTGCCCGGAGGGGAGGAGAGGGAGAGAGAGAGGGGAGAGGAGAATGGAAGGGAGAGCTGGATGGAATGGAGAAAGTGGAAGAGAGTGAATGGAGAATTGAAGGAAGGGAAGGTTGTGGGAGAGGGAAGGGTTGTGGGGAGAGGGAAGGGTTGTGGGAGAGGGAAGGTTGTGGGGACGGAAGGGTTGTGGGAGAGGGAAGATTGTGTTGAGTGTGAGAGTTATGACAGGGGGCGGGCTGGCCGCCAGGCTGACAATGTGTGTGTGTGCGTGTGTGTGTGTGTGTGTGTGTGTGTGTGTGTGTGTGTGTATGTGTGTGTGTGTGTGTGTGTATGTGTGTGTGTGTGTGTGTGTGTGTGTGTGTGTGTAGCAGCTAAGCTTACTCTCGTCTGCAAGGAGCTTCAAGTGTTTGTATATCCTGGCCAGCATCTTAAAGCCCAAGTCAAGACAATAAAACACTGCTTAGAAAACCTCACAGACTCGGCCCCAAACATCATATTCCTTGGCAAGATGATGTTTGGGAATGTTTGGGATGCTGGGATGTTTAGGCATCCATCTGAGGTGCCTAAATCCCTAAGGTGCCTCCAATGGAAGAATAGGACAAATACAGTTATATCAGAGAGTCCCAAGATGCAATCTTGACAAAGTTACACACACACACACACACACACACACACACACACACACACACACACACACACACACTGGTGTGGGGGCCTCGTAGCCTGGTGGATAGCGCGCAGGACTCGTAATTCTGTGACGCGGGTTCGATTCCCGCACCAGGCAGAAACAAATGAGCAAAGTTTCTTTCACCCTGAATGCCCCTGTTACCTAGCAGTAAATAGGTACCTGGGAGTTAGTCAGCTGTTAGGGGCTGCTTCCTGGGGTGGGTTTGGTGTGTGGGAAAAAAAAGTAGTTAGCAAACAGTTGATTGACAGTTGAGAGGCGGGCTGAAAGAGCAAAGCTCAACCCCCGCAAAACACAACTAGGTGAATACAACTAGGTGAAAAAAAATACACACTAATGACTTCTTAAGGATGTATGTGACAGATTATCCTTGCACCTGGATTGTACCTGCTTGATTTGGTCCTCCAAGCAACAGCCTGGTGGACCAAACTCTCACAAGTCAAGCCTGGCCTCGGGCCGGGCTTGGGGAGTAGAAGAACTCCCAGAACCCCATCTTCTTGAGGTTATCTTGAGATCTTGAGGTTATCATCAAGCAGGTTTATATACCTGCTTGATCAAGCAGGTATATATGAAGTCAACAATGGACTTATAATACTCCAAGACGGACCTTCCAAACGTCGTGGTCTCTTCACCTTCTGGAGTGTGGTCTGGTCATCTGGAGTCCCAGTTCTCTGCCGGCATTCGTGTCTTCAAGTGAAGGGTTGTCTAGGATTATCGGCTCTGGGTTTTATGCAGCGCTTAAATCCTTGCTTTGTTTGTATTCTTTATTGTTTAAGGAAGTTATGAATTCTACTGTTGCCTTGATTATTCTTGGGCAGGAAAGTCAGTCTCTCTCTCTCTCTCTCTCTCTCTCTCTCTCTCTCTCTCTCTCTCTCTCTCTCTCTCTCTCTCTCTCTCTCTCTCTCTCTCTCTCTCTCTCTCTCTCTCTCTCTTTATGTGATCTGCTTGTGTATTGTGGTCTTTGTTGAAGAGAGTAAGGGAGAGGAAGGGACGGGGGGGGGGGGGGAGTGTGGGAAAGGAGAGTGTGGGAAGGAAGAAGTTATTTTAATATCACTGTTGAGTGGACACGTTGTTAGAGGAGAGAGCTGATGTGATGTGTGTGTGTGAGAGAGAGAGAGAGAGAGAGAGAGAGAGAGAGAGAGAGAGAGAGAGAGAGAGGGAGGGAGGGAAAGAGGATGATTGTGGGAGAGGATAGCTGAGGTGAACAGACAGGGTGGAAGAGGAGGAGGAGGGGAAGGGGTTATAGTCTGAGAGGCGTGTGAGGAGGGGTGGGAGGGGGGCGAGGCAGCTGGGAAGGAGGTAATGGGAGAGGTGGAAGAGGGAGTTAGCAACCAGCGTGATGATTTCCGGAAGAGATCATCCAAGCGAGAAATTATCTCCGCCCAAAATCATCCCAGTTATTAACGATATCCAACAAGTAATTAATCCAGAGTCATTCCTCCCTAGAGACTATCCAAGCCGGAGTTACTATACGAGTCTCAAACTCGTATATACCATTAAATATATATAAATATAGTAATTATATACGAGTCTTAAACTCGTAAATTAAACGAGTTTAAGACTCGTATATACTCGTATATATTTAAGACTCGTTTAAGACTCGTATATACTCGTATATATTTAAGACTCGTTTAAGACTCGTATATACTCGTATATATTTAAGACTCGTTTAAGACTCGTATATACTCGTATATATGAACTCGTATAACTTTGAAATTATACGAGTTCCCCAAAATTATTATATCACCTCACCCCAAAATTGTCCAATAAATAGCGTGTTTGGGAGACAGGAAAACAAACATTGCGAGTCATTGCAAACAGAAAACAAAGTCAACACAGCCACCTAAACAACAGTATAATCACTTAATAAAATACTAACACGACTACCTTAACCATCGCAACGCCCGAGAGAGAGGATATGATCACGACATATAAGATACTGAGGGGGAATAAAGTGGAGTACAACAACCTCCATTGAGAGAAAATTGGATAAGAAGACACGGGTAGAATCTGGAAAAGGCAAATAGAGTCGAAGTATAATGAATTTCAAGTGAACTCCATTGAAAGGAGGTGTTGAAGACATCTTTAGCCACATCTCGAGATCTTCAGACGACTGAGACGTTCAGCTGTAATGCAAGAGGTATTAGGGCTCGGAGATGGGGAACCAGGAGATACACATCACTTTCCTGTAATTAGTGTTAAGTATGCACCTAGTTGTGCTTGCGAGGGTTGAGCTCTGGCTCTTGGGGTCCGCCTCTCAACTGTCAACAAACCTTTTTTTCTCTCTCCACACACATACATACACACACACACACACACACACACACACACACCACACACACACACACACACACACACACACACACACTCACACTCACACTCACACACACACACACACACACACACAGGAAGCAGCCCTTAGCAGCTGTCTAACTCCCAGGTACCTATTTACTGCTAAGTGATAGAAACATTTTCCCCATTTGTCTCCGCTTCCGCCAGGGATCGAACCCGGAACCTCAGGACTACGAACCCGAAACGCTGTCCACTCAGCTGTCAAGCGCCCTAAGGTATCCTTTAGAGGTTTTGATATTTACCATACACAAAATATTTAGTAGATAGCTCTACCGTTGGACATAAAGATCTTTGAGAGAGAGCTAAGAAGTAAGATCACAAAACACATGGAATCACAGCATCTCCATAACCCCGGACACGGGTTCAGAACAGGGCGCTCTTGCCTGTCACAGTTGCTGCACCACTATGACATTGGAAGACAAACAAAACGCTGATGTAATATACACTGATTTTAAATTGAAATTTTTACATTTTGCCCCGAGGGGCGAGTTTATTGGGCAGCGTCACTCATCCTGTGAGTGGAAACACCGCCATAGCAGCATGTACAACACTCCCCAATAGGAAGAAAACCCGCTGGGTTGTTCATCCTGTCACTTGTACCCAGACACAGCTGGGACTTGCTTAACTGTCTCAAGTGAACAGCTTCTCAAACAAGAAGATTAACATCTGTCAACCCTTAAAAGCTTACGTTATCTTGTGGGTGCAAAATGGGGAAATCTTTTAAGAACAGTATCAATATTTGACAAATAGTGTTTTCCTAACTCAAAAAATGTGGGGTTTATTATTCTACACATATTCCTAATGTCTCTCAGGTGTTCACATTCACGTAGACAGTGGTCAAGGCGGTGTCCATCACTCTCACCACAGATTCTACAACTCCGTTGCTCAACTGTTGTTTCCATTCCATATCTTCATGGATATTTGTATCCAAGACGGATTCTCGCTATTACTGATTCTCTCTTCGTCGTCCATAATGATTGGGATTGCCAGCTGCAACCATGTTGTACCATCGTACAGATTGACTTACTTGTTGTGCTATCCTGCTTTCCTCAGTTACCTTGTCACGGTGATGTTGCCTGATAACACCTCTAATTTGTAGAAGAATCTGTGTTAAATATAAACAGATGTCACGAGAAACTTTCGACAGATGTGAATGTTGTTATTGTGCACAAGAGGAATTACTGGCAGATGTACAAAGATGGATCTTTAAGAACAAATCCACAAGGGCCGTGACGAGGATTCGAACCTGCGTCCGGGAGAATCCCAGACACTGCCTTAATCGACTGAGCTACGACAGGGTTAAGAGAGTTGAAATCGAAGTTCTACTGAACTTACTGGATCCCGCAAAACCCTGGTTTGTACCTCAGAGAGGCTGCGTATATATATATATATATATATATATATATATATATATATATATATGCGAACAAGCCTGAATGGCTTATTCATATATATATATATATATATATATATATATATATATATATATATATATATATATAATATATATATATATATATATATATATATATATATATATATATATATATATATATATATATATATATAATATGTATGTGTGTGTGACCGAAAAGGTAAGATTAATAATTCTAACACGAATTTTCTCTTTCTTGTGTTTCTTCTCACTGTTGATGGTAATTGAAAAATCAATTCTCCAAAATTCATTTTGGAGCATATGTCTATATGCTATATATATATATGTCTATATGCTACATGTATATATATATATATATATATATATATATATATATATATATATATATATATATATATATATATATATATAATATGAATAAAATAACAACCCATCTTAGTACAAACAATAAAATATCTAAAATCCTTGCACTGTATCCATGACTCTAGTTGATTCACGACACACGTGAGACTAATGAATAAACTTTGTAGTAACAAATCCTAGTATCAATAAATCTAGTATCAATAAATCTAGTATCAAATCAAATATCAGTAACCAGCAGCTCTTCCATAATCCTGAGCAATATCCACAAGCCTAAACTCCTAATTATAGGTATTAATCAAACGATTTGCTTTCCATGTGTGTGTATAATATATGTAAATACATAGATATTGCAATGCAAGATGTTTGTTACAGCCTGGTGTCGGTCTTTGGTTGGTTCCGGGGATCAATGCCCCCGCGGCCCGGTCTCTGATCAGGTCTCCTAGTGGGTGGGGGGTCTGGTGTGGGGTTATAGCTATAGGCTGTGTAGGTTTTATGTAATTGTGGATGTACATATTCAAGCTTTGGTTTGATTGAGACCTTTTGAACCCTCTGTAATGCTATTTTGCGCAACCGCTCTCGGCATGAGTATGGGGTGCATAATAAACTACTACTCACATGATGAGTATGGGGTGCACAATACACTACCACAGCATGAGTATGGGGTGCACAATACACTACCACAGCATGAGAATGGGGTGCACAATACAGTACCACTCACAGCATGAGTAAGGGGTGCACAATACACTACCACCCACAGCATAAGTATGGGGTGCACAATACAATACCACAGCATGAGTATGGGGTGCACAATACACTACCACAGGATCAGTATGGGGTGCACAATAAACCACCACTCACAGGATCAGTATGAGGTGCACAATACACTACCACAGCATGAGTATGGGGTGCACAATGCACTACCACCCACAGCATAAGTATGGGGTGCACAATGCATTACCACCCACAGCATAAGTATGGGGTGCACAATACAATACCACAGCATGAGTATGGGGTGCACAATACACTACCACAGCATGAGAATGGGGTGCACAATACACTACCACTCACAGCATGAGTAAGGGGTGCACAATACACTACCACAGCATGAGAATGGGGTGCACAATACAGTACCACTCACAGCATGAGTAAGGGGTGCACAATACACTACCACCCACAGCATGAGTATGGGGTGCACAATAAACCACTACTCACAGGATCAGTATGGGGTGCACAATGCACAACCACAGCATGAGTATGGGGTGCACAATACACTACCACAGCATGAGTATGGGGTGCACAATACACTACCACAGCATGAGAATGGGGTGCACAATACACTACCACAGCATGAGTATGGGGTGCACAATACACTACCACAGCATGAGTATGGGGTGCACAATAAACCACTACTCACAGGATCAGTATGGGGTGCACAATACACTACCACTCACAGCATAAGTATCGGGTGCACAATACACTACCACTCACAGCATGAGTATGGGGTGCACAATACACTACCACAGCATGAGTATAGGGTGCACAATACACTACCACAGCATGAGTATGGGGTGCACAATACACTACCACAGGATCAGTATGGGGTGCACAATACACTACCACAGCATGAGTATGGGGTGCACAATACACTACCACAGCATGAGTATGGGGTGCACAATACACTACCACAGCATGAGTATGGGGTGCACAATAAACCTGTCAGCCTCCGGTGGCAACAATCAATTCAATCCCTCATGAGAAATTGTTAATTACCTCCTAAAATCATTTGATGAACCGAGCTTATGAGCAGATAGCGACAGCAAACAGCCTGGTTGATCAAACTGTCAACCGGGAATGGTGACATGACAAATGTCAAATCGAGATTTGCTGTCAAGTGCTGAAGAATTCATTCATTTGGGTTGGCCAGCGTTACTGAAAACCAGGAGGAGTCTTCCATATTGCTTTCATTTCTTTCATGTCATCGATGGGATGTTCCATCTCCCTTACGAGAGGAGCCAATGATAGAAGTGTATTTTGTGCTGGACTTTCCAATGTGGGGAGGAGAAAACTAAATATTTTCGGTTTTAATTTCACAGATGGCTTTTTGTTCTCTCTTTCTCTCTGTCTGTCTGTCTCTCTCTCTCTCTCTCTCTCTCTCTCTCTCTGTCTCTCGCTCTCTCTCTGTGAGTCTGTCTCTCGCTCTCTCTCTGTGCCTCTGTCTCTCTCTCTCTCTCTCTCTCTCTCTCTCTCTCTCTCTCTCTCTCTCTCTCTCTCTCTCTCTCTCGTAGATTTAATACGATTCTTGCCGTTTTTCTTTGTTACATGTTGTTTTTACTTCATTACGTTACAGCCTTTGTTTGCCATATTTATATTTGTGCACATCCTTGCCATGTCTTCTGGTCTCATGTGATGTTATTTCTGTGTGCAGGTTTGGGACCAGCCCCTCTAATATTTTCCATGTGTAAATTATTATGTATCTCTCCCGCCTGCGCTCAAGGGAGTACAGATTTAGGCTCTTTAGTCGGTCCCAATAGTTTAGATGTTTTACTGAGTGGATTCTAGCAGTAAAGGATCTCTGCACGCTCTCTAGGTCAGCAATTTCTCCAGCTTTGAAAGGGGCTGTCATTGTGCAGCAGTACTCCACTCTAGAGAGCACAAGCGTTTTGAAAAGTATCCTCATCGGTATAGCATCTCTAGTGTGAAAAGTTCTTGTTATCCAACCTGTCATTTTTCTTGCAGTTGTGACGGCTACTTTATTGTGTTCTTTAAAGGTAAGGTCTTCCGACATGGGTACACCCAGGTCCTTTACATTGCCTTTTCGTTCTATGTTATGATTTGACTGAGTTTTGTACGTGGTTTCTGTTTTTATATTTTCATTTTTTTCCATAGCGCATGAGCTGGAACTTATCCTCGTTAAACACCATATTATTTTCTGTAGCCCATAGAAAGACCTGATCACCATCTGATTGGAGGTTTGCCGTGTCCTCTATGTTGCCTACTCTCATGAAGATCCTAGTGTCATCTGCAAAGTATGATACAGTGCTATAGGTTGTGTTCTTGTCTATGTCCGATATGAGGATGAGAAAAAGTACTGGAGCAAGCACAGTACCCTGGGGGACTGAGCTCTTCACGGTTGATGGGCTGGATTTTATTTTGTTGACTATTACACATTGGTTTCTGTTAGTCAGGAAATTGTAGATCTATCTGCCTATTTTTCCGGTAATTCCTTTTGCACTCATTTTATGTGCAATAACACCATGGTCACATTTATCGAAGGCTTTTGAAAAATTGTGTAAATGACATCAGAGTTTTGTTTATCTTCCATAGCATCTAATGCCATATCATAGTGGTCCAATAACTGTGACAGGCAAGAGCGCCCTGTTCTGAAACCATGTTGTCCGGGGTTATGGAAGATGCTGTGATTCCATGTATTTTGTGATCTTACTTCTTAGCACTCAAAGATTTTTATGATTTGTGATGTTAGTGCTATCTTACCTCATGCTATCTTAAGTTAGCACGCATAAGCTTAAGCGTGCTATCTTCCGTCTTAAGATGGAAAGTCAAGGAAATTGCTGCCAAATCTGAAGGAGTTAGTAGCTACCTAGTAGTTAGTAGCTAGTAGTAGGCAGCCGGTCGGCCGAGCGGACAGCACGCTGGACTTGTGATCCTGTGGTCCTGGGTTCGATCCCAGGCGCCGGCGAGAAACAATGGGCAGAGTTTCTTTCACTCTATGCCCCTGTTACCTAGCAGTAAAGTAGGTACCTGGGTGTTAGTCAGCTGTTACGGGCTGCTTCCTGGGGGTGGAGGCCTGGTCGAGGACCGGGCCGCGGGGACACTAAAGCCCCGAAATCATCTCAAGATAACCTCAAGATACCTTGCTGTTACCTTGTCAGTCTCCCGAGTATTTCTGGCTTTCAAGACAATTCTTTAAAACCTCCAAAGAATACCTGATCAGCCGGATTTTGATTCATACACCAGATAGCGAGTAATGTCGCCTATAACAACAGCCTGATGGACCACCAGCCATGAGATAGAGTCAAGAGATTGGGCCCCGGGGACATTGATCCCCGGGACCACCGAAAGGTATCCGCTAGGTAGATTTAGGATAGTGCGCGGAGAGAGAGCGAGAGAGAGCGAGAGAGAGAGAGAGAGAGAGAGAGAGAGAGAGAGAGAGAGAGAGAGAGAGAGAGAGAGAGAGAGAGAGAGAGCGAGAGAGACAGACAGACAGACAGACAGACAGACAGACAGACAGAGAGAGAGAGAGAGAGAGAGAGCGAGAGAGAGAGAGAGAGAGAGAGAGAGAGAGCGAGAGAGAGAGAGAGAGAGGCTTTCGCTTAGATCTGACTATTATTCAACCAGTCTTCCCCACAACCACCACATCACAGCAACCACAACTACCACCATCTGATGTGGTAAAGAGGACCAACCTTACCCCCCCTCCCAACCCCACCCCTTCCGGCCCGGACTCTGACCAGGTCTCCTGGTTGACGGGGTGGTCAACCAGGCTGTTAGACGCCGCTTCTCGCAGCCTGATGACGTCTGAATCACCAAAAACATAACCCCCCCCCCACACAACAGCAACAATAGCCATCACAACTACCCCCCCCCACAACAACCACCCTATCAACCATAAAAACCACCACCATAACCCCCTATCAACCATTACAACCTCCACAATCACCACCACCACCTTATAAACCACCCCCAAGAACCAGCCTAACAACCACAACCAATCACCCCATCAACCACAACAACCACCACCACATCAACCACCAACCCATCAACCACCACCCCATCAACCACCACCCCATCAACCACCACCCCATCAACCACCACAACCACCACCCCATCAACCACCACAACCACCACCCCATCAACCACCACAACCACCACCCCATCAACCACCACAACCACCACCCCATCAACCACCACAACCACCACCCCATCAACCACCACAACCACCACCCCATCAACCACCACAACCACCACCCCATCAACCACCACAACCACCACCCCATCAACCACCACAACCACCACCCCATCAACCACCACAACCACCACCCCATCAACCACCACAATACCACAACTCCCTCATTCCTAACAACTTCTCAATACGAAGGAGGCATTATTTAGTTAAAAGTACCACTAATTAATTATTACCTAAAGCTGCACTAATTAAGCATACCAATTAGCCTCCATCATTTTCCCATTCGAGGAAGCAATTACCGGTACTCCAACTGCCTCCCAGGGCCTCCCAGGGTCTCCCAGGGTCATGTAATGATGACATGGACGCTAAGTGTCAGTGTGGGAGTGTTGTGGGAGGCAGTGGGACTCATGGGAGTGTTGTGGGAGATAGTGGGACTCTTGGGAGTGTTGTGGGAGGGAGTGGGACTCATGGGAGGGAGTGGGACTCATGGGAGTGTTGTGGGAGGGAGTGGGACTCATGGGAGTGTTGTGGGAGGGAGTGGGACTCATGGGAGGGAGTGGGAGGCAGTGGGATTCAAGGGGATGAAATCTGGTCAACCAGGCCTGGGATTCAGGCTTCAGACTTCGAACAACGGTATCTAACAGCCTGGTTGATCAGCCCAACGGTCATTCTATAGTCATCAAAGAATTTAAAAAAAAAACACTATCATAAAGCCTTAAGCATCTTGGAGACGGAGCCGAGACGCTAGCGACATCTACGAACTAAAATAGAGGGATCGCACCACTGCAAAAGGGAGGTAGTAAAGCAGACGCCAACAACAACAGCCCAATAGCTCCTTATAGGAGGAAGTATGATCACAAAACACATGGAACTACTGGCAAAATAGTCTGATGGATCCTTACGTTCAGAACCATCGGTGAGTAACAGTCAATAAAGGAAAATTCGGAATATTCACATTGAATGGCACAGTCCTTCAGGGTGCTATGCTGGTCCCGGTACTGTTTCTCATGCCTCATATATCATGCCTCATATATCATGCCTCATATATCATGCCTCATATCTCATGCCTCATATATCATGCCTCATATCCCATGCCTCATATCCCATGCCTCATATCTCATGCCTTATATCCCATGCCTCATATCTCATGCCTCATATCCCATGCCTCATATATCATGCCTCATATCCCATGCCTCATATATCATGCCTCATATATCATGCCTCATATATCATGCCTCATATCACATGCCTCATATATCATGCCTCATGTATCATGCCTCATGTATCATGCCTCATATATCATGCCTCATATCTCATGCCTCATATCTCATGCCTCATATATCATGCCTTATATCACATGCCTCATATATCATGCCTCATATCCCATGCCTCATATCCCATGCCTCATATCCCATGCCTCATACTCCCTCGAGCCTGGCCTCAGCAAGATGAAGAACTCTCGAAAGCCTCTCCAGGTATGTTCCAGGTATCGGACACAGACAAGGATACAATCTACAGTACTGCCTCACCCTTGACACAGATGACACTAGGATCTTTGTGAGACAAGACGTCATAGAGGACACCTGGAGCATACCTGGAGAGGATTCTAGAGTTCTACTTCCCCCCTTCCCCCCCCCCCCCGAGCCCGGCTCGAGGCCAGGCTTGACTTGTAAGAGCTTGATCCAACAGGCTGTTGCTTAGAGCGGCCCGCAGGCCCACATACCCACCCGGTAGGGAGCCGGTCGGCCGAGCGGACAGCACGCTGGACTTGTGATCCTGTGGTCCTGGGTTCGATTCCAGGCGCCGGCGAGAAACAATGGGCAGAGTTTCTTTCACCCTATGCCCCTGTTACCTAGCAGTAAAATAGGTACCTGGGTGTTAGTCAGCTGTCACGGGCTGCTTCCTGGGGGAGGAGGCCTGGTCGAGGACCGGGCCGCGGGAACACTAAAGCCCAAAATCATCTCAAGATAACCTCAAGATCTCAAGATAACCACCACCACCTCCTTCCTCACATTGATTTTAATCAGGTTTTTAAATAGTCCAGAGAAAATATCAAAACGAAAATCACATATAAAACCGCCATATTGGAAAAAAAAATAAAAAACCAGGTACTATAAAAGAAAAAACTATACAAAATGTTAAAGTAAACATGTCGGAAGAGTTTGAAAAAATAATTATCTCGACTGCAAGAAAAATAACTGGTTGGCTAAGTTTCTTTCACCTGATGTGGCTGTTCTCCTAGAAGAGATAGGTAGTTGTTAGTTAGCCACCTGACATGGGGTTCATCCTGGGGATGTGTGTGTGTGTGTGTGTGTGTGTGTGTGTGTGTGTGTGTGTGTGTGTGTTTACTAGTTGTGTTTTTACGGGGGTTGAGCTTTGCTCTTTCGGCCCGCCTCTCAACTGTCAATCAACTGTTTACTATTTTTTTTTTTTTCCCCACACCACACACACACACACCCCAGGAAGCAGCCCGTGACAGCTGACTAACTCCCAGGTACCTATTTACTGCTAGGTAACAGGGGCATTCAGGGTGAAAGAAACTTTGCCCATTTGTTTCTGCCTCGTGCGGGAATCGAACCCGCGCCACAGAATTACGAATCCTGCGCGCTATCCACCAGGCTACGAGGCCCCTATGGACACACACACACACACACACACACACACACACACACACACACACACACACACACACACACACACACACAAAGTTTCCAGTAAATCAGCTTATAGTGAATATATTGGGCCTGGTGGCCCATCCAAACACCAACAGCCGACCAGAACAAATCACCACCACATAACTCTAGACCCCAGGCCAGACCTCAGTAGCAGCAGCAGCAGCACTCTAGAAACCCCCCACAGGTACCCGGGCGATGAGTGCCGAGGGCAGGTGGCGCATCATAGTCACTGTACTCATCATAACTCATCAGGGCCGGCGGGCCAGGCACCCTCCCCCCCCCCCCCTAAGTCACAGCCCCTACCATAAACAGGTACTAATAGCAAGGGTCGCCTGGCGAACGTGCGCCCGTCACCCATAAATACGGACAGGTGTAGGCATAAGCAGGAGCCCTAGGCAGGCTACCATTAATAGGCAGGGGGAGAAAATAGGCAGGGGGGGGGGAAATAGGCAGGGGGGAAAATAGGCAGGGGGGAAAATAGGCAGGGGGGAAAAACAGGCAGGGGGGGAATAGGCAGGGAGGGAAAATAGGCAGGGGGGAAAATAGGCAATGGGAAAATAGGCAGGTGGAAAGAAATTGAACATGTTCGTTTGATTGAGGGTTTTTTTAAGGGGGAGGAGGGGGGGGGAATAGGGGTAAATGTGACGGATGTTTAGTCAACAGGAGTGTGCTGTGTTCCCCCATAACCCCCACCCCAATCACCCTCCCCCCCTCCAATAACCTTCCCCCCCCCCTCAATAGCTCCTCACCCCTTACAATAGACCCCCACCCCCCTACAATACCTCCCACCCCCTACAATAGCCCTCCCACCCCCCTACAATAGCCCCCCACCCCCCTACAATAGCCCCCCCCCCACCCCCCTACAATAGCCCCCCACCCCCCTACAATACCAGAGCCTCAGATATTAACACCAAGTAAGGCATCCAGCACTTCCACTAACACGATAACATCATTTATATTTGCCAACATCCAGGGTATAAAAACACGCAAATCTAACAAAGTTCATTTTATAGATGGTCTCCTTCATGAGGCAAATGGCCTCCTTCATGAGGCAAATGGCCTCCTTCATGAGGCAAATGGCCTCCTACATGAGGCAAATGGCCTCCTTCATGAGGCAAATGGCCTCCTTCATGAGGCAAATGG
>NC_091207.1:23531033-23536033 GCF_040958095.1 Procambarus clarkii | reverse complement strand
ATTCCACTGAATCTTCTAGAGGGTTCTGAGGCTTCAACTTAAGCCAAGACATGTCATGGTGTAGTGGTCTAAGACGTGTGCTTGGGAGTATCCATCCGTACAGGTTCGAACCCTACTCTAACTCATGCTGATTTTCCTCACAACTCAAATCTTAAGTAACAATCCAATTACGTACAAGATAAAGGTTAAGTTGATCACAGCTCTGTTGATCAGGAATCCTTCGGAGGTGTTTATCAAGAGAAAAGAGAATGATAAGGAGATATAAAAAGGTAAAGATTATATATATATATATATATATATATATATATATATATATATATATATATATATAATATATATACTCAGGACCCGCATAACGCATAACTCTTAAGAAAAGAAGAGAAAGAGATGCAAATTGGAACAGGAACGGCGATCGCGCAAGAACGTCTTGTCTCAAGAACGGCTTGTCTCAAGAACGGCCTGTCTCAAGAACGGCCTGTCTCAAGAACGGCTTGTCTCAAGAACGGCTTGTCTCAAGAACGGCCTGTCTCAAGAACGGCCTGTCTCAAGAACGGCTTGTCTCAAGAACGGCTTGTCTCAAGAACGTCTTGTCTCAAGAACGGCTTGTCTCAAGAACGTCTTGTCTCAAGAACGGCTTGTCTCAAGAACGTCTTGTCTCAAGAACGTCTTGTCTCAAGAACGTCTTGTCTCGCGAACGTCTTGTCTCAAGAACGGCTTGTCTCAAGAACGTCTTGTCTCGAGAACGGCTTGTCTCGAGAACGGCTTGTCTCAAGAACGACTTGTCTCGAGAACGGCTTGTCTCAAGAACGACTTGTCTCGAGAACGGCTTGTCTCAAGAACGACTTGTCTCGAGAACGGCTTGTCTCGAGAACGGCTTGTCTCGAGAACGGCTTGTCTCAAGAACGGCTTGTCTCAAGAACGGCTTGTCTCAAGAACGACAAAGACGGCTGCGTAGAGGCACACATCAGACTGAAGAGCAGCTGCGAGAATCATACATAATCTAGAAGAGGCAGAGAGAGCAAAAGGCCATCGGTAAAATGGAGTGAAATAGAAAATATATTTTGTTTGTCCTATGCAAAATCAACAACAAAAAACTATTCGTATTCGGCTCCCGGGCCAGGGAGATAGAACTTTCATAGATGATAACAAAGAAAGAATTAAAATATTTATCATAAAATATTTGTGTTATCATAAAATATTTCTTTATCATAAAATATTTCTTTATCATAAAATATTGTTGTTATCATGTTTGTTGAGTTGTTTGGAGAGATGTTTATCCAGTTCTCTCTTGAACACTGTGAGGGGTCGGCCAGTTATGCCCCTTATGTGTAGTGGAAGCGTGTTGAACAGTCTCGGGCCTCTGATGTTGATAGTTCTCTCTTGAACACTGTGAGGGGTCGGCCAGTTATGTCCCCTTATGTGTAGTGGAAGCGTGTTGAACAGTCTCGGGCCTCTGATGTTGATAGTTCTCTCTTGAACACTGTGAGGGGTCTGCCAGTTATGTCCCTTATGTGTAGTGGAAGCGTGTTGAACAGTCTCGGGCCTCTGATGTTGATAGTTCTCTCTTGAACACTGTGAGGGGTCGGCCAGTTATGCCCCTTATGTGTAGTGGAAGCGTGTTGAACAGTCTCGGGCCTCTGATGTTGATAGTTCTCTCTCAGAGTACCTGTTGCACCTCTGCTCTTCAACGGGGGTATTCTATGAATCTAAGGAAGTTGAAGCAACATTTGCAGAATATTCATTCTCAACACCTCAAGGGAATATTCTTAAAAAAAAAGTTGAAGCAGGATTGAACAGGGATATTCCAAGACATGAACCACTCACTGAAGCTCCTTATGTCGTAATACTGGAGACAGCAAGGCAGAAAATGCTACATCAAATTGTGATACTTGGTTCAAAAGTTGAAGAAATTAGTTCGAGTCAAATTTGCATCATTTTCACTATCAAAGTAGTAATGTTGAGAGGAGATTGAGCTTCATCCT
This sequence comes from Procambarus clarkii, assembly GCF_040958095.1. NCBI lineage: Eukaryota > Metazoa > Arthropoda > Malacostraca > Decapoda > Cambaridae > Procambarus > Procambarus clarkii. The sequence goes on along the minus strand of NC_091207.1, from coordinate 23,534,051 downwards.
TAATATCAAGGATCAAGTTGAGCAGGAGTTCGAGTCTGCAGCATCTAGCTCATTTTCAATTCAAGTTGATGAATCGACTGATGTGGAAATGTGTTCCCAGTTACTGGTTTGCAAGAGATGTTCACTCAAGGGGGGAACATATCAGATGAACATATTTCAAGAGGAATTTCTCTTTTGTCCTCCTCGCGAAATAATTACCGAGACCTCGTATATTTCAGAAAAGATTTCGTCGTTATTTGAATCAGAAAATCATTTTGTGAGATAATGTCTGCGGATGCTGTACAGATGGAGGCCAAATCGGGATAAAATCCGGATTCGTTGAATGATCCAGTGTCAGGAAGCCTCAGAAAACGCTTCGAGCTCCACTAGAGAGGCTTTAGATGTAATACTTCAAATCGTGAATTTTGCCAAAGGAGCAGCACTCAACTGAGGACTTTTCAAGCAGTAATGACACAGACGCAGGCCATTACTTGCTTCTCCACACAATTGGTCGATGGCTTCCAAGAGGAGATGTATCACTGAAGGAGCATTTGAACTTAAGAGATGAACGCAAATTTCTTTATTGAAGCTCAGGATAAAATGGAATTTTGTGTTTGATTGATGGGGGAATCGGGCATGCGCCTTGCCTATTTGACTGGCGTTTTGGAGCATTGAAAACTTTCAGTGTATGCTCCAGGTGAGACGCTCTCCAGGTATGCTCCAGGTAGGCAGTATTGAAGGTATAACCTAACCTGCGTTTTGTGCTTTCAAGCACTTCGAGTATCCAAGAAATACCTGAATTTTACCTGGAGAGGGTTTCAAGAGTCATTCTAATTCCCAAGCTACAGCTTGTGAGAGCTTGGTCCAACAGGCTGTTGCTGGGAGCGGCCCGCAGGCCTACATACCCACCATAACCCGGCTGGTCCGGCATTCTTTGCAAGAACTTATTCAATTGCTTCTTGAAGAAGTTCACCCTAGTTCCAGCAATATTTCTAATACTTGCTGGAACAAGTATTCTCTCACTTGTTGGGGGAGAATTGAACAGCCGTCAACTGGTTGACCAATCCTGAGGCAACGAGGAGTCCTGGTCGAGGACCGGGCCGCGGGGTCGCTAAGCCCCGAAATCACCTCAAGGTAACCTCAAGGCAGGTAACGTAACCTCTGTCTCTTATGGAGGACGGCGTTCAAACACGTGTGAACAATCACAGGTTTCACAATGATTGTAATCTTCATTTGAACAAACTGTATTACAATACTTTAGCATGCTTTTGAACTTCGTGTTTATTGAACTACGCTCCAGTTGCGACCGTTAGCTAATTGTGAGCATGAAAGGACTTGTTTTATTCAAGTTTAAAAGTCCATCAACATTTTCTCTTGCTATTAAATTTGTAAAAGTCCACTCTAAAAATTATCCAAATATAAATGCACCAATATATATATATATAGAATATATAAAAGACTTTCAGTGTTATGTGTTTATTGGAGTTGTACTCGGCGTTGCTCAGGTCTCTCTCTCTCTCTCTCTCTCTCTCTCTGTCTCTCTCTCTCTCTCTCTCTCTGTCTCTCTCTGTCTCTCTCTGTCTCTCTCTGTCTCTCTCTGTCTCTCTCTCTCTCTCTCTCTCTCTCTCTCTCTCTCTCTCTCTCTCTCTCTGTCTCTCTGTCTCTCTCTGTCTCTCTCTGTCTCTCTCTCTGTCTCTCTCTGTCTCTCTCTGTCTCTCTCTGTCTCTCTCTGTCTCTCTCTGTCTCTCTCTGTCTCTCTCTGTCTCTCTCTCTCTCTCTCTCTCTCTCTCTCTCTCTCTCTCTCTCTCTCTCTCTCTCTCTCTCTCTTAGTACATTAAGGTACATCTGCATTTGTGCTGCAGCTGCCCCTAGACTATATGAAGTGGAGTACAGTGTGTCAAAAAAGCTAACTAGGTGATGCTAAGAAATCCCCATCACACAGGATGGTTAGTCATACAGAGGCATGTGATAAGCGGTCTGCACTGGCAGACTCCGGAATGCATTTTGAGGATATCAACAACACAAGATTGAATAAGGTAGCAGTGGTAATACAAGTCCCCATCTCGCAGGATGGTTAGTCATACAGAGCCATGTGTTTAATAGCCTGCACTGGCAGACTGTGGCTGCATTATGAGGATATCTTCAAGAACACGAGAGTGAATAAAGTAATTGCAAAGCTCCAGGTACCTCATGCCAACGGGTCTGAATGGTCTGATAACTGGGCATTCGGTGATGTAGTGTGAAAGCTCATGCCTCATTTCCTTCTCAGAAAGTTTGCAACTGGAGTGCCTCATGAAAATAGCTTGGAGGGGGGGGGGGGGGAGTGTGTTGAGTTAAAGTATATATTTCTTGAAACTTTTAATGTACATCTACTTGGTCGAGAATCGGGCCGCGGAGACGCTAAGCCCCGAAATCATCTCAAGATACCCTCAAGAATATACCCGGATCAGCCTATGTCCGTCCCATACCCCAGACCTCTTCACCTACAAAGTTGGGCAAGCCACGTGACACTAACTGCCTGGGCCTCCAACTCTGGGCACTCTTATAGGTGCATGAGGTTGAAAAAGAGGTTCAGAACCACTGCACTAGAAAAAAATTGACCAAAATTTCAAAATTCTTCCGGAAGAAAATGCAAAAAAAAAAAATGCAAAAAAATTCCAGGAGCAACAATAGCCAAAAACGCTAAACAATCAACCCAAAATCGAAGCAAAATGACCCAAAATTCTGCAACATGACAGATAATAAAGATCCAGCAGATGCTAATGAAATATTTTAGTAACTAAAAGTATATATGGTGAAAAAATCTATCAATGTTACATAGGAACAAAAAAACTAAAAATGTTATCTAAGGAACCCTATTACTGCTATCTAGGGAACCATATTACTGCTATCTAGGGAAAAGCTACAAATGTCTCCTAAGAAAGAGACGACGACAAAGAGAAAGCTCCAAAAATCTCACCCAACAAAGGCATTTTGATTGATTGTAGCAGAGGTGATTGTAGCAGAGGTGATTATAGCAGAGGTGATTGTAAAACCCCC
>NC_091207.1:23518244-23530533 GCF_040958095.1 Procambarus clarkii | reverse complement strand
GTGTCTGTGTGTGTGTGTTGTGTGTGTGTCTGTGTGTGTGTGTGTGTGTGTGTGTGTGTGGTGTGTGTGTGTGTGTGTGTGTACTCACCTATATGTACTCACCTATATGTGCTTGCAGGATCGAGCATTGACTCTTGGATCCCGCCTTCGAGCATCGGTTGTTTACAGCAATTGACTCCTGTCCCATTTCCCTATCATACCTGGTTTTAAAATTATGAATAGTATTTGCTTCACAACCTGTTCCTGAAGTGCATTCCTTTCCCCACTACTCTCACGCTAAAAGAAACTTCCTTACATCTCTGTGACTCATCTGAGTTTCAAGCTTCCATCCATGTCCTCTCGTTCTGTTACTATTCCGTGTGAACATTTCGTCTATGTCCACTCTGTCAATTCCTCTGAGTATCTTATACGTTCCTATCATGTCCCCCCTCTCCCTTCTTCTTTCTAGTGTCGTAAGGCACAGTTCCCTCAGGCGCTCTTCATACCCCATCCCTCGTTAGCTCTGGGGACGAGTCTCGTTGCAAACCTCTGAACCTTTTCCAGTTTCATTATATGCTTCTTCAGATGGGGACTCCATGATGAGGCGGCATACTCTAAGACTGGCCTTACGTAGGCAGTGTAAAGCGCCCTAAATGCCTCCTTACTTAGGTTTCTGAATGATGTTCTAACTTTTGCCAGTGTAGAGTACGCTGCTGTCGTTATCCTATTAATATGTGTGTGTGTGTCTGTGTGTGTGTGTGTGTGTGTGTGTGTGTGTGTGTGTGTGTGTGTGTGTGTGTGTGTGTGTGTGTGTCTCTCGCTCGCTCTCTCTCCCACATACAATTCCCAGGATGCACAGCCCGTAGGTGTTGCTTAAAAACTCCCAGCTGGTACCTATTTACTTTTAGATGAACAGCGGCATCAGGTGAAAGGAAACAAAATTCGTCTCTGCCTTAATTTGAAGAAAACCCACATAAGCCTTGTTTCAGACATCCTGTAACTAGCTATTACAGCCAATTTCAGTATAGTATTGGACAGAAGTTCATGGGGGTTACCAGTTCAGATATAACTCAACTACAGCACATTGAAGGGGGGGGGGGAGTATCAAGGAGAAAGCGCCAAGCCATTACGACTATATAGCCCTGGATAAGGGGGTCAGGATAAGGATTTGGGATGGGACGGGGGAAAGGAATGGTGGCTTGGACGGTCGGGGATTGATCGCCTACCTGCACGAAGCGAGACCGTCGCTCTACCCGTCCAGCCCAAGTGGTTACAGTGGACTTTGGAGTTTAGCCTCATGGGAGTGAGCCGGGGGGACGTAATTCAGATGTTGAATATTCCGTAGGTGTGTGTTGGGGATGAGTAATTCTGCAGGTGTGTGTTGGGGATGAGTAATTCTGCAGGTGTGTGTTGGGGATGAGTAATTCTGCAGGTGAGAGATGGAGAGTCGAGGGAGGCGTAGCGGGCTAGGAATGGGGCTGTTACACTGCAACAATATTCCATCCTACTCTGAAAATTTTCACCTAATTCTAGTTGAAAACTCTAACATTTTAACATAAGAATTCTAACAACCAATAAGGAATAGTTGAGGTTTTTATGAGTAGGAAGTAAGTGGGGGTCATTTGCCGGCACGAAGGTGGATATCTTCAAGAGGCACTTTGATAAGTTCTTGCAAGAAGTGCCGGACCAACCAGACTGTAGTGGATATGTGGGCCTGCGGGCCGCTCCAGGCAACAGTCTTTCTAGCTCCCGGTAGTAGTAGTAGGCATCCATCAGTCTCAGGAGACTATGGAGTGGCCTCTCCAGGGCACAAAGCCAGGGTTACCTTGAGGTTACCTGAGGTGCTTCCGGGGCTTAGTGTCCCCGCGGCCCGGTCGTCGACCAGGCCTCCTGGTTGCTGGACTGGTCAACCAGGCTGTTGGACGCGGCTGCTCGCAGCCTGACGTATGAGTCACAGCCTGGTTGATCAGGTATCCTTTGGAGGTGCTGTTCGTGCAACCACGAACTGCCCTAAGGGCTTCAGCTCCGGGGTTCACCTAGTAGATATCTTGAGGTTATCTTGAGATGATTTCGGGGCTTTTAGTGTCCCCGCGGCCCGGTCTTAGACTAGGCCTCCACCCCCAGGAAGCAGCCCGTAACAGCTGACTAACACCCAGGTACCTATTTTACTGCTAGGTAACAGGGGCATAGGGTGAAAGAAACTCTGCCCATTGTTTCCCGCCGGCGCCTGGGATCGAACCCAGGACCACAGCATCACCTATCCAGCGTGCTGTCCGCTCGGCCGACCGGCAGGCCAGTGCCCTCAGGCAAGCGCCCTCAGGCAAGTGACCTCTGGCAAGTGACCTCTGGCAAGTGACCTCTGACAAGCGCCCTCAGGCAAGCGACCTCTGGCAAGCGTCCTCAGGCAAGCGCCCTCTGGCAATCGCCCTCTGGCAAGCGCCCTCAGGCAAGTGACCTCAGGCAAGTGACCTCAGGCAAGCGACCTCAGGCAAGTGACCTCAGACAAGCTACCTCAGGCAAGTGACCTCACGCAAGCGACCTCAGGCAAGCGACCTCAGGCAAGTGACCTCAGACAAGCTACCTCAGGCAAGTGACCTCAGGCAAGCGACCTCAGGCAAGCGACCTCAGGCAAGCGACCTCAGGCAAGCGAGCCTCAGAAGGGCTCTGCAGCAAGTGGCCTCAACAGCCGTTTGGAAAATAGAGCGAATTCGCTATTCACCTCAACCAGATCTAGTGAATCACGTGCGGGATTCTAGTGAATCGAGATCTAGTGAATCACGTGTCCAGTGGTTATGGAAGCAAAAATGGGGGGGGGGAGAGTGTGGGGTGGGGGAAGAGAGTGTGAGGTGGGGGAAGAGAGTGTGGGGTGGGGGGGAGAGTGAAGGGGAGGGGGGGGGAGAGTGAAAGGGGGGGGGGAGAGTGTGGGGTGGGGGAAGAGAGTGTGGGGTGGGGGAAGAGAGTGTGGGGTGGGGGAAGAGAGTGTGGGGTGGGGGGAGAGTGAGGGGGGGAGAGTGTGGGGTGGGGTGGGGGTGTGTTCTGGAAGACTGGAAGGAAGGTGTTTCTGGAAAGATTGGTTCTGTTCCTTAACGTTTTTTAAACGTTTCTTTATTGACCAGGAATGAGTGTTTTCCCTTGAATATATTTTACATGTTAAGAGAGTGAGTGAGTGTGAGTGTGTGAGTGTGTTTACTCGCCTAGTTGTGCTCACGGCTCTTTGGTCCCGCCTCTCAACTGTCAATCAACTGGTGTACAGGTTCCTGAGCCTACTGGGCTCTATCATATCTACACTTGAAACTGTGTATGGAGTCACCCTCCACCACATCACTGCCTAATGCATTCCATCTGTTAACTACTCTGACACTGAAAAAGTTCCTTCTAACGTCTCTGTGGCTCATGTGGGTACTCAGTTTCCACCTGTGGCCCCTTATTCGCGTCCCACCAGTGTTGAATAGTTTATCCTTGTCTACCCTGTCAATTCCCCTGAGAATTTTGTATATGGTGATCACGTCTCCCCTTACTCTTCTGTCTTCCAGTGTCGTAAGGTGCATTTCCCGCAGCCTTTCCTCGTAACTCATGCCTCTTAGTTCTGGGACTAGTCTAGTGGCATACCTATGAACTATTTCCAGCTTCGTCATGTGCTTGAGAAGGTACGGGCTCCATGCTGGGGCCGCATACTCCAGGATTGGTCTTACATATGTGCGCGCGCGAGCGTGCGTGCGTATATGCGTGCGTCCCGCATGAGCACATGCTGAGCGCACATGAGGGCTCCTGACCGACTCCGGCTATTGAATACTCTGTCAAGTCTCCCTGAAGCAGCGCCTAGCTGCCCTCTGGCGCTGGGTATGTGGTCTCCATCGCCCACCCTGTATAATGCTCAGCCTCCCTGACCCCTGGGGTCCAGCCCCTGACCCCTGGGGTCAAGCCCCTGACCCATGGGTCAACAAGCCCCTGACCCATGACGGGCACTGAAGAGGACCACTCCTTGCGTCTTGCTTCGCTTTTGGGGTCAGTGGGGGCCCTCCACACCCACCCCAGTATAGTCTAGGTTCAGTGGGGGCCGTCCACACCCACCCCAGTATAGTCTAGGTTCAGTGGGGGGCCCTCCACACCCACCCCAGTATAGTCTAGGTTCAGTGGGGGGCCGTCCACACCCACCCCAGTATAGTCTAGGTTCAGTGGGGGCCCTCCACACCCACTCCAGTGTAGCTAATGGCCAGCGAGGGCCCCCTGACACCCACCTCAGTGTAACCAATGGGCTGTCAAGCTCCAGGCAAGGGCTCGTTAGCATTCCTTATTCAAGAGTAACTGGGAGCTAGTTGTGGAAGCTGGCCCCTAAGGACCAACATGGCCACTAAGGACCAACATGGCCCCTAAGGACCAACATGGCCACTCAGGACCAACATGGCCACTAAGGACCAACATGGCCACTCAGGACCAACATGGCCACTAAGGACCAACATGGCCACTAAGGACCAACATGGCCACTCAGGACCAACATGGCCACTAAGGACCAACATGGCCCCTAACTACCAACATGGCCACTAAGGACCAACATGGCCCCGGGGTCTGGAAGGGCCAGATTACCCCTCGCTAAACAGTTAAACAAACCTAAACAAACAGTATTGTGGAGGCTGAATGCCCAGCTGCTCCTTATAGACATTCAAAGGCGGGAGTTGGAAGGTAAGGGTAGGCAAGGTAGGGTAGGCAAGGTAGGTAGGGTAGGCAAGGTAGGTAGGGTAGGTAGGGTAGGTAGGGTAGGTAGGGTAGGCAAGGTAGGCAAGGTAGGTAGGGTAGGCAAGGTAGGTAGGGTAGGCAAGGTAGGCAAGGTAGGCAAGGTAGGTAGGGTAGGCAAGGTAGGTAGGGTAGGCAAGGTAGGCAAGGTAGGCAAGGTAGGTAGGGTAGGCAAGGTAGGTAGGGTAGGCAAGGTAGGCAAGGTAGGTAGGGTAGGCAAGGTAGGTAGGGTAGGCAAGGTAGGTAGGGTAGGCAAGGTAGGCAAGGTAGGCAAGGTAGGTAGGGTAGGCAAGGTAGGTAGGGTAGGCAAGGTAGGCAAGGTAGGCAAGGTAGGTAGGGTAGGCAAGGTAGGTAGGGTAGGCAAGGTAGGTAGGGTAGGTAAGGTAGGCAAGGTAGGTAGGGTAGGCAAGGTAGGTAGGGTAGGCAAGGTAGGCAAGGTAGGCAAGGTAGGCAGGGTAGGCAAGGTAGGTAGGGTAGGCAAGGTAGGCAGGGTAGGCAAGGTAGGTAGGGTAGGCAAGGTAGGTAGGGTAGGTAAGGTAGGTAGGGTAGGCAAGGTAGGCAAGGTAGGTAGGGTAGGCAAGGTAGGTAGGGTAGGCAAGGTAGGTAGGGTAGGCAAGGTAGGTAGGGTAGGCAAGGTAGGCAAGGTAGGCAAGGTAGGCAAGGTAGGTAGGGTAGGCAAGGTAGGCAAGGTAGGCAAGGTAGGTAGGGTAGGCAAGGTAGGTAGGGTAGGCAAGGTAGGCAAGGTAGGCAAGGTAGGTAGGGTAGGCAAGGTAGGCAAGGTAGGCAGGGTAGGCAAGGTAGGCAAGGTAGGTAGGGTAGGTAAGGTAGGTAGGGTAGGCAAGGTAGGCAAGGTAGGTAGGGTAGGCAAGGTAGGCAAGGTAGGTAGGGTAGGCAAGGTAGGTAGGGTAGGCAAGGTAGGCAAGGTAGGCAAGGTAGGTAGGGTAGGTAAGGTAGGTAGGGTAGGCAAGGTAGGCAAGGTAGGTAGGGTAGGCAAGGTAGGCAAGGTAGGCAGGGTAGGCAAGGTAGGCAAGGTAGGTAGGGTAGGTAAGGTAGGTAGGGTAGGCAAGGTAGGCAAGGTAGGTAGGGTAGGCAAGGTAGGCAAGGTAGGCAGGGTAGGCAAGGTAGGTAGGGTAGGCAAGGTAGGCAAGGTAGGTAGGGTAGGCAAGGTAGGCAAGGTAGGCAAGGTAGGCAGGGTAGGCAAGGTAGGTAGGGTAGGCAAGGTAGGCAAGGTAGGCAAGGTAGGCAGGGTAGGCAAGGTAGGTAGGGTAGGCAAGGTAGGTAGGGTAGGCAAGGTAGGCAAGGTAGGTAGGGTAGGCAAGGTAGGTAGGGTAGGCAAGGTAGGTAGGGTAGGCAAGGTAGGCAAGGTAGGTAGGGTAGGCAAGGTAGGCAAGGTAGGCAAGGTAGGTAGGGTAGGCAAGGTAGGTAGGGTAGGCAAGGTAGGTAGGGTAGGTAAGGTAGGTAGGGTAGGCAAGGTAGGCAAGGTAGGTAGGGTAGGCAAGGTAGGTAGGGTAGGCAAGGTAGGCAAGGTAGGTAGGGTAGGCAAGGTAGGTAGGGTAGGCAAGGTAGGTAGGGTAGGCAAGGTAGGCAAGGTAGGTAGGGTAGGCAAGGTAGGCAAGGTAGGCAAGGTAGGTAGGGTAGGCAAGGTAGGTAGGGTAGGCAAGGTAGGCAAGGTAGGCAAGGTAGGTAGGGTAGGCAAGGTAGGTAGGGTAGGCAAGGTAGGCAAGGTAGGCAGGGTAGGTAGGGTAGGCAAGGTAGGTAAGGGTAGGCAAGGTAGGCAAGGTAGGCAAGGTAGGCAAGGTAGGTAGGGTAGGCAAGGTAGGTAGGGTAGGCAAGGTAGGTAGGGTAGGCAAGGTAGGTAGGGTAGGCAAGGTAGGTAGGGTAGGCAAGGTAGGTAGGGTAGGCAAGGTAGGTAGGGTAGGCAAGGTAGGTAGGGTAGGCAAGGTAGGTAGGGTAGGCAAGGTAGGTAGGGTAGGCAAGGTAGGTAAGGGTAGGCAAGGTAGGTAGGGTAGGCAAGGTAGGCAAGGTAGGCAGGGTAGGTAGGGTAGGCAAGGTAGGTAAGGGTAGGCAAGGTAGGTAGGGTAGGCAAGGTAGGTAAGGGTAGGCAAGGTAGGTAAGGGTAGGCAAGGTAGGTAGGGTAGGCAAGGTAGGTAGGGTAGGCAAGGTAGGTAGGGTAGGCAAGGTAGGTAGGGTAGGCAAGGTAGGTAGGGTAGGCAAGGTAGGTAGGGTAGGCAAGGTAGGTAAGGGTAGGCAAGGTAGGTAAGGGTAGGCAAGGTAGGTAAGGGTAGGCAAGGTAGGTAGGGTAGGCAAGGTAGGTAGGGTAGGCAAGGTAGGTAGGGTAGGCAAGGTAGGTAAGGGTAGGCAGAGGTAGGTAGGGTAGGCAAGGTAGGTAGGGTAGGCAAGGTAGGTAGGGTAGGCAAGGTAGGTAGGGTAGGCAAGGTAGGTAAGGGTAGGCAGGTAGGTAGGGTAGGCAAGGTAGGTAGGGTAGGCAAGGTAGGTAGGGTAGGCAAGGTAGGTAGGGTAGGCAAGGTAGGTAAGGGTAGGCAAGGTAGTAAGGGTAGGCAAGGTAGGTAGGGTAGGCAAGGTAGGTAGGGTAGGCAAGGTAGGTAGGGTAGGCAAGGTAGGTAGGGTAGGCAAGGTAGGTAGGGTAGGCAAGGTAGGTAGGGTAGGCAAGGTAGGTAGGGTAGGCAAGGTAGGTAGGGTAGGCAAGGTAGGTAGGTAGGCAAGGTAGGTAAGGGTAGGCAAGGTAGGTAGGGTAGGCAAGGTAGGTAGGGTAGGCAAGGTAGGTAAGGGTAGGCAAGGTAGGTAGGGTAGGCAAGGTAGGTAGGGTAGGCAAGGTAGGTAAGGGTAGGCAAGGTAGGTAGGGTAGGCAAGGTAGGTAAGGGTAGGCAAGGTAGGTAGGGTAGGCAAGGTAGGTAAGGGTAGGCAAGGTAGGTAGGGTAGGCAAGGTAGGTAGGGTAGGCAAGGTAGGTAAGGGTAGGCAAGGTAGGTAGGGTAGGCAAGGTAGGTAGGGTAGGCAAGGTAGGTAAGGGTAGGCAAGGTAGGTAGGGTAGGCAAGGTAGGTAGGGTAGGCAAGGTAGGTAGGGTAGGCAAGGTAGGTAGGGTAGGCAAGGTAGGTAGGGTAGGTAGGGTAGGCAAGGTAGGCAAGGTAGGTAGGGTAGGTAAGGTAGGTAGGGTAGGCAAGGTAGGTAGGGTAGGCAAGGTAGGTAAGGGTAGGCAAGGTAGGTAAGGGTAGGCAAGGTAGGTAGGGTAGGCAAGGTAGGTAGGGTAGGCAAGGTAGGTAGGGTAGGCAAGGTAGGTAAGGGTAGGCAAGGTAGGTAAGGGTAGGCAAGGTAGGTAGGGTAGGCAAGGTAGGTAGGGTAGGCAAGGTAGGTAGGGTAGGCAAGGTAGGTAAGGGTAGGCAAGGTAGGTAAGGGTAGGCAAGGTAGGTAGGGTAGGCAAGGTAGGTAGGGTAGGCAAGGTAGGTAGGGTAGGCAAGGTAGGTAAGGGTAGGCAAGGTAGGTAAGGGTAGGCAAGGTAGGTAGGGTAGGCAAGGTAGGTAGGGTAGGCAAGGTAGGTAGGGTAGGCAAGGTAGGTAAGGGTAGGCAAGGTAGGTAAGGGTAGGCAAGGTAGGTAGGGTAGGCAAGGTAGGTAGGGTAGGCAAGGTAGGTAGGGTAGGCAAGGTAGGTAAGGGTAGGCAAGGTAGGCAGGGTAGGCAAGGTAGGTAGGGTAGGCAAGGTAGGTAGGGTAGGCAAGGTAGGCAAGGTAGGTAGGGTAGGCAAGGTAGGTAGGGTAGGCAAGGTAGGTAGGGTAGGCAAGGTAGGTAGGGTAGGCAAGGTAGGTAGGGTAGGCAAGGTAGGTAGGGTAGGTAAGGTAGGTAAGGGTAGGCAAGGTAGGTAGGGTAGGCAAGGTAGGTAGGGTAGGTAAGGTAGGCAAGGTAGGCAAGGTAGGTAAGGTAGGCAAGGTAGGTAGGGTAGGCAAGGTAGGTAGGGTAGGCAAGGTAGGTAGGGTAGGCAAGGTAGGTAGGGTAGGCAAGGTAGGTAGGGTAGGCAAGGTAGGTAGGGTAGGCAAGGTAGGTAAGGTAGGCAAGGTAGGTAAGGTAGGCAAGGTAGGTAGTGTAGGCAAGGTAGGTAGGGAAGGTAGGTAGGGTAGGTAAGGTAGGTAGGGTAGGTAAGGTAGGTAGGGTAGGCTAGGTAGGTAGGGTAGGTAAGGTAGGTAGGGTAGGCAAGGTAGGTAGGGTAGGCAAGGTAGGTAAGGTAGGTAGGGTAGGTAAGGTAGGTAGGGTAGGCAAGGTAGGTAGGGTAGGCAAGGTAGGTAGGGTAGGCAAGGTAGGTAGGGTAGGCAAGGTAGGCAAGGTAGGTAGGGTAGGCAAGGTAGGTAGGGTAGGCAAGGTAGGTAGGGTAGGCAAGGTAGGCAAGGTAGGTAAGGGTAGGCAAGGTAGGTAGGGTAGGCAAGGTAGGTAGGGTAGGTAAGGTAGGTAAGGGTAGGCAAGGTAGGTAAGGGTAGGCAAGGTAGGTAGGGTAGGCAAGGTAGGTAGGGTAGGCAAGGTAGGTAGGGTAGGCAAGGTAGGTAGGGTAGGCAAGGTAGGCAAGGTAGGTAAGGTAGGTAGGGTAGGCAAGGTAGGTAGGGTAGGCAAGGTAGGTAGGGTAGGCAAGGTAGGCAAGGTAGGTAGGGTAGGCAAGGTAGGCAAGGTAGGTAAGGTAGGTAGGGTAGGCAAGGTAGGTAGGGTAGGCAAGGTAGGTAGGGTAGGCAAGGTAGGCAAGGTAGGTAGGGTAGGCAAGGTAGGTAGGGTAGGCAAGGTAGGTAGGGTAGGCAAGGTAGGCAAGGTAGGTAAGGGTAGGCAAGGTAGGTAGGGTAGGTAAGGTAGGTAAGGGTAGGCAAGGTAGGTAAGGGTAGGCAAGGTAGGTAGGGTAGGCAAGGTAGGTAGGGTAGGCAAGGTAGGTAGGGTAGGCAAGGTAGGTAGGGTAGGCAAGGTAGGTAGGGTAGGCAAGGTAGGTAGGGTAGGCAAGGTAGGTAGGGTAGGCAAGGTAGGTAGGGTAGGCAAGGTAGGTAAGGGTAGGCAAGGTAGGTAGGGTAGGCAAGGTAGGTAGGGTAGGCAAGGTAGGCAAGGTAGGTAAGGTAGGCAAGGTAGGCAAGGTAGGTAGGGTAGGCAAGGTAGGTAGGGTAGGTAAGGTAGGTAGGGTAGGCAAGGTAGGTAGGGTAGGCAAGGTAGGTAAGGGTAGGCAAGGTAGGTAAGGGTAGGCAAGGTAGGTAGGGTAGGCAAGGTAGGTAGGGTAGGCAAGGTAGGTAAGGGTAGGCAAGGTAGGTAGGGTAGGCAAGGTAGGTAGGGTAGGCAAGGTAGGTAGGGTAGGCAAGGTAGGTAGGGTAGGCAAGGTAGGTAGGGTAGGCAAGGTAGGTAGGGTAGGCAAGGTAGGCAGGGTAGGCAAGGTAGGCAGGGTAGGCAAGGTAGGTAGGGTAGGCAAGGTAGGGTAGGCAAGGTAGGCAAGGTAGGTAGGGTAGGCAAGGTAGGTAGGGTAGGCAAGGTAGGGTAGGCAAGGTAGGCAAGGTAGGTAGGGTAGGCAAGGTAGGTAGGGTAGGCAAGGTAGGTAGGGTAGGCAAGGTAGGTAGGGTAGGCAAGGTAGGTAGGGTAGGCAAGGTAGGGAAGGCAAGGTAGGTAGGGTAGGCAAGGTAGGTAGGGTAGGCAAGGTAGGTAGGGTAGGCAAGGTAGGGTAGGCAAGGTAGGTAGGGTAGGCAAGGTAGGCAAGGTAGGCAAGGTAGGTAGGGTAGGCAAGGTAGGTAGGGTAGGCAAGGTAGGGTAGGCAAGGTAGGCAAGGTAGGTAGGGTAGGTAAGGCCTCCCCCATCCCCACCCCCCTTTTGTCAACCCCATCCTTCCTCTCACCCACACCCTCCCTCGTCCTCTTCCCCTCCCCCCTCCCAGGCACCATGGGAGAGGTGCCAACCCCCCTCCCAGGCACCATGGGAGAGGTGCCACCCCCCTCCCAGGCACCATGGGAGAGGTGCCAACCCCCTCCCCCAGGCACCATGGGAGAGGTGCCAACCCCCTCCCCCAGGCACCATTGGAGAGGTGCCAACCCCCCCCCAGGCACCATGGGAGAGTTGCCAACCCCCCCCAGGCACCATGGGAGAGGTGCCAACCCCCCTCCCAGGCACCATGGGAGAGGTGCCAACCCCCCTCCCAGGCACCATGGGAGAGGTGCCAACCCCCCCTCCCAGGCACCATGGGAGAGGTGCCAACCCCCCTCCCAGGCACCATGGGAGAGGTGCCAACCCCCTCCCAGGCACCATGGGAGAGGTGCCAACCCCCCCCCAGGCACCATGGGAGAGGTGCCAACCCCCTCCCAGGCACCATGGGAGAGGTGCCAACCCCCCTCCCAGGCACCATGGGAGAGGTGCCAACCCCCTCCCAGGCACCATGGGAGAGGTGCCAACCCCCCTCCCAGGCACCGTGGAAGTACCACCATTTTCTCCCAGAAAGATCCTGGGAGTATCATCCCGTCTCCCGGGCATTATGGGAGAGTGCCACGCAGGCACCGTGGGAGTGCCCCCCTCCCCTCCCCCCCCCTCTCCCAGCATCTAACAGATATCACCACGTCGATAATCAGAGCTGCAGACACGTCGTCGCCTTGATGCTATCTTGTATAGTGGTGTCGAGGATCAATGCTCCCCGAGGCCCGGTCTCTGTCCAAGCTTCCTTGATGAGGGGGGGGGGGTCGCAGTGTGTGTCACAGTTAGTGACACAAGGGAGCCGGTCGGCCGAGCGGACAGCACACTGGACTTGTGATCCTGTGGTCCCGGGTTCGATCCCGGGCGCCGGCGAGAAATAATGGTCAGAGTTTCTTTCACCCTATGCCCCTGTTACCTAGCAGTAAAATAGGTACCTGGGTGTTAGTCAGCTGTCACGGGCTGCTTCCTGGGGGTGGAGGCCTGGTCGAGGACTGGGCCGCGGGGACACTAAAAAGCCCCGAAATCATCTCAAGATAACCTCAAGATCTCAAGATAACATTGTCAGGTAACTTTTTGGAGGTGTTTATATCAAGTGTTCTGTTGAACACCTCTTTATACAGAGGTGTTCAAAGGAGGTGTTCTTTGCTTCTGGTGTGTCGAGTGTTGAACAGTGTTGTGGGAGAGTGTTGAACAGTCTCGGGCCTCTGATGTTCATAGTGTTCTCTCTCAGCGTTCCTGTTGCACCTCAGCTTTTCAAAGAGGTTCCTTAGAGCATCTTGAATGCTTTTTGATTCTAAGGAGAATTCAATTGTTGGCGTAGATGCGAACTAATGACACAAGGGAGGGTAAATATCAGCAGAAAGCGCCACGCCATTACGACTATATAGCACTTGGACGGGGTCAGGATTAGGATTTGGGATGGGACGGAGGGAAAGGAATGGTGCCCCAACCACTTGAGAACGTTCGGGGGATTGAACGCCGACCTGCATGAAGCGAGACCGTCACTGTACCGTCCAGCCCAAGTCGTAAGGATGGACGGTAGTGAGACAGAGATGTCATAGACGTCATCTTCAGTGACGCCTGAAGGAGCCGGATGATTTAGACGAAGAAATGGTTGAACTTCGTAAATAATTGCAAACAAACAAACAAACAAACAAA
>NC_091207.1:23483244-23515744 GCF_040958095.1 Procambarus clarkii | reverse complement strand
AGTGTTCAAGAGAGAACTATCAACATCAGAGGCCCGAGACTGTTCAACACGCTTCCACTACACATAAGGGGCATAACTGGCCGACCCCTCACAGTGTTCAAGAGAGAACTATCAACATCAGAGGCCCGAGACTGTTCAACACGCTTCCACTACACATAAGGGGCATAACTGGCCGACCCCTCACAGTGTTCAAGAGAGAACTATCAACATCAGAGGCCCGAGACTGTTCAACACGCTTCCACTACACATAAGGGGCATAACTGGCCGACCCCTCACAGTGTTCAAGAGAGAACTATCAACATCAGAGGCCCGAGACTGTTCAACACGCTTCCACTACACATAAGGGGCATAACTGGCCGACCCCTCACAGTGTTCAAGAGAGAACTATCAACATCAGAGGCCCGAGACTGTTCAACACGCTTCCACTACACATAAGGGGCATAACTGGCCGACCCCTCACAGTGTTCAAGAGAGAACTATCAACATCAGAGGCCCGAGACTGTTCAACACGCATAACACTACACCATGTTACTACACCATGCTACACCACTACATGCTACACTACATACTACACCATGTTACTACACCATATACACCATAACACCATGTTCAACACTACACATAAGGGGCATAACTGACCGACCCCTCACAGTGTTCAAGAGAGAACTCTATCAACATCAGAGGCCCGAGACTGTTCAACACGCTTCCACTACACATAAGGGACATAACTGGCCGACCCCTCACAGTGTTCAAGAGAGAACTATCAACATCAGAGGCCCGAGACTGTTCAACACGCTTCCACTACACATAAGGGACATAACTGGCCGACCCCTCACAGTGTTCAAGAGAGAACTATCAACATCAGAGGCCCGAGACTGTTCAACACGCTTCCACTACACATAAGGGGCATAACTGGCCGACCCCTCACAGTGTTCAAGAGAGAACTATCAACATCAGAGGCCCGAGACTGTTCAACACGCTTCCACTACACATAAGGGGCATAACTGGCCGACCCCTCACAGTGTTCAAGAGAGAACTATCAACATCAGAGGCCCGAGACTGTTCAACACGCTTCCACTACACATAAGGGGCATAACTGGCCGACCCCTCACAGTGTTCAAGAGAGAACTATCAACATCAGAGGCCCGAGACTGTTCAACACGCTTCCACTACACATAAGGGACATAACTGGCCGACCCCTCACAGTGTTCAAGAGAGAACTATCAACATCAGAGGCCCGAGACTGTTCAACACGCTTCCACTACACATAAGGGACATAACTGGCCGACCCCTCACAGTGTTCAAGAGAGAACTATCAACATCAGAGGCCCGAGACTGTCCAACACGCTTCCACTACACATAAGGGACATAACTGGCCGACCCCTCACAGTGTTCAAGAGAGAACTATCAACATCAGAGGCCCGAGACTGTTCAACACGCTTCCACTACACATAAGGGGCATAACTGGCCGACCCCTCACAGTGTTCAAGAGAGAACTGGATAAGCAAAGCCAAAATGATATCTGATCAACCAGGCTGTGACTCGTACGTCAGGCTGCGAGCAGCCGCATCCAAGAGCCTGGATGACCACTTCAGTAACCAGGAGGCCTGGTCGACGACCGGGCCGCGGGGACGCTAAGCCCCGGAAGCACCTCAAGGTAACCTCAAGGTAGGGAACAAGGCGCTCCTGCCTCTCACAGTTGCTAGACCACTGTGTCATGGACTACTGTGCGTGATAACTTTCCAAGTACTCATGTAGGAAGACCTTTAACCTTTACACAACACAATAAAGTAGCCGTCACAATTGCAAGAAAAATGTCAGGTTGGATAACAAGAACTTTCCCAAACAAAGGGATGCCATACCAATGATGATTTTCTTTAAGACACTATAGTGCTCTCTAGGGTGGAATACTCTCTAGGGTGGAGTACTCTCTAGGGTGGAGTACTCTCTAGGGTGGAATACTCTCTAGGGTGGAGTACTCTCTAGGGTGGAGTACTCTCTAGGGTGGAATACTCTCCAGGGTGGAATACTCCCTAGGGTGGAATACTCTCTAGGGTGGAGTACTCTCTAGGGTGGAATACTCTCTAGGGTGGAGTACTCTCTAGGGTGGAATACTCTCCAGGGTGGAGTACTCTCCAGGGTGGAATACTCTCTAGGGTGGAATACTCTCCAGGGTGGAATACTCTCCAGGGTGGAGTACTCTCTAGGGTGGAATACTCTCCAGGGTGGAATACTCTCCAGGGTGGAGTACTCTCTAGGGTGGAATACTCTCCAGGGTGGAATACTCTCCAGGGTGGAGTACTCTCTAGGGTGGAATACTCTCTAGGGTGGAGTACTCTCTAGGGTGGAATACTCTCCAGGGTGGAGTACTCTCCAGGGTGGAATACTCTCTAGGGTGGAATACTCTCTAGGGTGGAGTACTCTCCAGGGTGGAATACTCTCCAGGGTGGAGTACTCTCTAGGGTGGAGTACTCTCTAGGGTGGAATACTCTCTAGGGTGGAGTACTCTCTAGGGTGGAGTACTCTCTAGGGTGGAGTACTCTCTAGGGTGGAGTACTCTCTAGGGTGGAATACTCTCTAGGGTGGAGTACTCTCTAGGGTGGAATACTCTCCAGGGTGGAATACTCTCCAGGGTGGAATACTCTCCAGGGTGGAATACTCTCTAGGGTGGAATACTCTCCAGGGTGGAATACTCTCTAGGGTGGAATACTCTCCAGGGTGGAATACTCTCCAGGGTGGAATACTCTCCAGGGTGGAGTACTCTCTAGGGTGGAGTACTCTCTAGGGTGGAATACTCTCTAGGGTGGAGTACTCTCTAGGGTGGAGTACTCTCTAGGGTGGAGTACTCTCTAGGGTGGAGTACTCTCTAGGGTGGAGTACTCTCCAGGGTGGAATACTCTCCAGGGTGGAGTACTCTCTAGGGTGGAGTACTCTCTAGGGTGGAATACTCTCTAGGGTGGAGTACTCTCTAGGGTGGAGTACTCTCTAGGGTGGAGTACTCTCTAGGGTGGAGTACTCTCTAGGGTGGAGTACTCTCTAGGGTGGAGTACTCTCTAGGGTGGAGTACTCTCTAGGGTGGAGTACTCTCTAGGGTGGAGTACTCTCTAGGGTGGAGTACTCTCTAGGGTGGATTACTCTCTAGGGTGGAGTACTCTCTAGGGTGGAGTACTCTCTAGGGTGGAGTACTATTGCACATTAACAGCCCCATTCAGAGCTGGTAAAATCCATCTCAATAAACCATTGAAATTAAATAATTGGTTTAAAATGAGTATATTGTAGAGCACAGGCGGGAGAGATACACAATAATTGTAGAGCACAGGCGGGAGAGATACACAATAATTTACATTTACAAAATGATAAACAGGTTCCAAATCTGCGCATGACAATAACACCACAAAAAAAACAAAATACATGAGACCAGGAGCCGGTCGGCCGAGCGGACAGCACGCTGGACTTGTGATCCTGTGGTCCCGGGTTCGATCCCGGGCGCCGGCGAGAAACAATGGGCAGAGAGACTTTCACCCTATGCCCCTGTTACCTAGCAGTAAAATAGGTACCTGGGTGTTAGTCAGCTGTCACGGGCTGCTTCCTGGGGGTGGAGGCCTGGTCGAGGACCGGGCCGCGGGGACACTAAAGCCCCGAAATCATCTCAAGATCACTCAAGATCAAGATCAGGAGACATGGCAGGATGTGCAAAATAGCCCCGTTGAAAAGTAAGATGCAACGGGGACATTGATAGATAAGTCTATTACCCGTAAGGACCTAATTAAGACTGTTCAAAACTCTCCCTCAATACATAAGAGATTAACTAGCCGACCTTTCACAGTGTTCCAGAGAACGAACTTGTCCGCCATTCAACCGGATCAAAAGGACAGGTTCGGAGAACACTGTCTGAACATCAGAGGTCCACAGGTGTTCAACATCCTCCCAACAAACATTACAAATATTGCCGGAACAAAGGTGAATGAATTCAAGAGTCACTTATCTAAGTTCTTGCAAGAAGTGCTGGACCAACCAGGCTGTATAGTGGATATGTGGGCCTGCGGGCTGCTCCAAGCAACAGCCTGTTGGACCAAGTTATCCCTCATAATTACCGTTCCTTCCTTACCGGTGGCCAGGAGCCCCCCCGGAGGTGGCCAGGAGCCCCCCCCCCCAGAGGTGGCCAGGAGCCCCCCCCCCAGAGGTGGCGAGGGAGCCCCCCCAGAGGTGGCCAGGAGCACCCCCAGAGGTGACCAGGAACCCCCCCCCGGAGGTGGCCAGGAGCCGCCCCAGAGGTGGCCAGGAGCCGCCCCAGAGGTGGCCAGGAGCCCCCCCCCAGAGGTGGCCAGGAGCCCCCCCCCCCCGGAGGTGGCCAGGAGCCGCCCCAGAGGTGGCCAGTAGCCCCCCCGGAGGTGGCCAGGAGCCGCCCCAGAGGTGGCCAGGAGCCCCCCCGGAGGTGGCCAGGAGCCCCCCCCAGAGGTGGCCAGGAGCCCCCCCCCCAGAGGTGGCCAGGAGCCCCCCCCCCAGAGGTGGCCAGGAGCCCCCCCCCCAGAGGTGGCCAGGAGCCGCCCCAGAGGTGGCCAGGAGCCCCCCCCCCGGAGGTGGCCACGAGCCCCCCCCCCCGGAGGTGGCCAGGAGCCGCCCCAGAGGTGGCCAGGAGCCCCCCCCCCGGAGGTGGCCAGGAGCCGCCCCAGAGGTGGCCAGGAGCCCCCCCCCGGAGGTGGCCAGGAGCCGCCCCAGAGGTGGCCAGGAGCCCCCCCCCCGGAGGTGGCCAGGAGCCGCCCCAGAGGTGGCCAGGAGCCCCCCCAGAGGTGGCCAGGAGCCCACCCAGAGGTGGCCAGGAGCCCCCCCCCAGAGGTGGCCAGGAGCCCCCCCCCCAGAGGTGGCCAGGAGCCCCCCAGAGGTGGCCAGGAACCCCCCCCAGATGTGGCCAGGAACCCCCCCCAGAGGTGGCCCGGAGCCCCCCCCAGAGGTGGCCAGGAGCCCCCCCAGAGGTGGCCAAGAGCCCCCCCCAGAGGTGGCCAGGAGCCCCCCCAGAGGTGGCCAGGAGCCCCCCCCCCAGAGGTGGCCAGGAGGCCCCCCCCAGAGGTGGCCAGGAGCCCCCCCAGAGGTGGCCAGGAGCCCCCCCCCCAAGAGGTGGCCAGGAGCCCCCTTCCAGAGGTGGCCAGGAGCCCCCCTCCAGAGGTGGCCAGGAGCCCCCCTCCAGAGGTGGCCAGGAGCCCCCCTCCAGAGGTGGCCAGGAGCCCCCGCCCAGAGGTGGCCAGGAGCCCCCCCCCAGAGGTGGCCAGTAGCCCCCCCCCCCGCAGAGGTGGCCAGGAGCCCCCCCCAGAGGTGGCCAGGAGCCCCCCCAGAGGTGGCCAGGAGCCCCCCCCCCCAGAGGTGGCCAGGAGCCCCCCCCAGAGGTGGTCAGGAGCCCCCCCCAGAGGTGGCCAGGAGCCCCCCCCAGAGGTGGCCAGGAGCCCCCCCCCCAGTGGTGGCCAGGAGCCCCCCCCAGAGGTGGCCAGGAGCCCCCCCCCAGAGGTGGCCAGGAGCCCCCCCCCCAGAGGTGGTCAGGAGCCCCCCCCAGAGGTGGCCAGGAGCCCCCCCCAGAGGTGGCCAGGAGCCCCCCCCCCTGTGGTGGCCAGGAGCCCCCCCCAGAGGTGGCCAGGAGCCCCCCCCCAGAGGTGGCCAGGAGCCCCCCCCAGAGGTGGCCAGGAGCCCCCCCAGAGGTGGCCAGGAGCCCCCCCCAGAGGTGGCCAGGAGCCCCCCCCAGAGGTGGCCAGGAGCCCCCCCCCCCAGAGGTGGCCAGGAGCCCCCCCCCCCCAGAGGTGGCCAGGAGCCGCCCCAGAGGTGGCCAGGAGCCCCCCCCGGAGGTGGCCACGAGCCCCCCCCCCCCCGGAGGTGGCCAGGAGCCGCCCCAGAGGTGGCCAGGAGCCCCCCCCCCGGAGGTGGCCAGGAGCCGCCCCAGAGGTGGCCAGGAGCCCCCCCCCAGAGGTGGTCAGGAGCCCCCCCCAGAGGTGGCCAGGAGCCCCCCCCAGAGGTGGCCAGGAGCCCCCCCCCAGTGGTGGCCAGGAGCCCCCCCCAGAGGTGGCCAGGAGCCCCCCCCCAGAGGTGGCCAGGAGCCCCCCCCCAGAGGTGGCCAGGAGCCCCCCCCAGAGGTGGCCAGGAGCCCCCCCCAGAGGTGGCCAGGAGCCCCCCCCAGAGGTGGCCAGGAGCCCCCCCCAGAGGTGGCCAGGAGCCCCCCCCAGAGGTGGCCAGGAGCCCCCCCCAGAGGTGGCCAGGAGCCCCCCCCCAGAGGTGGCCAGGAGCCCCCCCCAGAGGTGGCCAGGAGCCCCCCCCTAGAGGTGGCCAGGAGCCCCCCCAGAGGTGGCCAGGAGCCCCCCCAGAGGTGGCCAGGAGCCCCCAGAGGTGGCCAGGAGCCCCCCAGAGGTGGCCAGGAGCCCCCCCCCAGAGGTGGCCAGGAGCCCCCCCCAGAGGTGGCCAGGAGCCCCCCAGAGGTGGCCAGGAGCCCCCCCCAGAGGTGGCCAGGAGCCCCCCCCCAGAGGTGGCCAGGAGCCCCCCCCCCCAGAGGTGGCCAGGAGCCCCCCAGAGGTGGCCAGGAGCCCCCCCAGAGGTGGCCAGGAGCCCCCCCCAGAGATGGCCAGGAGCCCCCCCAGAGGTGGCCAGGAGCCCCCCCAGAGGTGGCCAGGAGCCCCCCCAGAGGTGGCCAGGAGCCCCCCCAGAGGTGGCCAGGAGCCCCCCAGAGGTGGCCAGGAGCCCCCCAGAGGTGGCCAGGAGCCCCCCCCAGAGGTGGCCAGGAGCCCCCCCCCAGAGGTGGCCAGGAGCCCCCCAGAGGTGGCCAGGAGCCCCCCAGAGGTGGCCAGGAGCCCCCCCCCAGAGGTGGCCAGGAGCCCCCCAGAGGTGGCCAGGAGCCCCCCCCAGAGGTGGCCAGGAGCCCCCCCCAGAGGTGGCCAGGAGCCCCCCAGAGGTGGCCAGGAGCCCCCCCCAGAGGTGGCCAGGAGCCCCCCCCCCAGAGGTGGCCAGGAGCCCCCCAGAGGTGGCCAGGAGCCCCCCCCAGAGGTGGCCAGGAGCCCCCCAGAGGTGGCCAGGAGCCCCCCCCAGAGGTGGCCAGGAGCCCCCCCCCAGAGGTGGCCAGGAGCCCCCCAGAGGTGGCCAGGAGCCCCCCCCAGAGGTGGCCAGGAGCCCCCCCCCAGAGGTGGCCAGGAGCCCCCCAGAGGTGGCCAGGAGCCCCCCAGACGACAATGAACCAAAGGGTGACACAGATTGATCAGAATTTGTCTCACGACCTGAGGAGCAAGGGGAATAGGAGGGGAAGGAAGGGGAAGGAAGGGGAAGGAAGGGGTGATGGGGTCTTCTGAGCATTTAATTTCATGCATGGCCGGAATGGGGTAATACAGCCGGGGGGGGGTAAAATGGGGGGAAGAGGGGATAAAGAGGGTGGAGGGGAGAGGGGGTAAAGAGGGGAGGGGAGAGGGGGGAGATTATGATTATCTGCCTCTTACAGTGTTCAATTTTGGTGAGTTGAACCCCTCGCTACACTGACTCCTATAAACCATCTCTGTTATAACACGTATGTCCGCCTATATGCGCTGATTTGGCGGGCGTCAGCTCCTGGGCTCCACCTTTCTCCTGTCGGTAGTTCTCCTGTTTGCATTAACGTGTATTTACCTATTTGTTTCTTGCGGGGGTTGAGCTCTGCTCTTTCGGCCCGCCTCTCAACTGTCAATCAACTGCAACTACTAACATTCCCCCCCCCCCACACACGCACACACACACACACACACACACACACACACACACACACACACACACACAACAGTAACAAGTGGAGTACCTCAAGGATCGGTGCTGGGACCAATCCTCTTTCTAATTTACGTAAATGATATGTTTACAGGAGTGGAATCATACATGTCAATGTTTGCAGATGACGCAAAATTAATGAGAAGAGTTGTGACAGACGAGGATTGTAGGATCCTCCAAGAGGACTTAAACAGGCTACAGAGATGGTCAGAGAAATGGCTACTGGAGTTTAACACCAGTAAATGTAAAGTTATGGAAATGGGATCAGGTGACAGGAGACCAAAGGGACAGTACACAATGAAGGGGAACAGCCTACCTGTAACGATTCGAGAAAGAGACCTGGGAGTGGATGTGACACCTAATCTAACTCCTGAGGCACATATAAATAGGATAACGACAGCAGCGTACTCTACACTGGCGAAAATTAGAACTTCATTCAGAAACCTAAATGAGGAAGCTTTTAGGGCGCTTTACACTGCCTACGTGAGACCCGTCTTAGAGTATGCCGCGCCATCATGGAGCCCCCACCTGAAGAAACACATAAAGAAACTGGAGAAGGTTCAGAGGTTTGCGACGAGGCTTGTCCCAGAGCTACGAGGGATGGGATATGAAGAGCGGCTGAAGGAACTGAACCTTACGACACTAGAGAAAAGAAGGGAGAGAGGAGATATGATAGGGACATATAAAATACTCAGGGGAATTGACAAAGTGGAAATAGATGAAATGTTCACACGTAATAATAACAGAACGAGGGGACATGGGTGGAAACTGGAAACTCAGATGAGTCACAGAGATGTTAGGAAGTTTTCTTTTAGCGTGAGAGTAGTAGAAAAATGGAATGCACTTGGGGAACAGGTTGTGGAAGCAAATACTATTCATACTTTTAAAACTAGATATGATAGGGAAATGGGACAGGAGTCATTGCTGTAAACAACCGATAGCTAGAAAGGCGGGATCCAAGAGTCAATGCTCGATCCTGCAAGCACATATAGGTGAGTACATATAGGTGAGTACACACACACACACACACACACACACATAAGGAAGCGTGTGGACGAGCCACGGTAATTCCTTTCAATGTCTTCGGTGAAAATGTATCTGGCTCATTGCTTATGTCGTGATCATGTCCCGTCTTGTCCTGTCAGGGCTGTGAGACACACTCATGTCTCATCACTGGCAGGACTGTGAGGATGAGGGCCTCATGTGTTGGAATCATGAGGTTTAAGTCTCACAAATTTCTCTCCTTTTGAGTTTTTAATCTTTAATTTTGTTCAGTCTAATTACCTGATCCTTATCTAAAATCTTCGCCCTGATAACATGGCTGTTCTTATACTCACCAACTTGGGCCTGCAGGATCGAGCCTTAGCTCTTAAGAGATCGCTTTGCTAGCCGTCGGTTGATTAAACATCTTCAACAGAGATAAACAGAGAAGTCTTAACAAACAACACTGAAATCATCGATAGGTACGGCGATAGCAGGCGGCTTGACATCAGCGAGGCACTACACTTCAAAAAGTCAACACCAGCAATCACCAGTCAATTAATGCACAACTATATTCTATCTACTTAAAGTCCCCGAACCAATATGGAAGCAGCAAGAGGAAGTATGGGCCAATCGGCCTTCTGCAGTTACTTCCATTCATATGATTGATTGATGAAGATTAAGCCACCCAAAAGGTGGCACGGGCATGAATAGCCCGTAAGTGGTGGCCCATTTGAGCCATTACCAGTATCAATAGATGATACTGGAGATCTGTGGAGGTGCGACTGCACCCTGCGTGACGGGAGATGTCTCCCGTGTCCATTCATATGTTCAATTATCCCATTTATACCCATTGTTTCGTGTTCTGTCTTGTGTCTGTCACCTCACCCAAAACTTTTGTACCATATCACCTCATCCAATAGAGTATAAGTACGAAGAATTTGTGTGTAAATTAAGTCTTTGAAAATGTAATACGAATTACGAAACGCGTTCAGGCGTCAGACAATTAAAAAATTAATTTCGGAGAATTGTTATTTTTATTACCACCGACAGTGAAGAAAAACATAAGAAATATTGAGAAGATTCGTGTTAGAATTATTAATCTTAACTTTTCGGTCATATTCAACAATATATATATATATATATATACATATATATATATATACATATATATATATATATATATATATAAAAAATATATATATATATATATATATATATATATATATACATATATATATATATATATATATATATATATATATATATAAAATATATATATATATATACATATATATATATATATATATATATCAGTTTGTATTTGGTTTATGGTCTCCCTTCAAAACGCATAAATCCCTCTTTTTTTTTTTTTTTTAAGTTTGTATTCACGACCAAAGATCACATTCAATCCCCCCAAAATCTACCACTTACGGGCTATTCATGCCCGTGCCTCCTCTTAGGCGGCTTAATCTTCATCAATCAATTCCAAGTTTGTATTCACAACCCCCCCCCCCTCCTGGCTCCGAAGACGTAGAACTTTGCTTCAGTGGAAAGCTTCCCTCGGCTCCACGCTTCAGGCTGAATCAGATTTTAATTTAAAAATTGGAATATTAATTAAATTTGCAACTTTTCTTTCCAATTGAAGACGGCAAGAAATTGGTAAGATTCATGGCCGATTTTTTCAGGAAGACTTCTCTGCTAGAGGTATTACTTCAAATATACAAGGGCCGTGACGAGGATTCGAACCTGCGTCCGGGAGCATCCCAGACACTGCCTTAATCGACTGAATAAGTAAGTTCAGTAAGTGAACTTAAGTAATCCAGTAAATTCAGTAGAACTTCGGTTTCAACCCTTTTAACCCTGTCGTAACTCAGTCGATTAAGGCAGTGTCTGGGATGCTCCCGGACGCAGGTTCGAATCCTCGTCACGGCCCTTGTGGATTTGTTCATTTGATGCATCACGTTAGTGTGATCTCTGTGTGTACTTCAAATATTATGTGACACACACAGAGGGGTCTGTGGCTGAGTGGTCAGCGCTCGAGATTCGTAATCCTAGGGTCTGTAATCCTAGAATTCCTTTTTACCCTGAAGCACCTTTTTACTTAGCAGTAAATAGGTACCTGGGAGTTAGACAGCTGCTACGGGCTGCTTCCTGGGGATGTACTCACCTATTTGTACTCACAGTTTATGAGGACAGGTTCGTAGTAGACATAATTGAGGAAAAATTGATTAGTTAGAAAGGCAGGGTCCAGGAGCTAATAGCTCGATTCTGCAAATAAAAATAATAAACAGACACACACGAATGTTAAAAGAGGCAGCACAGGCTCTCAGCCTATCTCTAGCACTAATCTTTAACGACTTATCAAGGGGGGGAATTGCCCGGCTGCTAGAAGAAGACAAATCCGGTGCCAATCTACAAGAAAGAAAATAGAGAAGTGGCACTTTCAGACCAGTGTCACTCACAAAAGCATTCCTTGCAAGGTTTATAAGGTAGACTTATAAGGTAGACTTATAAGGTAGACTTTTACGACTTGAAATACACAAGGTTAAGACTCAATGCACATCCCAGGCATATGTGCAACTGAATGAGGTGATTTGATAAAATACCATGCCCAAGATTACCATCAGAGTGCCGGCGGGATGATGGGGGAATTAGCCTCGACTACCATCATCTTTTGTCCGGTCGTGATGGTCGAGTGGTTAAGGTGTTCTGTACACACCAGTTGCATTGTGCTCCTGGCAGTATGGGTTCGAGTCACTTCTGGGGTGTGAGTTTTCAGTCGCATATAGTCCTGGGGACCATTCAGGCTTGTTCGCACACACACACACACACACATTATATATATATATATATATATATATATATATATATATATATATATATATATATATATATATATATATATATGGCAAAATGGAGCCAAGAGTAGGGAGGAGGCCGCCAGACAGCGTCCCTTCAGCCATATGCAAATTACATCTCTAATATCATTTGAGGGTGGGAGTTCCCCGAGGCATTAGGTGTAACTAGGCAGGATAATGGTGTTAGGACCGGTGTGTAATAGGATTGGCGAGTCCCCCCCCCCCTCCCCCTCCCTACACCCCTAAGAGGAGTCCAATTCTCTTGAATTCCTCCTCGTCTCGCTGGCAAGAGGAACCTTCTTATTGGTGGGCTGTCTATCACTGCTTGTCACCACAAGGCAGTCTGGAGTGCCTGGCACTCCTCCCGCTCGGGTTGTTTAAGTGCTTCTGTGTGTATAGTTAGCTTAAGTGTGTCTTACGACCATAAAGTGTTTATATCTTAATATTAAGCATTTTAGTTATGTAGTCTATGTGTAAATAGACTATTTACACATGAGTGTAAATTTACACATGGGTGTGTGTGTAAACATGAGGGGAATTTCTATGTTTTTTTTTTTTGAGGGGGGAGGCAGGTGTGTCAGACTATATGGTAATTATCAGGACGGATACGGGATCTTTGACAAGCCGCCGGCTTCCTGTCCTCATCAAGGCTACTTGAGAGATAGTAGCCCCCCCCCCCTTTCAAGTAAATTCAGGTAATTATATCGGTATTAATTCATGTGTCATGGACGCTGCTCCATGTATATATATACATTATGTATATTTCGGTCTCATAGCGCAGTTGGCTTCGTTCTAGAGGAAGGTGGTATCCCGGGTTCGATTCAACCCGATATGTCAACATTAAGCAATGTTACTATTCAAGCACATGAATAGTAACCACAGTGTTTAATCTGGATCAACAACATGAAACTTGATGACCCAGACAGCTTCTTTATGCATGACATTCAAGCTGCAGATAATACAATCGTATATTAACACGAACTCGGAAGACGTTGAAAGAGAAATTGAATATATGCCCATGCACTCAGCTCCTGGGCCTGGCACGTGGAATTCAATATTCATAAAGAAATGTAAAGTACCAGTAGCGAGAGCACTCAGCGTAATATGGAGAAAGAGCCTGGATTCAGGGGAGATACCAGCTGCACTTAAATCAGTAGATATAGCTCCTCTGCACAAGGGGGGGGGGGGGGGGGTTGTAAAGCCTTGGTAAAAAATTATAGGCCAGTTACACTAACATCACACATAATAAAAAAAATGAAAGAGTGATTAGGAATCAAATTTCTAGTTTTACGGAAAATAATGAGCTACACAATCCAGGACAACATGGATTTATAGCGGGAAGATCCTGTCTGTCACAGTTACTCAACCACTATGACAAAATCACAGAAGCTCTAGAAGAAAAGCAAAATGCAGATGTTGTATACACAGACTTTGCAAAGGCGTTCGGCAAATGTGACCATGGAGTGATAGCACACAAAATGAGGTCAATAGGAATAACTGGTAAAGTAGGACGCTGGATACTCAAATTTCCTGTCGAACAGAACACAAAGAGTAACAGTCAATCAAATAAAATCGAGTCCAAGCGCAGTTAAAAGCTCTGTACCTCAAGGTACAGTCCTTGCACCACTGCTGTTCCTTATTCTCATATCAGATATAGATAAAAATACAAGTCACAGCTTCGTGTCAACCTTCGCAGATGACACAAAAATCAGCATGAAAATTACCTCTGCTGAAGACATTGAAAAGCTACAAGTAGATATTAACAAAGTTCTCGATTGGGCAGCAGAAAATAACATGTTTAACAGCGATAAATTCCAGGTACTCGGGTACGGCAAAAATGAGGATCTGAAACATAATACAGGGTACAAAACACAATCGAATCTGCTCATAATAGGTAAACAGCATGTCAAGGATTTGGGAATAATGATGTCTGACGACCTAACGTTTAGGGAGCATAACCAAGCAAATATTGTGTCAGCCAGAAAAATGATCGGATGGATTACGAGAACTTTCAAATCCAGGGATCCCATCCCAATGGTTGTACTTTTCATATCACTTGTACTGTCCCGTCTTGAGTACTGCTCAGTACTCACTTTCCCCTTCAGAGCAGGAGAGATTGCTGAAATAGAGGGAATACAGAGAACATATACAGCATACATAGACACGATAAAGCACCTAAATTATGGAAATCGTCTCAAAGGTCTCCAAATGTACTCAATAGAAAGGAGACGAGAGAGATACCAAATAATATACACATGGAAAAAACTGGAGGGCCAGGTCCCAAATCTACACAGTAAAATAACAACGTACTGGAGTGAACGATATGGAAGAAAATGCAGAATAGAACCAGTGAAGAGCAGAGGTGTCATAGGCACAATCAGAGAACACTGTATAAACATCAGAGGTCCGCGGTTGTTCAACACCCTCCCAGCGAGCATAAGAAATATTGTGGGAACAACCTTGGACATCTTCAAGAGAAAACTAGATTGTTTTCTAAAAAAAAAAGTGCCGGACCAAACGGGCTGTGGTGGGTATGTGGGCCTGTGGGCCGCTCCAAGCAACAGCGTGGTGGGCCAAACTCTCACATGTCGAGCTTGTCTCGGGCCGGGCTTGGGGAGTAGAAGAACTCCCAAAACTCCATTAAACAGGTAAGCAGGTATACTAATAGTCTCCAAGGACAATCAGTACCTTGATGGGGTATCCGGACCATGGACCGGACCTGGTGTCCGGTCCACCTGGTGTCCGGTCCACCTGGTGTCCGGTCCACCTGGTGTCCGGTCCACCTGGTGTCCGGACCACCTGGTGTCCGGTCCACCTGGTGTCCGGTCCACCTGGTGTCCGGTCCACCTGGTGGCTGGTCCACTCAACTATTCAACGCTCAACCATTCCCATATTCCAGTTCCTTGAAACTCGTCCGGCTACACGCACGAAGAGCAGACAGACAGACAGAAAGAGAAACTTTTACATTTGGAACAGAAGAAATGCCAACTGCTACAAGACTCATCAATCACAAACTTTCAGCGATTTTTACCTGGGGAAGGAGATAGTAGGTTATATCGGTGGCTGAGACAACACAGACGATAATGATAACTATCCAGTATCTTGCAACTGGGGTTGCAAAAGCCTAGCGTTCAGAGATGAAACTGACATATTGAGCCTGAAGTTTGACTCATCTATGGCAATGAAGAGATGTTTATCATCATGAGAACCAGTTAGCTCAAGCCTGGCTCCGAGTCGGGCTTGGGGAGTAGAAGAACTCTCAGAACCCCATCCAGGTACGATCCAGGAACGTCAGTAGGCAGGGGGAGGAGACGTGATATCAACATGTGGGGTAAATATGCGAAATTAAATGAAACTACTTGTATGGCAAGATATAAACAAGAAAATAATCAACAATTTTGCAAATCTCCAACAAAATAAAACAAAACTCTCTCTCCAACAAAATAAAACAAAACTCTCTCTCCAACAAAATTTGTATAATAGACTAATCCCTTGATACCTGACTCGTGTGTTTCTCCTCACACCTCATTAGGCTATCATATGAGGCTTGTAAACAAGAACACTCAAATTTGTCATTAACTGAGTACTCAGGTTAACAATCATTGTTAATCTGATTACTCACAGAAAGAGGAGAACTGTTAAACTGGTTAACATCATCATAATTGACTCATTTAAATCACTGAAGTGCTTAAGTAGACATGACTTTCACAACAAATTAATATAAACCTAAAGAGGAAGATCAAGGAAATAGAGCAGACGTTGAAGCGATCATACGAGTCTGAGGAAATGGAATTGAAACAAACAGCTATAAACAATATACAGAAAACTATAAAATATTTTTACACAAATGCAAAATCAAAAACCTCCACCAGTATTGGACCTTTACTTACAACTGAAGGTTCGTACACAGAGAATGACAAAAAAATTAATTAAATCTAAAAAGACCCGTATGAGGCTATGTTTAGCACCTCCCCAATAAACCATGAAATCTGTCTGGATCTTCAACATGAAAGTTGAGGATCCAGTTTCTTTATTAATGATAGAGTTCTCTTCCCTTTTACCTAACGCACATCTGCTATTCATCGGTGGTATTCTGCACATCCTGCCATGCCTCCTGGAGTCATGTGATGTTATTTCTGTGTGGCAGGTTTGGGACCAGCTCCTCTACTAATTTTCTACGTGTAAATTATTACGTAAATCTCCCACCTGCGCTCTAGGGAGTACAGATTTAATTTAGGTTAGGAGCTAACTACGGGAGCTAAACTTCAGCGATCCCAATCATTTAGATTTAAGTCGATTCCAGCTGTAAAGGACCTTGTAACGCTCTCCAGGTCATCAATTTCTCCTGCTTTGAATGGGGTTGTTAGTGTGCAAGAGTATATTGTACACTATAGAGCACACAGCGACTTAAAAAATTATCATCACTGGCATTGCATCTCTTGTTTGAAAGGGTCTTTGTATCAAGCTCATAATTTGTTTGCAGTTGTGACATCAACTTTATTGTGTTTTAAGAAAGTAAGATCTTCCAGCATATTCTTAAATGTTTTATATTGTTTTTTCTTTATATAGCGTGATTTGACGGTGTTTTATACGTGGTTTCCGTTTTGATTTTTCCTCTTTTTGCACAGCACAGGAGCGGGAACTTATCTTTATTAAATATCATGCTAATTGTTGTGGTCCATTGAAAGACCTGATTTAGATAGGTTGGAGGTTTGCTGTGTCCTCTATACTGTCTACACCCATGAAAATCCTGGTGTTATCTGCAAAGCATGATACAGTACTATAGTTTGTGTCCTTGTCTCATGTTTGATATGAGTGTGAGGAAGAGTACCAGTAGCAAGCACAGTAGCATGGGTACTGTGCTCTTCACAGTGGATGAACCAGTTTTGGTGACTATTACACTTCTTGAGTTATCTTGAGATGATTTCAGGGCTTTTAGTGTCCCCGCGGCCCGGTCCTCGACCAGGCCTCCACCCCCAGGAAGCAGCCCTTGACAGCTGACTAACACCCAAGTACCTATTTTACTGCTAGGTAACAGGGGGCATAGGGTGAAAGAAACTATGCCCATTGTTTCTCTCCGGAGCCCGGGATCGAATCCGGGACCACAGGATCACAAGTCCATTGTGCTGTCCGCTCGGCCGACCGGCTCCCTTTTCTCTACTCACTCTACCATTCCTTTTTACTTGATATCCTCATCGGAAGATCGCATAAAAAAAACTTGTGAATTTCGTTTCTGTCATTGCAATAATGTGTGGGTTGCTCACCTTTCACTCTTTTCTGTAACTCTACCCCTTTATTTGTCATACAATCTGCATTTGTGTGCTTAATTGTAATACTACTTATGTATAATGGACAGGTACCTGCTTGATGGGGTTCTGGGAGTTCTTCTACTCCCCAAGCCCGGCCCGAGGCCAGGCTTGACTTGTGAGAGCTTGGTCCAACAGGCTGTTGCTTGGAGCGACCCACAGGCCCACATATCCACCACAGCCCGGCTGATCCGGCACTCCCTGAAGAAAACTATCTAGTTTTCTCTTGAAGATGTTCACGGTTGTTCCGGCAATACTTCTTGCCAGAACATAGGTGTTTTCCGCACCTATTGCGGTGTTCGGTGTTCCGCACCGCACTAGTCGGCAATAGGTGTGGTTTCTCCAAAGGGTGTAGTGATTCCGGTTGTTCCAGAACAACCAGAATGGCCAATTCTGACAGGGGGAAAGGGGGGGGGGGGATTAATTAATTAATCTGCCCGAAACGCTTTGCGTAATAGTGGCTTTAGGCATTGTATGTACTAGCTCTATCTATAAAGCCAACAAACTTTGTAAAATCTCTTTATGTACCTTACCTAAATAAAATTATTATTATTATTATTATTATTATATAATTGGTCTTGTTTCTCCTGCCCGCTCTAGCACTTGTCTAATAATTGTGAAAAAGACATTGAAATAACAGGACGAAAGTGGAGGAAACGTTTACAATGAGAGACAAAAGAAGGAGTGTTGACGGTAGTCACACAAGAGTGAAGACAGAAAATGTTCCATTTTGCTCAGTTATAAGAAAAAGATCGTCAAGCGTTGCATTTTACCGACCGGCAGCTGGAAAGCCAGGGACCAAGAGCTGAAGCTCGATTACCCTGCAGGGGTAAACAAGGTTCACCAACACGCACGCGCGCACGCACACGCACACACACACACACACACACACACACACACACACACACACACACACACACACACACACACACACACTACCAGACTAGTACCCGAGCTGAGAGGTATGAGCTACGAGGAGAGACTACGGGAATTTAACCTCACTTCGCTGGAAGACAGAAGAGTTAGGGGGAACATGATCACCACATTCAAGATTCTCAAGGGAATTGATAGGATAGATAAAGACAGGCTGTTTAACACAAGCGGCACACACACTAGGGGACAAAGGTGGAAACTGAGCGCCCAAATGAGCCACAGAGATATTAAAAAGAATTTTTTTTTTAGTGTCAGAGTAGTTGACAAATGGAATGCATTAGGCAGTGATGTGGTGGAGGCTGACTCCATACACAGTTTCAAATGAAGATATGATAGAGCCCAGTAGGCTCAGGAACCTGTACACCAGTAGATCGACTGCTAAGAGGCGGAACCAAAGAGCCAAAGCTCAACCCCCCCCCCCCCTCCCTCGCAAGCACAACTAGGTGAGGACAGGTGTAATTGGCCCGAGGCAGCGAGTGTAAAAACAGCTGCACAAACCGTTGCGTCGCCTCTTGTCTCTAATTATTATTCCTGCGTCGCTCTGGTATTAATCTCATCCAGGTGATTACCTCCTATGTATTTATTTTATCTTATTAAGCCAGATGTCAGCCCCATGAACCTTGCATGAATATAATGGCAATATATATATATATATATATATATATATATATATATATATATATATATATATATATATATATATATATATATATATATATGTGTGTGTGTGTGTCTGTGTGTGTGTGTGTAAATCACGAAAATTAACACGTGATAAAAAATGTGACAATGTCAGACCACGGGGGAAGAATTGAAACAGGAATTTCCTTGTATTTCCCTTATATATTATATGACACTGTCATATAATATATAATGTCAGCTATATGAAGAAGACCCCTACTGAATGTGGGGGGGGGGGGGGTACCGAGGTACTAAGTTTAGTACTCAGGTACTCAGTATCTGGTACTCACTTCCAGGTACTGAGGAAGGGTGTAAACGAGGAAGGTAAACGAAACACAGGGTACAGGACACAGACTTACTCATAGAAGGAAAGCAACATGTAAAAGATCTGGGAATTATGATGTCTGACGACCTGACATTTAGTGAACATAACCGAGCAAATATAGCGGCGGCGGCGGCCAGGAACATGATAGGATTTGAACGTTCTCATAACCCATCCTGAGATCCTACAGCAATGCTAATACTATTTAAATCACTGGTGCTGTCCCGTTTTAAGTATTATTCAGTACTCACTTCCCCTTTCAGAGCGACAGAGATCTCTGAATTAGAGGGAATACAGCGAACATGTACGGCACGCATAGACACGCTAAAACATCTAAATTATTGGGACCGTCTCAAAGCTCTCAAAATGTACTCTTTGGAAAAGAGACGAGAAAGTTATCAAATAATATATACATGGAAGATACTTAAAGCCCAGGTCCCAAATTTGCACAGTAAAACAACAACATACTGGAGCGAAAGGTACGGAAGGAAATGCAGAATAGAACCAGTGAGGAGTAGAGGTGCCATAGGCTCAGAGAACACTGTACATCAGAGGTCCACAGCTGTTCAACACCCTCCCAGCAAGCATTAGAAATATTGCTGGAACAATGGTGGATGTATTGAAGAGGGACTTAGCTAAGTTCTTGCAAGAAGTGCTGGACCAACCAGGCTGTAGTGGATATGTGGCCCTGCGGGCCGCTCCAAGCAACAGCCTGGTGGAACAAGTCATCACAAGTCAAACCTGGCCTCAGACCGAGCTCGGGGAGTAAAAGAACTCCCAGAATCCTCTAGTGAATACCCTAAGCATACCTGTAATCTTAAGAAAATTAACAAAATCTCATTGAAGAAGATCTCTCATGCAAGAGATTTCATTTCAAAATCTCTCATGAAATCTCGTAATCTCAGAAAAAAAAACATTGTTCCACGAGACCAAGTCTCATGAAACAATGTTTCTTGTATTGTTTAAACAACAAATACTCCACCCTGCTTCCCATCTATGTATCTACGTATGTAGGTTAGCTTAGCATTTTAAAAGCACCGAATCACCTTCTGTGGTTGAGTGTTCAATAAACCCTTGAACTATATGTTTAACACTTCTCTAACCCTGTCCATGGAGGACAGAAGAAAATGTATATATGCTGGTTAGCATTGTAAATGTCTGGCCACGTCTGTGGTAGAAAATAATAATAAAAAAAAAAAAAAATCTCAGCCAATTCATTACTTCCAAACTAAAGTCATCTGTAATTATCATCAATCTATATGCAATACAGATCTAATGACTTGGCATATTCAACAACGGCCTCGAATATTCATATCCTTGAAATCTTGTTTTAATATCAGCTATATTGTGCAGCCTCCCACAACAGTCATATTGACCTAAAGTCAAGGATACGATATCTCTCATCCCTTACTAGACAAGACTGGAGCACCTGGGAGAACAGAGAGAGAGAGAGAGAGAGAGACGAGAGAGAGAGAGAGAGAGAGAGAGAGAGAGAGAGAGAGAGAGAGAGAGAGAGAGAGAGAGAGAGAGAGAGAGGGAGAGAGAGAGAGAGAGAGGGAGAGAGAGAGAGGGAGAGAGAGGGAGAGAGAGGGAGAGAGAGGGAGAGAGAGAGGGAGGGAGGGAGGGAGGGAGAGAGAGAGAGAGAGAGAGAGAGAGAGAGAGAGAGAGAGAGAGAGAGAGAGAGAGAGAGAGAGAGAGAGAGAGAGAGAGAGAGGGAGAGAGAGAGAGAGAGAGGGAGAGAGAGGGAGAGAGAGGGAGAGAGAGGGAGAGAGAGGGAGAGAGAGGGAGAGACACAGAAAGAGACTGTCTTACATTTATATATTCCGTTATTCAACTTAAGCATATAATGAAAAACCACACAGTGAAAGTTGTGATTGATAATACAATGAAAATGGCGATTAACCTTACAATGAAAATTGCTATTAACCATACAATTAAAACAGGTATTAAGCATACAAGTTCAATAATCAGTTAACTATTTACATGGTCTCTACTTTCTCTCATTTACGTAGAACAAAACCTTATATCATCTTCACTTTAGTTTCTCATTCTCTAGAACAAAATACACGAAGTTACTTTCACTAAGACATCATTCTTTATCATTATCTATCAACATCATGTATAATGCTCAGTATTATTAACAACATCACTGCTCTCTAAGTAACAAAACTTGCATATAGTCTTTTCTGCAACATATTTTTTCCTTGTACAACAAGAAAAGTAGACTAAGGTAACTTTTCCATATTACCTCTTCAACTTTTATCAAGACAAAATTTTAAGAATGTGAAGCTTTCTATGTCACTCTACAAGAATGTTGGACCGGCCAGGCTCGGAGGGGGGGGGGGGGTGTGAAGTAGAACAACTCTCGAAACCATCTTCAGGTATGATCCAGGTAACTTATATATGCAAAAACTTACTATGCCACATCAGTGACCCAGTTTGTGTACGTTTCAATTAAAACTTGAACTAGTAACAGATTCTTATCTTGAGGTTATCTCGAGATGATTTCGGGGCTTTTTAGTGTCCCCGCGGCCCGGTCCTCGACCAGGCCTCCACCCCCCAGGAAGCAGCCCGTGACAGCTGACTAACACCCAGGTACCTAATTTTCTGCTAGGTAACAGGGGGCATCAGGTTGAAAGATTTACTTAACTTAGTCCAACTTTTCGTAACTTTCACTGTTTTATGGTGTAACAACTTCGTTAAGAGATAACTAACAATCATTAAGGAAATAACAAGGTAAACTAGGATAACTCTCCTGTGTTATCTCTCACTAAGACAAAGCTTGTTATTACTTTTTAACAATTAACGAGTTAAAAAATTGACTCTCCAACATTTGGTAAGACAATATCACTTTTCTTTATGTATCAACGTAACTAATTCTGTTTCTGTAACGTGACTGTTTCTGTAACGTAACTGTTTCTGTAACGTGACTTCTGTAACGTAGCTGTTTCCGTAACGTAGCTGTTTCTGTAACGTAACTGTTTCTGTAACGTGACTTCTGTAACGTAGCTGTTTCCGTAACGTAGCTGTTTCTGTAACGTAACTGTTTCTGTAACGTAGCTGTTTCCGTAACGTAGCTGTTTCTGTAACGTAACTGTTTCTGTAACGTAGCTGTTTCCGTAACGTAACTGTTTCTGTAACTGTTTCTGTAACGTAACTTTTTATGTAACGTAACTTTCTGTAACGTAGCTGTTTCTGTAACGTAACTGTTTCTGTAACGTAACTGTTTCTGTTACATTACTGTTTCTCAAACATAACTATGTAACAACTGTATCTGTAACATAAGTAACACTGTTTCCGTAACGTAACTATTTCTGTAATATATCTCTTTCTCTAATATAAATGTTGCTGTAAACATAACTAGTTCAACTTTTCTGCGTTACAGCTCTGTTACAAGTAACTTTACCCATCTTACTAAGACAACTCTGTCACAAAACACGTCTCTTTATCTGTAACATAACTAACTTTATGTAACAACCTAGTTACCTAGGTTATGTAACAACCTTGTTACCTAACAGTAAATAGGTACCTGGGTGTTAGTCAGCTGTCACGGGCTGCTTCCTGGGGGCGGAGGCCTGGTCGAGGACCGGGCCGCGAGGACACTAAAGCCCCGAAATCATCTCTAGATAACCTCAAGATCTCAAGATAGACAACATTCACTATCTTTCTCTATCAGGGAGCCGGTCGGCCGACCGGACAGCACACTGGACTTGTGATCCTGTGGTCCTGGGTTCGATCCCAGGCGCCGGCGAGAAACAATGGGCAGAGTTTCTTTCACCCTGTCACGGGCTGCTTCCTGGGGGTGGAGGCCTGGTCGAGGACCGGGCCGCGGGGACACTAAAAGCCCCGAAATCATCTCAAGATAACCTCAAGATCTCAAGATAGATCATATCTAAACTGTGTAGCATCAAACTTAGTAACGCTTCTCTTTATGTAACAAGTCGTACATCTTTCTGTAATTTGGTAAGTTTGGGTATAGGTTTTCTCTGAATAATATTGGCTGAATGACTGTCAAATTACGTCCATATGTTCTCTGTAAGCAACTTCTTTTCAACGACATATTCACCAGAACTAAATATATTTAAGCTGTGTTAACTTTTTCACTCAAGAATGTAATATCAGTTCACTACGTATCGAGTCTGACGTAACCTGACCTCAAAGAGCTTAATATATGATTGATGAAGATTAAGCCACTCAAAAGGTAGCACGGGCATGAATAGCCCGTAAGTGGTGGCCCCTTTGGAGCCATTACCAGTATCAGGAGATGATACTGGAGATCTGTGGAGGCGTAACTGCACCCTGCGTGACGGGAGATGTCTCCAGTCATGCCTCCTCCGTCTCCCAGGCCTCCTCTTTTTTTTTTTTTACACACACCCTCCAGGAAGCTGCCCGTAGCAGCTGTCTAACTCCCTTGTACCTATTTACTGCTAGATGAACAGGCGCATCAGGGTTAAAGAAACTCTGCCCATTTGTTTCCGCCTCCACCGGAGATCGAACTCGGAACCTTAGGACTACGAATACCGAGCGTTGTCCACTCAGCCGTCAGGCCCGTAGACCACCGTACATATATTGTCTTAAAGGACAACTTGATAGTAGATTTTGGCACTATTCACTTTTTAAGTGAGTTCGGAAATCGACTCGAGAATCGACAATCGACTTGAGAATGGTCCAGGACGGACCGAAACGTCGTCGTCCCTTCACCTTCTAGTGTGTGGTCTAGTCAATTCGGAAAAAAATTAAAGCTAAGAATTCATATTAAATATTTCTAGGCCTAGTATAGTACATATATGTACTATACTAGGCCTCAGAGTAGGCCTAGGGTGGTTAGGTTTTATAGGAAACCTAAACACAAATCCAGGCCTCAGCCCGGGCCTGGGGCCGGGGATGTGCACAAGATAGCAATGGAGAGGATTCCTCTCTTTGTGCTTGCAATGCACAGGACCTGTGCACTCATGTGCATGGTCCTGTCCTGCATGTAGCTAGGACCGTCGTGCGTACTGTCATTGGATAGGACATAACGGGCCTGCGGGGGTCGTAAGTCCCCCCGCACCACCAGGCCTGGTGGGGGTCGTAAGTCCCCCCCGCACCACCAGGCCTGGTGGAGGTCGTAAGTCCCCCCCGCACAACCAGGCCAGGTGGGGGTCGTAAGTCCCCCCCACTTACGACCAGGTGGAGGTCGTAAGCACTACATACGACCTCACACACTGGAATCTAATTATAGTGGACCTTACAGCTGAATAATGAATGTGTGCGCACGCGCGCCCGCTCGCGCGTCTGATGGTGTGTTCTTATCTAGCCCCTAATGTTCTTATCTAACCTCCTGATGTTCTTATCTAACCTCCTGATGTTCTTATCTAACCCCTGATGTTCTTATCTAACCTCCTGATGTTCTTATCTAACCTCCTGATGTTCTTATCTAACCTCCTGATGTTCTTATCTAACCTCCTGATGTTCTTGTCTAACCTCCTGATGTTCTTATCTAACCTCCTGATGTTCTTGTCTAACCCCCTGATGTTCTTATCTAGCCCCTGATGTTCTTATCTAACCCCTGATGTTCTTATCTAACCCCTGATGTTCTTATCTAACCCCTGATGTTCTTATCTAACCCCTGATGTTCTTATCTAACCCCTGATGTTCTTATCTAACCCCTGATGTTCTTATCTAACCCCTGATGTTCTTATCTAACCCCTGATGTTCTTATCTAACCCCTGATGTTCTTATCTAACCCCTGATGTACTTACCTAACCCCTGATGTTCTTATCTAACCCCCTGATGTTCTTATCTAACCCCTGATGTTCTTATCTAGCCCCTGATGTACTTACCTAACCCCTGATGTTCTTATCTAACCTCCTGATGTTCTTGTCTAACCCCCTGATGTTCTTATCTAGCCCCCGATGTTCTTATCTAACCCCTGATGTTCTTATCTAACCCCTGATGTTCTTATCTAACCCCTGATGTTCTTATCTAACCCCTGATGTTCTTATCTAGCCCCTGATGTACTTACCTAACCCCTGATGTTCTTATCTAACCCCTGATGTTCTTATCTAACCCCTGATGTTCTTATCTAGCCCCTGATGTACTTACCTAACCCCTGATGTTCTTATCTAACCCCCTGATGTTCTTATCTAACCCCTGATGTTCTTATCTAACCCCTGATGTTCTTATCTAACCCCTGATGTTCTTATCTAGCCCCTGATGTACTTACCTAACCCCTGATGTTCTTACCTAACCCCTGATGTTCTTACCTAACCCCCTGATGTTCTTATCTAGCCCCTGATGTTCTTACCTAACCCCTGATGTTCTTACCTAACCCCCTGATGTTCTTATCTAGCCCCTGATGTTCTTACCTAACCCCCGATGTTCTTACCTAACCCCTGATGTTCTTACCTAACCCCTGATGTTCTTATCTAGCCCCTGATGTTCTTACCTAACCCCTGATGTTCTTATCTAGCCCCTGATGTTCTTACCTAACCCCTGATGTTCTTATCTAGCCCCTGATGTTCTTACCTAACCTCTGCTTGATGGGGTTCTGGGAGTTGTTCTACTCTCCAAGCCCGGCCCGAAGCCAGGCTTGACTTGAGAGTTTGGTCCACTAGGCTGTTGCTTGGAGCGGCCCGCAGGCCCACATACCCACCACAGCCCGGTTGATCCGGAACTCCTTGGAGAAAATGATATAGTTTTCTCTTGAAGATGTCCACGGTTGTTCCGGCAATATTTCTTATAGTCGCTGGGAGGACGTTGAACAACCGCGGACCTCTGATGTTTATACAGTGTTCTCTGATTGTGCCTATGGCACCTCTGCTCGTCACTGGTTCTATTCTGCATTTTCTTCCATATCGTTCACTCCAGTATGTTGTGTCACTCCAATAACACAATCAAATCTGTCCGTAGTAGGAAAACAGCATGTAAAGGATTTGGGAATAATGATGTCCGACGACCTAACGTTTAGGGAGCATAACCAAGCAAATATTGCGTCAAGCAGAAAAATGATAGGATGGATTACGAGAACTTTCAAATCCAGGGATCCCATCACAATGGTTGTACTCTTCAAGTCACTTGTGTTGTCCCGTCTTGAGTACTGCTCAGTACTCACTTCCCCCTTCAGAGCAGAAGAGATTGCTGAAATAGAGGGAATACAGAGAACATATACGGCACGCATAGACGAGATAGAGCACCTAAATTATTGGGATCGTCTGAAAGCTCTCCAAATGTACTCGCTAGAAAGGAGACGAGAGAGATACCAAATAATATACACCTGGAAGATACTGGAGGGTCAGGTCCCAAATCTACACAGTAAAATAACAACATACTGGAGTGAACGATATGGAAGAAAATGCAGAATAGAACCAGTGAAGAGCAGAGGTGCCATAGGCACAATCAGAGAACACTGTATAAACATCAGAGGTCCGCGGTTGTTCAACGTCCTCCCAGCGACTATAAGAAATATTGCCGGAACAACCGTGGACATCTTTAAGAGAAAACTACATCATTTTCTCCAAGAAGTTCCGGACCAACCGGGCTGTGGTGGGTATGTGGGCCTGCGGGCCGCTCCAAGCAACAGCCTGGTGGACCAAACTCTCACAAGTCAAGCCTGGCCTCGGGCCGGGCTTGGGGAGTAGAAGAACTCCCAGAACCCTATCAAGCATCACCTTAACAAACGTGTTCTGATTGAAGCTATGAACCCCGTCTAGCCGTACTCTCTCCTGTCGGTCT
This sequence comes from Procambarus clarkii, assembly GCF_040958095.1. NCBI lineage: Eukaryota > Metazoa > Arthropoda > Malacostraca > Decapoda > Cambaridae > Procambarus > Procambarus clarkii. Next base: position 23,489,192 of record NC_091207.1, on the reverse strand, counting down.
GTCTAACTGTCTGTCTGTCTGAGCTTCCTCCTGAGCTCCTTCTTCCTTCCCGCTCCTTCCTCCTCCGGCTCCTGAGCGGGAGCTGGTTGGCCGAGTGGACAGCACACTGGACTTGTGATCCTGTGGTCCCGGGTTCGATCCCGGGCGCCGGCGAGAAACAATGGGCAGAGTTTCTTTCACCCTGATGCTCCTGTTACCTAGCGGTAAAATAGGTACCTGGGTGTTAGTCAGCTGTCACGGGCTGCTTCCTGGGGGTGGAGGCCTGGTCGAGGACCGGGCCGCGGGGACACTAAAAGCCCCGAAATCATCTCAAGATAACCTCAAGATATAACCTTCGTTGCTAGATGATCTTCGTCTCTGGCTGCTTGCAGTTTTCCTTTCCATTGTCTAGTTGTTCTTATTTATATCTTTTTGTTTTCATTTTTTCCACCTTTCTCCTGTTCTTTCTTGTTCCTTTATTCTTAACCTTTCATTTTCTTTGCCAGATTTATTTTTCACTTTATTCTCACCTTTTCTCTTAATTTTGTCCTTTCATCTTATTCTTTTCATTTCTCTCCTTCATTCATCCCACCTTTCATCTCTGTCTGTCTCTCTCTCTCTCTCTCTCTCTCTCTCTCTCTCTCTCTCTCTCTCTCTCCCCTTAATTATTCTATCTCTTCCACTCCCCATTACAGGGCTGAGTGGTGGTTGAAGACTGACCGGAGCCTGGTTGGGTTATCACTGATGTCTGGGTTGTCTTCATGTTACAGTTATCCCTGTAATGATAACTATAACTAATGTTAAAGTTATCACTGAAATGAGAGAGAGAGAGAGAGAGAGAGAGAGAGAGAGAGAGAGAGAGAGAGAGAGAGAGAGAGAGAGAGAGAGAGAGATACATATAACTGTTCGGTTCATATATAGGAATTCACTCTGCCAAAAATTTGACCATCATTTTTAATTTAGTGTTTCCGGGCTGGCGGCGGCCATTTTGAAAATTGAAACTCGTGGCTTAAAAAACTCAATTGAAATGGTGTTAATGGGAGTGAGAACTGGGAAGGGAAATGGGAGCTGGAGCCTGCGATGAGAAAGCGACTGGGAATGGGAACTAGGAAATGGGAGTGGGAATTGGGGGCCAAGAGCTGGGAATGGGGATCTGAGGTGAGGGAAGATAGGACAGCTTCCTGGTGTGAATTAAGAGTGTAATTGTAAATTAGGAATAAAAATAGGAGTGTAGTTACAGGATGAGTTACGCTCGTGGTGTCCCGTCTTCCCAGTGCTCTTTGTCGTATAACGCTTTGAAACTACTGACGGTCTTGGCCCTCCACTTGTTCCAACCGTCTACCACTATTTATAAAAGTTTCTGATATTTTTTCGGCACCTTTGTTTCCTTACCTTGAATCTGTGTCCTCTTATTCGTAAAGTTGCTTAATTCTGCAATTTCTCTTTGTTAATCTGGCCGATTCCTGTTAGTATTTTGTAAGTGGTGATCATATCACCTCTTGTGAGTATGAGTGTGTGTCCTCCTCCACCCCCATACACCTCTACCTCCCGAAAGAGAAGGAGAAGAAGAAGAGAGAGACACGAAGATAAAAAACAAACAAACACACACACACACACACATATACATCTGGGATAGTCCCGGGCACCACCGGGTACCCCACCAGGAGTTAATAAACCATTAACCAACATTTTTTAAACCATTTCAAAACCGTCCAAAAGAAAAAAAATGGTGGAATTACAGAACCATCGCACACGGCTGTATAGTCATTAACATGCATAACGAGGTGGTAGAGCAGTTAGTGAGGTGGTGGTTGTTAAAGATTTGCTACCCGGAACAAAAAGTTGCAAGCAGCACGGCCTATGGTGAGCCCGTAGTTAGTGAGGAGATGTTAGACTGATCTAACATGACGTTGACGCCAGACTTTATAAACGAGAAGACGAGGGATAAGAAAACGCAGGATGAAAAGGGTCGGAGAGAATAAAAAATGTTAGAGAGAGAGAGAGAGAGAGAGAGAGAGAGAGAGAGAGAGAGAGAGAGAGAGAGAGAGAGAGAGAGAGAGAGGAGTGAGTGTGTGTGTGAGTGTGTGTGTGAGTGTGTGTGAGTGTGTGTGAGAGTGAGTGTGAGTGTGTGTGTGTGTGTGTGTGTGTGTGTGTGTGTGTGTGTGTGTGTGTGTGTGTGTGTGTGTGTGTGTGTGTGTGTGTGTGTGTGTGTGTGTATGCATGTGGTGTGTGTGTGTATGCATGTGGTGTGCGCGCGCGCGTGCATTTACTCTGCATCTGGGGCCATATCACACCATCGGACATATGTCAATACCCCTCCCCAGTACCACTATACTGGGGAGTAAGTTAATCCTCACTAACAATCTCTCTCTCCTTGTCCCCCAGGGCCTGAAGACACGACTCCCAGGACTCCCTGTGGTCGTACCATGGGGCTCCAGGTACTCCTCTGCGCCTGCCTCTCCTCCGTCGTCCTAGCTGACCCCACGGTGACCCCTGCCGTGACCCCCAGGCTCCCCGCGACCCCCAGGGCCCTACTCAAGGAGGTCACGGCGGCGGCCACGGGCTCAGGTCCTCTAGGGATGGAGATCTTGAACCAGAAGATGGACGGCATGTCCCACTACGTCCTCAGAGACCCGTAAGTACACAGTTCCTGTCTAATTATACTCACAGGTACTGTCTAAGGAGGGTATACAGTATACCGCTCTCAGTGTACTTGTCAGTATACGAGGATATATCGTGTGTTGGGTTAGTTTGTTCACAGTGACGTGGATTGTTCACTCTCGGCTGGATTAGTGTAGTAATAACTACCTTGTCTTCTCACTGATATTTGATTGTCTGTCTATTTAACAATTAAACAATCTTTGTGAACATGGGGGAAGGGAGTACCACCTCTGGCTGGAAGAAGGGGGACCCTTAGCCTCGGAGGAAACCACACATAATGCATTAGAGGGAATGTTTAAGTCCCCTCCAATACAGTTTCTGTGTGCTTTTCTCCTACCCCCTTCCCCCTTCCTTTTGTGTTTTTTGTGCTGTATTATGTATTTAATGGTTACAAGATATACATTGGTTGATACAAAAAGTGCTTAAAGGTTAAGGATCTCTGGAAAAACACGACAATGGGAAACATAGATGAATGTCACAGACAGGTTCAATCATTGTTGCAAGTCAAACACTTCTTCGAATTCCTCCAAAGTTGGACTAGTGCTCAAGTGGTTATATATATATATATATATATATATATATATATATATATATATATATATATATATATATATATATATATATATATATATATATATATATATATAAAACCAGTTGAAAAGAGCTTTGGGTTGGAGTTGGAGTGTAACAACCTGGGCGACTGCTAACTATGCCTTGCCTCGTTCCTACCCTCGTTGTTAGGGTCGTTAGGAGACCAATTCATTTTCATTAACTGCTCTTGGGGGGGGGGAGGAGTGGCTCCAGTGTGGGGCTCCCCCCTCCCCCCCTCCCCCTGACACTCTGGAACTTGATGACTGAAGAACTGGAATGTTTGTTTGCGTGTGTTTTGCGTGCGTGTCAACCACTGCAACTGCACTCAACTGGTTGAGCTTTACAGGGTCGAACCTCAGCTCCTTAGCCCCGTCTTCCGACTGTCATTGGTCCAGTTTGTCACATCATATTTACCTATGAAGCTTGAGCTCAAGCTGAAGACATTCTTGTTGACATTCCTGTGTCTGTTCCATATTTCCACTTTCCCACATGTTCTCTCCCTCGACTGTTCCTTAGTTTGAACATTGCTTCTATATCTACTTTGTCAGTCGCCCCCTCCTTCCTTTTAGTATTTTGTATGTCGTTATCATGTCTGCTCTATTACTTTTTCCTTCCGTTGTTTGTATGTACTCACCTAGTTTTGCTTGCTGGGGTTGAGTTTTGGCTTTTTGGTCCCGCCTCTCAACCGTCAATCAACTGGTGTACAGGTTCCTGAGCCTATTGGGCTCTTATCATATCTACATTTAAAACTGTGTATGGAGTCAGCCTCCACCACATCACTGCCTAATGCATTCTATTTATTAACTACTCTGACACTGAAAATGTTTCTTTCTAACGTCCCTGTGGCTCATTTGGGCACTCTGTTTCCACCCGTGTCCCCTTGTGCGTACGTGTGTGTGTGTGTGTGTGTGTGTGTGTGTGTGTGTGTGTGTGTGTGTGTGTGTGTGTGTGTGTGTGTGTGTGTTCTTTATTTGTTAATGAACTGCCTCATCCTCCTGCCATCCTGCATGAACTCTACAACATCCTGGTGCTTCAACCACTTTAAAATCTCTCGGATTATTGATGGTGTTATCGGAGCATTTCGCAGGATTTACTGGAGGAGGTGGGGAAGGGGGGGGGAGGGAGAGAGAGAGAGAGAGAGAGAGAGAGAGAGAGAGAGAGAGAGAGAGAGAGAGAGAGAGAGAGAGAGAGAGAGAGAGAGAGAGAGAGAGAGAGAGAGAGAGAGACAGAGACAGAGAGAGACAGAGACAGAGACAGAGAGACAGAGAGAGAGAGACAGACAGACAGACAGAGACACACACCAACTCTCACATCTTAACTCGTGAACTAAGTTTACCTTCCTCCTCCTCCTGAGGTTTACCACCTAACATGATCTTACCAGTTTGTGTTCTGAAGGAACTACGAGCGCTCATTTTTGCGGTCCCGGGTTTGAGGCTCCGATGGTCAAAATCAATGAAATAGTATGTGTTAATTGATATTTTTTTTCCTATCGTTTAAAACTGGTCTAATGTTGGCTCAAGATTTCTACCTTAGTCAAAGGCTCTGTTAGTAAATGTCCTACTGGTCAATATCTTGTTAGTAAATGCCCGTTTTCTAATTAGAGGCATCTCAAGCAATCACTACCTTGGTCGAGGGGGGACTTCATCAAGGTCTTCCCGCTCACAGTAGCTTGATGAGAAATGTTCCCAGTCTTCTCTTGTCTATCTTTCTCCTCCTCCTTCTTGGCTCATTCCTCTCCCCTTCCTCCTCCTCTTCTGTCTCTTTGGTTTCCTTACTCCTTTTCCGTTCTTATTATCTCTGGTTTTTATCGTTTTCTCTGGTAGGTTTTTTTCGGTCTGTGTTATTTAGCATCAAATTCGGTCTCTTGGTCTTTGGGTTTTTCAGAAAATTAAGTTTTGTCTTCAGCAATTGGTTGGTAGTTTTCCTTCGACGTGTAGAGGAGGAGGGGTCCTTAAGACGGTGGTTTGGTGGTAGGAAGATTGGCATTATTCTTCGCCCCCTGTGGCACTTGGTGGTTGCGTGGATCAATATCCTCGCGGCCCGGTCTCTATAATCAGGTCTCCTGGTTGGTTGTTTTGGTGAAGCAGGCTGTTGGACACAGCTGCTCTCAGCCTGATGCAGGGATCACAGCCTGCTTGATCAGGTGCTCTCTCTCTCTCTCTCTCTCTCTCTCTCTAGGTTAGTTGTTTTAATAAATGAAGATTACCTTGAGGTGAACAAATCCACAAGGGCCGTGACGAGGATTCGAACCTGCGTCCGGGAGCATCCCAGACACTGCCTTAATAGACTGAGCTACGACAGGGTTAAAAGAGTTGAAACCGAAGTTCTACTGAACTTACTGGATCCCGTAGCCTCTCTGAGGCATAAACCAGGATTTTACACAAAGACAGTCGATTAAGACAGTGTCTGGGATGCTCCCGGACGCAGGTTCGAATCCTCATCACGGCCCTTGTGGATTTGTTCATTTGATGCATCACGTTAGTGTGATCTCATTGTGTAATTACCTTGAGGTGGTTCGGGGATTAATTATAATTTAATGTTTTTGGTCTTGTAAGAACAATCTCGATGCTTAATGCAGGCCGGAGTTCAATCCCCGACCGTCCACAAGTGGCTGGGCACCATTCCTTCCCCCCCCCCGTCCCATCCCAAATCCTTATCCTGATCCCTTTCCAGTGCTATATAGTCGTAATGGCTTGGCGCTTTCCCCCCTGACAATA
>NC_091207.1:23475744-23480744 GCF_040958095.1 Procambarus clarkii | reverse complement strand
CCTGACATCACCCCCAGACCTGACATCACCCCCCCAGACCTGACATCACCCCCCCAGACCTGACATCACCCCCCAGACCTGACATCACCCCCCAGACCTGACATCACCCCCCCCAGACCTGACATCACCCCCCAGACCTGACATCACCCCCCAGACCTGACATCACCCCCCAGACCTGACATCACCCCCCAGACCTGACATCACCCCCCAGACCTGACATCACCCCCCAGACCTGACATCACCCCCAGACCTGACATCACCCCCCAGACCTGACATCACCTCCCAGACCTGACATCACCCCCCAGACCTGACATCACCTCCCAGACCTGACATCACCCCCGGGCCTGACATCACCCCCGGGCCTGACATCACCCCAGACCTGACATCACCCCCAGACCTGACATCACCCCCAGACCTGACATCACCCCCAGACCTGACATCACCCCCAGACCTGACATCACCCCCCAGACCTGACATCACCCCCAGACCTGACATCACCCCCCCAGACCTGACATCACCCCCCAGACCTGATATCACCCCCAGACCTGACATCACCCCCCCAGACCTGACATCACCCCCCAGACCTGACATCACCCCCCAGACCTGACATCACCCCCCAGACCTGACATCACCCCCCCAGACCTGACATCACCCCCCTAGACCTGACATCACCCCCCCAGACCTGACATCACCCCCCAGACCTGACCTCACCCCCCAGACCTGACATCACCCCCAGACCTGACATCACCCCCAGACCTGACATCACCCCCAGACCTGACATCACCCCCCAGACCTGACATCACCCCCCCCCAGACCTGACATCACCCCCCCAGACCTGACATCACCCCCCAGACCTGACATCACCCCCAGACCTGACATCACCCCCAGACCTGACATCACCCCCAGACCTGACATCACCCCCAGACCTGACATCACCCCTCAGACCTGACATCACCCCCCCGAACCTGACATCACCCCCAGACCTGACATCACCCCCCAGACCTAACATCACCCCCAGACCTCACATCACCCCCCAGACCTGACATCACCCCCAGACCTGACATCACCCCCCAGACCTGACATCACCCCCCAGACCTAACATCACCCCCAGACCTGACATCACCCCCAGACCTCACATCACCCCCCAGACCTGACATCACCCCCAGACCTGACATCACCCCCAGACCTGACATCACCCCCCAGACCTGACATCACCCCCCCAGACCTGACATCACCCCCCAGACCTAACATCACCCCCAGACCTAACATCACCCCCAGACCTGACATCACCCCCCCAGACCTGACATCACCCCCCCCAGACCTAACATCACCCCCCCCAGACCTAACATCACCCCCAGACCTGACATCACCCCCCCAGACCTGACATCACCCCCCAGACCTGACATCACCCCCCCCAGACCTAACATCACCCCCCAGACCTAACATCACCCCCAGACCTGACATCACCCCCAGACCTGACATCACCCCCCCCAGACCTGACATCACCCCCCCCAGACCTAACATCACCCCCCAGACCTGACATCACCCCCCCCAGACCTGACATCACCCCCCCCAGACCTAACATCACCCCCCAGACCTGACATCACCCCCCCCCCAGACCTAACATCACCCCCAGACCTAACATCACCCCCAGACCTAACATCACCCCCCCAGACCTGACATCACCCCCCCAGACCTAACATCACCCCCAGACCTAACATCACCCCCCAGACCTGACATCACCCCCAGACCTAACATCACCCCCAGACCTGACATCACCCCCAGACCTAACATCACCCCCCCCAGACCTGACATCACCCCCCAGACCTAACATCACCCCCCCAGACCTGACATCACCCCCCCAGACCTGACATCACCCCCCATACCTAACATCACCCCCAGACCTGACATCACCCCCAGACCTAACATCACCCCCCAGACCTAACATCACCCCCAGACCTAACATCACCCCCCAGACCTAACATCACCCCCCAGACCTAACATCACCCCCCAGACCTGACATCACCCCCCATACCTAACATCACCCCCCAGACCTGACATCACCCCCAGACCTGACATCACCCCCCAGACCTGACATCACCCCCCAGACCTAACATCACCCCCCAGACCTGACATCACCCCCCCAGACCTGACATCACATCACCCCCCATACCTAACATCACCCCCCAGACCTAACATCACCCAGGAGGACACAGCTGTTTCTCAACTATTGAAGAAAAGGAAAGAAAACTGGACAGAGACAAATCATCATATTCCACAGTCTTGTGTTTGGCCGGATGTCCGGAGGCCTCACTTGAAGAAACCATTCTTAAAAAAATCAGATTTCTTGTTTTTTGCTTTATTTCGTTTTCATTGTTTTATTTTACCAGATATTCGCTTCATTCAACATTCAGACATTCGCCCCCTCAAAATTTTTGCCGGAATTAAGTTGATTGTGAGGAGATGCAAATTAAGATGATTGTGAGGTGATGAAAATCAAGATGATTGTGAGGAGATGCAACATAGGAATGAGTGATGGATCTGGTTATGCTGCCGATCAGGTCTGCAGGAAAGAAATGGGGGGGGGGGGGAGGGGGGAGGATTTAATCCCACGCTGGATTACTTGGAATTTGCTATTGAATTTACTACTCTCAGAGATCGCCTCTTGACGAACTTTTAAATTAAATCCTTTTCAAATCGGATCTCCGTTGCGTATGTGTTGTGTGCACACACACACACACACACACACACACACACACACACACACGCACACACACATTGTGTAGAATTATGACAAAGGAATATTTAGGTGGGACAATTAGCTCCGTTGCACAAGGGAGGGGGGGAGTAAAGCCTTGGCAAAAAATTATAGGCCAGTTGCACTAACATCACACACATAATAAAAGTGTTTGAAAGAGTGATTAGGAATCAAATTTCTAGTTTTATGGAAAACAATGAGTTGCACAATCCAGGACAACATGGATTTAGAGCGGGAAAATCCTGTCTCACAGTTACTCAACCACTATGACAAAATCACAGAAGCCCTAGAAGAAAAGCAAAATGCAGATGTTGTATACACAGACTTTGCAAAGGCATTCGGGAAATGTGACCATGGAGTGATAGCACACAAAATGAGGTCAATAGGAATAACTGGAAAAGTAGGACGCTGGATACTCAATTTCCTGTCGAACAGAACACAGAGTAACAGTCAATCAAATCAAATCGATTCCAAGCGATGTTAAAAGCTCTGTACCTCAAGGTACAGTCCTTGCACCGCTACTGTTCCTTATTCTCATATCAGATATAGACAAAAATACAAGTCACAGCTTCGTGTCATCCTTCGCAGATGACACAAAAAATCAGCATGAAAATTACCTCTGCTGAAGACATTGAAAAATTACTAGCAGATGTCAACAAAGTTTTCAATTAGGCAGAAGAAAATAACATGATGTTTAACAGTGATAAATTTCAGATACTCAGGTACGGCAAAAATGAGGATCTGAAACATAATACAGGGTACAAAACACAATCGAATCTTCCCATAGTAGAAAAACAACGTTGTCAAGGATTTGGGAATAATAATGTCTGACGACCTAAGGTTTAAGGAGCATAACCAAGCAAATATTGCGACAGCCAGAAAAGGATCGGATGGATTACGAGAACTTTCAAATCCAGGGATCCAATCACAATGGTTGTACTCTTCAAGTCACTTGTGTTGTCCCGTCTTGAGTACTGCTCAGTACTCACTTCCCCCTTCAGAGCAGAAGAGATTGCTGAAATAGAGGGAATACAGAGAACATATACGACACGCATAGACGAGATAAAACACCTAAATTATTGGGATCGTCTCAAAGCCCTCCAAATGCACTCTCTAGAAAGGAGACGAGAGAGATACCAAATAATATACACATGGAAAATACTGGAAGGCCAGGTCCCAAATCTACACAGTAAAATAACAACATACTGGAGTGAACGATATGGAAGAAAATGCAAGATTGAACCAGTGAAGAGCAGAGGTGCCATAGACACAATCAGAGAACACTGTATAAACATCAGAGGTCCGCGGTTGTTCAACGTCCTCCCAGCGAGCATAAGAAATACTGCCGGAACAACCGTGGACATCTTCAAGAGAAAACTGGACCGTTTTCTAAGAGAAGCTCCGGATCAGCCGGGCTGTGGTGGGTATGTGGGCCTGCGGGCCGCTCCAAGCAACAGCCTGGTGGACCAAACTCTCACAAGTCAAGCCTGGCCTCAGGCCAGGCTTGGGGAGTAGAAGAACTCCCAGAACCCCATCAACCAGGTATCAACCAGGTATCAACCAGGTTGCACTCTCCACACGTAGTAATGATGATGGTACCTCTCAGCCCAACCACTTGGACTGGACGGTAGAGCGACGGTCTCGCTTCATGCAGGTCGGCGTTCAATCCCCCCCCGACCGTCCAAAAGTGGTTGGGCACCATTCCTTTCCCTCCGTCCCATCCCCAAATCCTTATCCTGACCCCTTCCCAGTGCTATATATAGTCGTAATGGCTTGGTGCTTTTCCTTGGTAGTTCCCTTCCCTTTCTCTTGGCACCGCGTGTGTGAGAACCTGTCACCGTCCCTCGCAGTCACCCGTCCACGGCCCTCACAGTCACCCGTCTACGGCCTCCCTTGTTGAACCATATTGCCTGTCTGCAAAATGCAAACCACAACAGGTCCCTGTAACTCCGAGGGTACCTAGTCGCTACTAGGTGAACAGCAGCAGCAGCACTAGATGAATGGAAAATGTGTCTAACCATTTTTGCCCTGCTCGCGGATTGAACTCGGGTCCATGGATTTTGAGCCGAGAACGTAGACCACTGCGGTATGTTTTCTTTTTCCATTGAGTTTAATACCGCATATATCTGGCTTTGAAGTCCAGCATTTTGTTGGCTTTGTAAGGCTGCGTAGTGCTTTGTAGGAGCTGGCTTACCACTAATGGCCGGGGTGAGAGAGAGAGAGAGAGAGAGAGAGAGAGAGA
>NC_091207.1:23440744-23470744 GCF_040958095.1 Procambarus clarkii | reverse complement strand
AAGGTGCTTTCACACCCCTGCTTTCCCAAGGTGCTTTCACAGCCCTGCTTTCCCAAGGTGCTTTCACACCCCCTGCTTTCCCAAGGTGCTTTCACACTCCTGCTTTCCCCAGGTGCTTTCACATCCCCTGCTTTCCCCAGGTGCTTTCACAGCCCTGCTTTCCCAAGGTGCTTTCACAGCCCTGCTTTCCCAAGGTGCTTTCACACTCCTGCTTTCCCCAGGTGCTTTCACAGCCCTGCTTTCCCAAGGTGCTTTCACAGCCCTGCTTTCCCAAGGTGCTTTCACAGCCCTGCTTTCCCAAGGTGCTTTCACAGCCCTGCTTTCCCAAGGTGCTTTCACAGCCCTGCTTTCCCAAGGTGCTTTCACACTCCTGCTTTCCCAAGGTGCTTTTACAGCCCTGCTTTCCCAAGGTGCTTTCACAGCCCTGCTTTCCCAAGGTGCTTTCACAGCCCTGCTTTCCCAAGGTGCTTTCACAGCCCTGCTTTCCCCAGGTGCTTTCACACTCCTGCTTTCCCCAGGTGCTTTCACATCCCTGCTTTCCCAAGGTGCTTTCACACCCCTGCTTTCCCAAGGTGCTTTCACAGCCCTGCTTTCCCAAGGTGCTTTCACACCCCTGCTTTCCCAAGGTGCTTTCACATCCCTGCTTTCCCAAGGTGCTTTCACACCCCTGCTTTCCCAAGGTGCTTTCACAGCCCTGCTTTCCCAAGGTGCTTTCACAGCCCTGCTTTCCCAAGGTGCTTTCACAGCCCTGCTTTCCCAAGGTGCTTTCACAGCCCTGCTTTCCCAAGGTGCTTTCACAGCCCTGCTTTCCCAAGGTGCTTTCACAGCCCTGCTTTCCCAAGGTGCTTTCACAGCCCTGCTTTCCCAAGGTGCTTTCACAGCCCTGCTTTCCCAAGGTGCTTTCACAGCCCTGCTTTCCCAAGGTGCTTTCACAGCCCTGCTTTCCCAAGGTGCTTTCACAGCCCTGCTTTCCCAAGGTGCTTTCACAGCCCTGCTTTCCCAAGGTGCTTTCACAGCCCTGCTTTCCCAGGGTGCTTTCACACTCCTGCTTTCCCAAGGTGCTTTTACAGCCCTGCTTTCCCAAGGTGCTTTCACAGCCCTGCTTTCCCAAGGTGCTTTCACAGCCCTGCTTTCCCAAGGTGCTTTCACAGCCCTGCTTTCCCAAGGTGCTTTCACACCCCTGCTTTCCCAAGGTGCTTTCACAGCCCTGCTTTCCCAAGGTGCTTTCACAGCCCTGCTTTCCCAAGGTGCTTTCACAGCCCTGCTTTCCCTAGGCGCTTTCACAGCCCTGCTTTCCCAAGGTGCTTTCACAGCCCTGCTTTCCCAAGGTGCTTTCACAGCCCTGCTTTCCCAAGGTGCTTTCACAGCCCTGCTTTCCCAAGGTGCTTTCACAGCCCTGCTTTCCCAAGGTGCTTTCACAGCCCTGCTTTCCCAAGGTGCTTTCACAGCCCTGCTTTCCCAAGGTGCTTTCACAGCCCTGCTTTCCCCAAGGTACTTTCACAGCCCTGCTTTCCCAAGGTGCTTTCACAGCCCTGCTTTCCCCAAGGTGCTTTCACAGCCCTGCTTTCACAGCCCTGCTTTCACAGCCCTGCTTTCCTCAGTTATTTTAAGCCCCTATCTGCAGACTCTGTTCTTTTCCTGGAATTCTCTCCTTGAATATAGAGGTAAGCTCTAGCTCTTCTTTCTGAAAGAGCTGCTCATAAGCCTTCTTGTGTGTGTGTACTCACCTAGTTGTGCTTGCGGGGGTTGAGCTCTGGCTCTTTGGTCCCGCCTCTCAACTGTCAATCAACTGTTTACTACTATTTTTTTTCCCCCACACCACACACACACACCCCAGGAAGCAGCCCGTGACAGCTGACTAACTCCCAGGTACCTATTTACTGCTAGGTAACACCAGGCTACGAGGCCCCCAAGGTGGAGGCCCCGAGGTGTGTGTGTGTGTGTGTGTGTGTGTGTGTGTGTGTGTGTGTGTGTGTGTTTTGAGGGTGAACAAAAACATTAAAATCCCCGGTGGAAAAAACATTTTGTGTGGGATTGTAGGTTTTATCTGTCGCCCCATTGTGGCGTTCACAGATTATGGTTCCAGTCGTGCTGTCACACAGGGGGGGGGGGGAGAGAGAGAGAGGGAGGGGGGGAGGGGGAGAGGGGGAGGGAGAGAGGAGAGAGAGAGAGGAGAGAGGGAGAGGGAGAGAGGGAGAGGGAGAGAGGGAGAGGGAGAGAGGGAGAGGGAGAGAGGGAGAGGAGAGAGGGAGAGGAGAGAGAGAGAGAGAGGAGAGAGAGAGAGAGAGAGAGAGAGAGAGAGAGAGAGAGAGAGAGAGAGAGAGAGAGAGAGAGAGAGAGAGAGAGAGAGAGAGAGAGAGAGAGACAGAGAGAGAGACAGAGAGAGAGGAGAGACCGTAGGAAGTGAGAGAACTCTCTCTCTCTCAAGGGTATACTCTATAAATAACATAATTACCTGTAATACACCTGTCTTCTCGGGAACGCCAATGGCATGAGAAAACAATCTATAGATACAACGAGTAGATACACCAAGGTATCTACATCAAAATCTACCAAAATCTACCCCGAAGCATCTACTATAACCTTTCAGGACACACACACACACTTCTCTTCCCCTGCGATTGTGCACTTCTCTTTCCGGTAAGTAAGAGAAGTTACCACTTCTCTTACCTACCTCTTACTACTTTGCCCTCAGTCACAGTCTTGACGACGCCCGTCAAGGCAGAGTCCAAGTGTCCCCGGGCGGTGCAGGGATCAGACACGGGTCCGAGTCTGATCCCCCAAGGCCCGTACCACAGTCCAGACAATCACCAGGGAAGGCTATATAGCCACAGGCTAGGCCACGGGAAAATAATAGAACTCTCGAAATCCTCAACAGGTAATAAACAGGTAGAATATATATATATATATATACAAGACTCTCACGGGAATAGATCAAGATAAAGAAAGGTGAAATATTCCAGACAGAAGAAGAGAAGGAGACAGAAGAAGAGAAGGAGACAGAAGAAAGAAGGAGACAGAAGAAAGAAGGAGACAGAAGAAAGAAGGAGACAGAAGAAAGAAGGAGACAGAAGAAAGAAGGAGACAGAAGAAAGAAGGAGACAGAAGAAAGAAGGAGACAGAAGAAAGAAGGAGACAGAAGAAAGAAGGAGACAGAAGAAAGGAGACAGAAGAAAGAAGGAGACAGAAGAAGAGAAGGAGACAGAAGAAAGAAGGAGACAGAAGAAGAGAAGGAGACAGAAGAAAGAAGGAGACAGGAGAAAGAAGGAGACAGAAGAAAGAAGGAGACAGAAGAAAGAAGGAGACAGAAGAAGGAGACAGAAGAAAGAAGGAGACAGAAGAAAGAAGGAGACAGAAGAAAGAAGGAGACAGAAGAAAGAAGGAGACAGAAGAAAGAAGGAGACAGAAGAAGAGAAGGAGACAGAAGAAAGAAGGAGACATGAGAAAGAAGGAGACAGAAGAAAGAAGGAGACAGAAGAAAGAAGGAGACAGAAGAAGGAGACAGAAGAAAGAAGGAGACAGAAGAAAGAAGGAGACAGAAGAAAGAAGGAGACAGAAGAAAGAAGGAGACAGAAGAAAGAAGGAGACAGAAGAAAGAAGGAGACAGAAGAAAGAAGGAGACAGAAGAAAGAAGGAGACAGAAGAAGAGAAGGAGACAGAAGAAAGAAGGAGACAGGAGAAAGAAGGAGACAGAAGAAAGAAGGAGACAGAAGAAAGAAGGAGACAGAAGAAGGAGACAGAAGAAAGAAGGAGACAGAAGAAAGAAGGAGACAGAAGAAAGAAGGAGACAGAAGAAAGAAGGAGACAGAAGAAGGAGACAGAAGAAAGAAGGAGACAGAAGAAAGAAGGAGACAGAAGAAAGAAGGAGACAGAAGAAAGAAGGAGACAGAAGAAAGAAGGAGACAGAAGAAGAGAAGGAGACAGAAGAAAGAAGGAGACAGGAGAAAGAAGGAGACAGGAGAAAGAAGGAGACAGAAGAAAGAAGGAGACAGAAGAAAGAAGGAGACAGAAGAAAGAAGGAGACAGAAGAAGGAGACAGAAGAAAGAAGGAGACAGAAGAAAGAAGGAGACAGAAGAAAGAAGGAGACAGAAGAAAGAAGGAGACAGAAGAAGAGAAGGAGACAGAAGAAAGAAGGAGACAGGAGAAAGAAGGAGACAGAAGAAAGAAGGAGACAGAAGAAAGAAGGAGACAGAAGAAGGAGACAGAAGAAAGAAGGAGACAGAAGAAGGAGACAGAAGAAAGAAGGAGACAGAAGAAAGAAGGAGACAGAAGAAAGAAGGAGACAGAAGAAAGAAGGAGACAGAAGAAAGAAGGAGACAGAAGAAAGAAGGAGACAGAAGAAAGAAGGAGACATAAGAGAGAAGAGGAGAAGCAAGAGAGAGGACAACATCACAGTTTTCTACATGCCATGTTGTTGTCTACTTCCTTGTTTGTTCCGAGGATCCACCTCCCTTCCCCGGCCCGGTCTCTGACCAGCCTGGGGAGGTAGGCGAGCTGGTCCACCAGGCTGTTGCTGCTGGACCAACAGAACATATTTAAAAAAAATGGTAAAAATTATATATTGAAATCCAAATAAACCGGATGGCAACTTGGACTGGGATGTATTACACAACCCGCAAAAATACATCAATACACTGACAACTGCATGATGTATCTTCTACAATCACCACGACAAGGACAACATAAACAATCACACAACAACAAAAAATTACTGGGGAATGTTGACCATTTTAGCCACTGTGTTCCATCAAGAAAATGATTGTCAATTGTTGCGACAAATCCGAGAGAACGTGGTCAATAATTACCAAGTGGGGGGGGGGGGTTTAGGGGGGGTACGAACAGACATGACTGACTAGAAAATCAGATGCGCGTACCGGGGTTCGAATCCCTAGCTCGGAGAGGGGAACTTATATTATATATATATATATATATATATATATATATATATATATATATATATATATATATATATATATATATATATATATATATATATGTCGTACCTAGTAGCCAGAACGCACTTCTCAGCCTACTATGCAAGGCCCAATTTGCCCAATAAGCCAAGTTTTCCTGAATTAATATCTTTTCTCTAATTTTTTTCTCATGAAATGATAAAGCTACCCATTTCATTATGTATGAGGTCAATTTTTTTTTTATTTGAGTTAAAATTAACGTAGATATATGACCGAACCTAACCAACCCTACCTAACCTAACCTAACCTATCTCTATAGGTTAGGTTAGGTTAGGTAGCCTAAAAAGCTAGGTTAGGTTAGGTTAGGTAGGTTAGATAGTCGTAAAACAATTAATTCATGAAAACTTGGCTTATTAGGCAAATCGGGCCTTGCATAGTAGGCATGGAAGTGCGTTCTGGCTACTAGGTACGACATATATATATATATATATATATATATATATATATATATATATATATATATATATATATATATATATATACCTAGTAGCCAGAACTCACTTTTCAGCCTACTATGCAAGGCCCGATTTGCCTAATAATCCAAGTTTTCATGAATTAATAGTTTTTCGACTACCTAACCTAACCTACCTTTTTCGGCTACCTAACCTAACCTAACCTATAAAGATAGGTTAGGTTAGGTTAGGTAGGGTTGGTTAGGTTCGGTCATATATCTACGTTAATTTTAACTCAAATAAAAAAAAAATTGACCTCATACATAATGAAATGGGTAGCTTTATCATTTCATAAGAAAAAAAATTGAGAAATTATATTAATTCAGAAAACTTGGCTTATTAGGCAAATCGGGCATTGCATAGTAGGCTGAGAAGTGCGTTCTGGCTACTAGGTACGACATATATATATATATATATATATATATATATATATATATATATATATATATATATATATATATATATATATATATATATATATATATATATATATATTCTGCCCTCAGGAACATGTGTGGACGCTATTACACATATACCAGAGTTTCTGCTTTATTTAATTTTTTTTATAGAAGCCTCAGTGAATGTTTTCAATATATTGCCTGGCGTTGAGGCCTCGGATTTATATATATTGGTTTTCTTTGTGTATCATGGATGGCTGAGTGGACAGCGCTCGGGGTTCGTAGTCCAATGGTTCAAGACTGGGCCGTCAAGCAGGGCTACTGGGGAGTAGAACAACTCGTGAAACCTTCTCCAGGTAAGCTCCAGGTATATGCAGAAGTGCCTGTGTACAGCTTCTGTACATAAGAGCCACGTTCAACCGTGTCACATTCAAGCAGACCCTAATCAGTCCCACACTGGCCCTAATCAGCCCCACACTGGCCCTAATCAGCCCCACACTGGCCCTAATCAGCCCCACACTGGCCCTAATCAGCCCCACACACGCCCTAATCAGCCCCACACTGGCCCTAATCAGCCCCACACTGGCCCTAATCAGCCCCACACTGGCCCTAATCAGCCCCCACACTGGCCCTAATCAGCCCCACACTGGCCCTAATCAGCCCCACACTGGCCCCACACTGGCCCTAATCAGCCCCACACTGGCCCCACACTGGCCCCACACTGCCCCTAATCAGCCCCACGCTGGCCCTAATCAGCTCCACACTGACCCTAATCCAACCCGTTCTCGCAAATTGAATAAGTCAATATTGACTTATTAGTTGCGTGCATAGGTGACATACTAAACATAATAGTTTCCCTTGAAAAGCTTCATAGAAAACACCGACCTTACCTAACCTACTTAGTATGTTAAAATAAGCATCTTATAGCTTCGTAATTACAATTTTTACTTAACCTATTATAGGTATAGGTTAGGTAATAATTGTAATTACGAAGCAATAAGATGCTTATCTTAACATACTAAGTAGGTTAGGTAAGGTCGGTGTTTTCTATGAAGCTTTTCAAGGGAAACTATTATGTTTAGTATGTCACCTATGCACATATTTAATAAGTCAATATTGACTTATTAAATTTGCGAGAACGGGTTGCCTAATCAGCTCCACACTGGCCCTAATCAGCTCCACACTGACCCTAATCACCCCCCACACTGGCCCTAATCAGCCCCACACTGACCCTAATCACCCCCCCACACTGGCCCTAATCAACCCCCACACTGGCCCTAATCAGCCCCACACTGACCCTAATCACCCCCCCCACACTGGCCCTAATCAACCCCCACACTGGCCCTAATCAGCCCCACACTGACCCTAATCACCCCCCCCCACACTGGCCCTAATCAACCCCCACACTGGCCCTAATCACCCCCCACACTGACCCTAATCACCCCCCACACTGACCCTAATCACCCCCCACACTGACCCTAATCAGTAGCGGCGATAACGCTGGCATCCGGGTGATCCACCAGGCTGTGAGTCAAGCGCCAGGCAGCGAGCAACCGCGTCCAACAGCCTAGTTGACCAGACCACCGACCAGGAGGCCTGGTCGGAGACCGGGCCGTGGGGACGTTGAGCCTCGGGATCCTCGAAAAGGTAAACAAGAGGTTAATAACGGGGTTATCCGGGGGATAGTGAGGAGGGCGTCTTGAAAGTGTTGTGTCGCACCGTCGCGAGGCGTCGTATAGTGACGTACTGTGCGCCCTTGTTGTAGTACGATGCATTATATAATAATATACACGTGGAAAATACTGGAGGGCCAGGTATCAATTCTACACAGTAAAATAACAACGTACTGGAGTGAACGATATGGAAGAAAATGTAGAATAGAACCAGTGAAGAGCAGAGGTGCCATAGGCACAATCAGAGAACACTGTATAAACATCAGAGGTCCGCGGTTGTTCAACGTCCTCCCAGCGAGCATAAGAAATATTGCCGGAACAACCGTGGACATCTTCAAGAGAAAACTGGACCGTTTTCTAAGAAGTTCCGGATCAGCCGGGCTGTGGTGGGTATGTGGGCCTGCGGGCCGCTCCAAGCAACAGCCTGGTGGACCAAACTCTCACAAGTCAAGCCTGGCCTCGGGCTGGGCTTGGGGAGTAGAAGAACTCCCAGAACCCCATCAACCATGCAAGCTTGGACTTGTGATCTGGGGGAATACCTCAACAGCTTGCATGGGTATTATAGTCTAGAGTATACCACAGCAGCTTGTGTTGGACTTGCAGTCTGGAGTATAACCAAAATCAAGTCTTAAATCAGCTTAACGAAGCCTCGGCTAGACATTCGTTAAAGTCTAACGAACAAGAACTTTGCGAGAAAAGTACACGCCGCTCTCTGCCAAGTGGACGAAAGAGTCGGAGACTTTGCCAGAGCCAATTTACTAATCAAAACAACACTTTAAAGGTGCCTTGTTTGACGCTCCCTGAATGCTGATTAGTTAATTAATAAGTGAGCTGGAATGTAATTAATGTGACTATCAGAGTTATAGAATGCAGGACAGGGTGAGAGAGAGAGAGAGAGAGAGAGAGAGAGAGAGAGAGAGAGAGAGAGAGAAGAGAGGGGAGAGAGAGATACAGAGAGAGAGAGAGACAGAGAGAAACACAGAGAGACAGAGAGACAGAGAGAGAGAGAGAGAGAGAGAGAGCAGAGAGAGACAGAGAGAGACAGAGCAGAGAGAGACAGAGAGAGAGAGCGCGCCCTTGTGAGAGCTCTTGAGAAAGAACCTTTGAGAGCGGCCCACAGATGATTCAGTCATCCAAGCTACTAAGTTGATGAAACTCTCTCATAAGGTAACCTGGCACAGTGGTTGGTGTGAGGTCCTGTGAGGCAACAGTTGTGTGTGTGGGGAAGTCCTCAGTAACAGTGATCATTGTTACTGGAAGCGACGGTTTGCCCACCTCTAGTTCCTTCCTGATAAGAGACATAACCAAACCTGTACCTAGAAGAAAATGAGGATCTGAAACATAATACGAGGTACGAAACACAATCAAATCTGCCCATAGTAGGAAAATAGCATGTAAAGGATTTGGGAATAATGATGTCTGACGATCTAACGTTAAGGGAGCATAACCAAGCAAGTATTGCGTCAGCCAGAAAAATGATAGGATTGATTACGAGAACTTTCAAATCCAGGGATCCCATCACAATGGTTGTACTCTTCAAGTCACTTGTGTTGTCCCGTCTTGAGTGCTGCTCAGTACTCACTTCCCCCTTCAGAGCAGGAGAGATTGCTGAAATAGAGGGAATACAGAGAACATATAGGGCACGCATAGACGCAATAAAGCACCTAAATTATTGGGATCGTCTCAAAGCTCTCCAAATGTACTCACTAGAAAGGAGACGAGAGAGATACCAAATAATATACACATGGAAAATACTGGAGGGTCAGGTCCCAAATCTACACAGTAAAATAACAACGTACTGGAGTGAACGATATGGAAGAAAATGCAAGATTGAACCAGTGAAGAACAGAGGTGCCATAGGCACAATTAGAGAACACTATATGAACATCAGAGGTCCACGGTTGTTCAAGGTTCTCCCAGCGAGCGTAAGAAATATTGCTGGAACAACCGTGGATATCTTCAAGAGAAAACTAGACTGTTTTCTAAAAAAAAATGTACTGGATCAACCGCGCTGTGGTGGGTATGTGGGCCTGCGGGCCGCTCCAAGCAACAGCCTGGTGGACCAAACTCTCACAAGTCAAGCCTGGCCTTGGGCCGGGATTTGGGAGTAGAAGAACTCCTAGAACCCCATCAACCAGGTATCACCGAGTTTGGTTTTATTGGACTCTGAGGGAGGCGAGAAACTGAGGTTTCAAATTATTCCAGTCTTAAATTCGGTGGGGAGGAAGCAGAGGCCGGGGGTTCTCCAGCAAATATGGCGGAGCAACCCAGGCTCCAGGAGAGAGTTTTCCCGCCGAGAAGCACTCCTGATGTGAGGACGCTGAGCTTCCCGGATGTAAAAACGGTGACTGCTTGGGCGTAGGAGGTGTGACCAATGGGAGGAACGCCAGGAGGTCACGTGACGTGACATAGCCGCCCGAGGTGAAAGCGCGGGCTCCTTCAGGGCGTCACTGTACCCAAGTATTTCAGGAGGGCAGGTCGTGCCAGTCTCCACTCCAGCAAGGTGAGGACGAACCCGCAAGTAGAACGCCTTGGCGGGTAGAAATGGAGGACTAAAGCAGAGGAGACACCGTACAATTCCCTGGAGTAGTACGAGATCTGCAAGAGGCAGTCAAGAGAGAGACCCCAAGTTTCGTTGGTCTACTGGTACTCCAGGAGATAACTTGTGAGGTTGAGAGAGGACCCGAGAGCCTGGACTTGGCGCAACCTGTAGAGGATGGTGTACAGTCCTGGTCAACGTACACTCGACAGTAGGGCAGCTTTTGGGGAGAAGTGGCTACCAAGACCTGCAACCATGTTAATTAAGGAGAAGTTGTTGACCTGTACAGATGCGGCCTAGCCTAGGCCCAACAGCCAAGTGGACCAAACTCTCACAAGTCAAGCCTGGCCTCGGGCTGGGCCTGGGGAGAAGAAGAACTCCCAGAACCCCATCAACCAGGTATCAACCAACCAGATGTGTGGTAGTCCGGGACCTTCGTTGTCTTCCAGAGGAGCTCGACAGCCCAAGTAAACCTGGGGAGGGAAGGAACGTGGTATACCAGTCGAAGCGAAGGATTCCGAGCGTGGTCAATAGGAGACCCAACAGTCAGCCGTTTCTTCGTAGAGGAGATTAAGGAGACCAGCTGTTGTGACGGTAAACAAGAGGATTGAAGGGAATCACCAGGAAGGAAGAGGAGGATGATCCTGGTCAATCATCACAGAGTCAACGGTTCATGAAGTTAGATCACAAACCCTCCCCCCTTTCCCTTCTGTTAGGATCAATAAGTAGTATATTATTAACTGTACGATTATACCAGGTGAGTAGATATTATATATATATATATATATATATATATATATATATATATATATATATATATATATATATATATATATTTTATATATATATATATATATATATATATATATATATATATATATATTATATGCAAACAAGCCTGAATGGTCCCCAGGACTATATACAACTGAAAACTCACACCCCAGAAGTGACTCGAACCCATACTCCCACAACTGGTATGTACAGGGACGCCTTAATCCGCTTGACCATCACGACCGGACATAAGGAAGTGATAGCCGAGGCTATTTGAACCACTTCCCCGCCGGCACTCGGATGGTAATCTTGGGCATAGCATTTTATCAAATCACCTCATTCTTTGGGGCACACGTGAGGAACACAAATGCAAACAAGCCTGAATGGTCCCCAGGACTATATACAACTGAAAACTCACACCCCAGAAGTGACTCGAACCCATACTCCCACAACTGGTATGTACAGGGACGCCTTAATCCGCTTGACCATCACGACCGGACATAAGGAAGTGATAGCCGAGGCTATTTGAACCACTTCCCCGCCGGCACTCGGATGGTAATCTTGGGCATAGCATTTTATCAAATCACCTCATTCTTTGGGGCACACGTGAGGAACACAAATGCAAACAAGCCTGAATGGTCCCCAGGACTATATACAACTGAAAACTCACACCCCAGAAGTGACTCGAACCCATACTCCCACAACTGGTATGTACAGGGACGCCTTAATCCGCTTGACCATCACGACCGGACATAAGGAAGTGATAGCCGAGGCTATTTGAACCACTTCCCCGCCGGCACTCGGATGGTAATCTTGGGCATAGCATTTTATCAAATCACCTCATTCTTTGGGGCACACGTGAGGAACACAAATGCAAACAAGCCTGAATGGTCCCCAGGACTATATACAACTGAAAACTCACACCCCAGAAGTGACTCGAACCCATACTCCCACAACTGGTATGTACAGGGACGCCTTAATCCGCTTGACCATCACGACCGGACATAAGGAAGTGATAGCCGAGGCTATTTGAACCACTTCCCCGCCGGCACTCGGATGGTAATCTTGGGCATAGCATTTTATCAAATCACCTCATTCTTTGGGGCACACGTGAGGAACACAAATGCAAACAAGCCTGAATGGTCCCCAGGACTATATACAACTGAAAAAAATGATTTGATAAAATGCTTTGCCCAAGATTACCATCCGAGTGCCGGCGGGGAAGTGGTTCAAATAGCCTCGGCTATCACTTCCTTATGTCCGGTCGTGATGGTCAAGCGGATTAAGGCGTCCCTGTACATACCAGTTGTGGGAGTATGGGTTCGAGTCTCTTCTGGGGTGTGAGTTTTCAGTTGTATATAGTCCTGGGGACCATTCAGGCTTGTTTGCATTTGTGTTCCTCACGTGTGCCCCAAAGAATGAGGTGATTTGATAAAATGCTATGCCCAAGATTACCATCCGAGTGCCGGCGGGGAAGTGGTTCAAATAGCCTCGGCTATCACTTCCTTATGTCCGGTCGTGATGGTCAAGCGGATTAAGGCGTCCCTGTACATACCAGTTGTGGGAGTATGGGTTCGAGTCACTTCTGGGGTGTGAGTTTTCAGTTGTATATAGTCCTGGGGACCATTCAGGCTTGTTTGCATTTGTGTTCCTCACGTGTGCCCCAAAGAATGAGGTGATTTGATAAAATGCTATGCCCAAGATTACCATCCGAGTGCCGGCGGGGAAGTGGTTCAAATAGCCTCGGCTATCACTTCCTTATGTCCGGTCGTGATGGTCAAGCGGATTAAGGCGTCCCTGTACATACCAGTTGTGGGAGTATGGGTTCGAGTCACTTCTGGGGTGTGAGTTTTCAGTTGTATATAGTCCTGGGGACCATTCAGGCTTGTTTGCATTTGTGTTCCTCACGTGTGCCCCAAAGAATGAGGTGATTTGATAAAATGCTATGCCCAAGATTACCATCCGAGTGCCGGCGGGGAAGTGGTTCAAATAGCCTCGGCTATCACTTCCTTATGTCCGGTCGTGATGGTCAAGCGGATTAAGGCGTCCCTGTACATACCAGTTGTGGGAGTATGGGTTCGAGTCACTTCTGGGGTGTGAGTTTTCAGTTGTATATAGTCCTGGGGACCATTCAGGCTTGTTTGCATTTGTGTTCCTCACGTGTGCCCCAAAGAATGAGGTGATTTGATAAAATGCTATGCCCAAGATTACCATCCGAGTGCCGGCGGGGAAGTGGTTCAAATAGCCTCGGCTATCACTTCCTTATGTCCGGTCGTGATGGTCAAGCGGATTAAGGCGTCCCTGTACATACCAGTTGTGGGAGTATGGGTTCGAGTCACTTCTGGGGTGTGAGTTTTCAGTTATATATATTATATATATATATATGTTGTACCTAGTAGCCAGGACGTCGTACTCGGCCTACTATGCAAGGCCCGATTTGCCTAATAAGCCAAGTTTTCCTTAATATATTTTCTCTAATTTTTTTCTTATGAAATGATAAAGCTAACCATTTCATTATGTATGAGGTCAATTTTTTTTTATTGGAGTTAAAATTAACGTAGATATATGACCGAACCTAACCAACCCTACCTAACCTAACCTAACCTATCTTTATAGGTTAGGTTAGGTTAGGTAGTTGAAAAAACATTAATTCATGAAAACTTGGCTTATTAGGCAAATCGGGTCTTGCATAGTAGGCTGAGAAGTGCGTTTTGGCTACTAGGTACGACATATATATTATATATATATATATATTATATTATTAAATATGACCGAAAAAGTAAGATTAATAATTCTAACACGAATTTTCTCAATCTTTCGTACATTTCTTTTCACTGTTGGAGGTAATTCAAAAATCAATTCTCCAAAATTCATTTTTATTTCTAGTCTGACGCGACACTTGAGCGCGTTTCGTAAAACTTATTACATTTTCAAAGACTTTACACATACACAACTGAATAGAACTTACATATCTCCGACTTGTTTATATCTACATTTGAGTGAGGTGGATGGGGTGAGGTGGTATTTAATAGGGTATTAATTTCATCAACACAAGACAGAACACGAAACAATGGGTATTGAAATGGAAGTGATTGTAGAAAGCCTATTGGTCCATATTTCTTGATGCTTCTATATTGGAGCGGAGTCTTGAGGTGGGCAGAATATAGTTGTGCATTAATTGGCTGTTGATTGCTGGTGTTGACTTCTTAATGTGCAGTGCCTCGCAAACGTCAAGCCGTCTGCTATCGCTGTATCTATCGATGATTTCTGTGTTGTTTACTAGGATTTCTCTGGCGATGGTTTGGTTATGGGAAGAGATTATATGTTCCTTAATGGAGCCCTGTTGCTTATGCATCGTTAAACGCCTAGAAAGAGATGTTGTTGTCTTGCCTATATACTGGGTTTTTTGGAGCTTACAGTCCCCAAGTGGGCATTTGAAGCCATAGACGACGTTGGTCTCTTTCAAAGCGTTCTGCTTTGTGTCTGGAGAGTTTCTCATGAGTAGGCTGGCCGTTTTTCTGGTTTTATAGTAAATCGTCAGTTGTATCCTCTGATTTTTGTCTGTAGGGATAACGTTTCTATTAACAATATCTTTCAGGACCCTTTCCTCCGTTTTATGAGCTGTGGAAAAGAAGTTCCTGTAAAATAGTCTAATAGAGGGTATAGGTGTTGTGTTAGTTGTCTCTTCAGAGGTTGCATGGCGTTTCACTTTCCTTCTTATGATGTCTTCGACGAAACCATTGGAGAAGCCGTTGTTGACTAGGACCTGCCTTACCCTACAGAGTTCTTCGTCGACTTGCTTCCATTCTGAGCTGTGGCCGAGAGCACGGTCGACATATGCGTTAACAACACTCCTCTTGTACCTGTCTGGGCAGTCGCTGTTGGCATTTAGGCACATTCCTATGTTCGTTTCCTTAGTGTAGACTGCAGTGTGGAAATCTCCGCTCTTTTCCATGACTGTTACATCTAGAAAGGGCAGCTTCCCATCCTTTTCCATCTCGTAAGTGAAACGCAGCACGGAACTCTGCTCAAATGCCTCCTTCAGCTCCTGCAGATGTCTGACATCAGGTACCTGTGTAAAAATGTCAACATACCTGCAGTATATGGCCGGTTTCAAGTTCATGTCGACTAAGACTTTTTGCTCGATGGTACCCATGTAGAAGTTTGCAAACAGGACACCTAGGGGAGAACCCATGGCGACCCCATCTACTTGCTTATACATGTGCCCATCCGGGCTCAAGAAGGGTGCCTCTTTAGTACAAGCTTGGAGTAGTTTCCTCAGAATATTTTCTGATATGTCAAGAGGAGTACAGGCTGGATCACGATACACTCTGTCGGCTATCATCCCGATTGTCTCGTCCACAGGTACGTTGGTAAACAGCGATTCTACGTCCAACGAGGCTCTTATCCCTGTGGCCCGTGTGCCCCGCAGTAAGTCAACAAATTCCTTTGGAGATTTCAGGCTGAAGGCGCAAGGAACATAAGGAGTCAGCAGGCCGTTGAGTCGCTTCACCAGTCTGTACGTGGGTGTGGGTATCTGGCTAATGATTGGCCGAAGTGGGTTTCCAGGCTTGTGTGTCTTGACATTTCCATACGCATATCCAGGTTTATATTCCCCAATGATCTTTGGCAGGTGGAGTCCGGATTTCTTGGCGTTCATAGTTTCGATCAGTTTGCTGACCTTTGCTTTCAATTCGGCTGTAGTGTCCTTCGTTACCCTTTGGAACTTAGTTTGGTCAGAGAGTATGAGGTTCATTTTTGCCAGACATTCGTCTTTTTTAAGAATGACATATATTGGCGACTTGTCACCTCTCCTGACAACTATCTCCTTGTTCTCACGAAGGCTTTTAGCTGCCGCTTTGAGCTCGGGGGACAGTATGGTGCTTCTGTAATTGCCTCGATTCTTTCCTCCTTCTGCAATAAGTTCTGCTTGTAAGGTATCTTTGGTAGTGACCTTCTTTTGTGTCTCGAGGTCGAATATGTCGTCCAACAGAATTTCCAACTCTACTTTCCGGGCCATCTCACTCGGTCTGGACATAACGTGATAGTTTATGCCCAGATTTAGGAGAGTGACTTGGTCCTCAGTGAGGTTAATTCCTGCAAGGTTCAGGAAGCCATCTCTTGGTCGTGGAATTGCCATAGGTCCTCCATATAATGTTGTAATATATATAATAATAATATATATAATATATATTATATATATTATATATATATATAAATATATATATATATATATAAATATATATATATATATAAATATATATATATATATATATATATATATATGTCGTACCTAATAGCCAGAACGCACTTCTCAGCCTACTATTCAAGGCCCGATTTGCCTAATAAGCCAAGTTTTCATGAATTAATGTTTTTTCGTCTACCTAACCTACCTAACCTAACCTAACCTAGCTTTTTTTGGCTACCTAACCTAACCTTACCTATAAATATAGGTTAGGTTAGGTTAGGTAGGGTTGGTTAGGTTCGGTCATATATCTACGTTAATTTTAACTCCAATAAAACAAAATTGACCTCATACATAGAGAAAAGGGTTGCTTTATCATTTCATAAGAAAAAAATTATAGTAAATATATTAATTCAGGAAAACTTGGCTTATTAGGCAAATCGGGCCTTGAATAGTAGGCTGAGAAGTGAGTTCTGGCTATTAGGTACGACATATATATATATATATATATATATATATATATATATATATATATATATATATATATATAAAATCCTGTGAGGTAGTAGTGTTGTATTCACCTAGTTGTACTTGCGGGAATTGAGCTCTGCTCCTTCGGCCTGTCTCTCAACTGTCAATCAATCAACTG
This sequence comes from Procambarus clarkii, assembly GCF_040958095.1. Lineage (NCBI taxonomy): Eukaryota > Metazoa > Arthropoda > Malacostraca > Decapoda > Cambaridae > Procambarus > Procambarus clarkii. Next base: position 23,454,103 of record NC_091207.1, on the reverse strand, counting down.
TTACTAACTAATCATTTTTTTTGTTAGTTTTGGCACTACTACGTGTGAGGAGGTAGTGATGTGTGAAAGAGGTCCAGTGAGGTAGTGGTGATGAGTAGTTCACCACACACCACATCAACGGCTTTAAGAACATCCACCCCAGACTCGGACTCTGAATTAATCTCGACGCGTCTAATCATTAATTCCGGCCAGTAACAGGATAGGAAGGCCCCCCCCCTCTCGTCTCTAATTCTGATTGGTAATTGAACGTTCACGTTCCTCCCCCCACACAGCTGTGGACGACGGATCCCTGGGCAAGTAGCCATATTAATGCTTCCTCTAAATGGTGTGTCTGTGTACTGAATTGAGCAAATACTGGGCCAAAGTTTGGTGAATACCTCGGTAAGCAGCGGGGCTACACGTGAGGTAAACTCGAGGGGAAAACACTGAGTATACACTGCCTCTACACTCTGCCTCTACACATAAGGGGGTATAACAGCCGTGATCTCGGGCTCGGGGGAGTAGAGGAACTCTCAGAACCTTCTCCAGGCATACCTGGTTGATGGGGTTCTGGGAGTTCTTCTACTCCCCGAGCCCGGCCCGAGGCCCGGCTTGACTTGTGAGAGTTTGGTCCACCAGGCTGTTGCTTGGAGCGGCCCGCAGGCCCACATACCCACCACAGCCCGGTATGCTCTAGGTAGACCCCTGATGTCCAGATTGTGTTGAAAACAGCTGAAACTCAAAGAGCAAGCACAACTACGTGAGAACAACTAGGTGATTACACATACACCCACACATTAAACCTCACTTCGCTGGAAGACAGAAGAGTTAGGGGGGACATGATCACCACATTCAAGATTCTCAAGGGAATTGACAGGGTAGATAAAGACAGGCTATTTAACACAAGGGGCACACGCACTAGGGGGACACAGGTGGAAACTGAGCGCCCACATGAGCCACAGAGACGTTAGAAAGAACTTTTTAAGTGTGAGAATAGTTAACAGGTGGAGTGCATTAGGCAGTGATGTGGTGGCTACCTACCTTGAGGCTACCTTGAGGTGCTTCCGGGGCTTAGTGTCCCCGCGGCCTGGTCGTCGACCAGGCCTCCTGGTTGCTGGACTGATCAACCAGGCTGTTAGACGCGGCTGCTCGCAGCCTGACGTATGAGTCACAGCCTGGTTGATCAGGTATCCTTTGGAGGTGCTTATCCAGTTCTCTCTTGAACACTGTGAGGGGTCGGCCAGTTATGTCCCTTATGTGTAGTGGAAGCGTGTTGAACAGTCTCGGGCCTCTGATGTTGATAGTTCTCTCTTGAACACTGTGAGGGGTCGGCCAGTTATGCCCCTTATGTGTAGTGGAAGCGTGTTGAACAGTCTCGGGCCTCTGATGTTGATAGTTCTCTCTTGAACACTGTGAGGGGTCGGCCAGTTATGCCCCTTATGTGTAGTGGAAGCGTGTTGAACAGTCTCGGGCCTCTGATGCTAATAGAGTTCTCTCTCAGAGTACCTGTTGCACCTCTGCTTTTCAACGGGGGTATTCTGCACATCCTGCCATGTCTTCTGGTCTCATGTGGTGTTATTTCTATGTGCAGGTTTGGGACCAGCCCCTCAATTATTTTCCACGTGTAAATTATTATGTATCTCTCCCGCCTGCGCTCAAGGGAGTACAGATTTAGGCTCTTTAGTCGGTCCCAGTAATTTAGATGTTTTACTGAGTGGATTCTAGCAGTAAAGGATCTCTGCACGCTCTCTAGGTAAGCAATTTCTCCAGCGTTGAAAGGGGCTGTCATTGTGCAGCAGTACTCCACTCTAGATAGCACAAGCGTTTTGAAAAGTATCATCATCGGTATAGCATCTCTAGTGTGAAAAGTTCTTGTTATCCAACCTGTCATTTTTCTTGCAGTTGTGACGGCTACTTTATTGTGTTCTTTAAAGGTAAGGTCTTCCGACATGAGTACACCCAGGTCCTTTACATTGCCTTTTCGTTCTATGTTATGATTTGCCTGCGTTTTGTACGTGGTTTCTGTTTTTATATTTTCAATTTTTCCGTAGCGCATGAGCTGAAACTTATCCTCGTTGAATACCATATTTCAGGGGGTGGAGGTTGACTCCATACACAGTTTCAAATGTAGATATGATAGAGCCCAATAGGCTCAGGAACCTGTACACCAGTTGATTGACAGTTGAGAGGCGGGTCCAAAGAGCCAGAGCTCAAACCTCGGAAGCACAACTAGGAGAATACACACACCCACACTCACACACCCCCACCCACATACACATACACACACACCCCCCCACATACACACACACACACACCCACCCACACACACCCACACACCCACCCACACACACCCACCCACACACACACCCACCCACACACACACACACACACACACCCACCCCCACCCACACACACACACACACCCACCCACACACACCCACCCCCACCCCCACCCACACACACACACACACACCCACCCCACCCCCACCCACACACACACCCACACACCCACACACACAGCTGCCCTTGCACGGCTGTAATATCCCTCCCGTCATACCCGCAGAGAATTACAAACCATTATGCGAGGCATCTCTTTTGGTCTTCCATTATAGCACAAATACACTGACAAAAACTTCATGAAAATAATCCCGTTATTCCGAGCGAGAGGGAGGGCAGGAGGTCGTACCACAGGAGAGGAAGGGCAGGGGGTCGTACCACAGGAGAGGGAGGGCAGGGGTCGTACTACAGGAGGGAGGGCAGGGGGTCGTACCTCAGGAGAGGGAGGGCAGGGGGTCGTACCACAGGAGAGGAAGGGCAGGGGGTCGTACCACAGAAGGGAGGGCAGGGGGGTCGTACCACAGGAGAGGAAGGGCAGGGGGTCGTACCACAGGAGGGAGGGCAGGGGGTCGTACCACAGGAGAGAGAGGGAGGGCAGGGGGTCGTACCACAGGAGGGAGAGAGGGAGGGCAGGGGGTCGTACCACAGGAGGGAGAGAGGGAGGGCAGGGGGTCGTACCACAGGAGGGAAAGAGGGAGGGCAGGGGGGTCGTACCACAGGAGGGAGAGGGAGGGCAGGGGGTCGTATCACAGGAGGGAGAGAGGGAGGGCAGGGGGTCGTACCACAGGAGGGAGAGGGAGGGCAGGGGGGTCGTACCACAGGAAGGAGAGAGGGAGGGCAGGGGGTCGTACCACAGGAGGGAGAGAGGGAGGGCAGGGGGTCGTACCACAGGAGGGAAAGAGGGAGGGCAGGGGGTCGTACCACAGGAGGGAGAGGGAGGGCAGGGGGTCGTACCACAGGAGGGAGAGGGAGGGCAGAGGGTCGTACCACAGGGGAGAGAGGGAGGGCAGGGGGGTCGTACCACAGGAGGGAGAGGGAGGGCAGGGGGTCGTGCCACAGGAGGGAGAGGTAGGGCAGGGGGTCGTTCCACAGGAGAGGAAGGGAGGGCAGGGGGTCGTACCACAGGAGGGAGGGCAGGGGGTCGTACCACAGGAGGGAGGGCTGGGGGTCGTACCACAGGAGGGAGAGGGCAGGGGGTCGTACCACAGGAGGGAGGGCAGGGGGTCGTACCACAGGAGGGAGGGCAGGGGGTCGTACCACAGGAGGGAGGGCAGGGGGTCGTACCACAGGGAGGGCAGGGGGTCGTACCACAGGAGGGAGAGGGAGGGCAGGGGGTCGTACCACAGGAGGGAGAGGGAGGGCAGGGGGTCGTACCACAGGAGGGAGGGCAGGGGGTCGTACCACAGGAGGGAGAGGGAGGGCAGGGGGTCGTACCACAGGAGGGAGGGCAGGGGGTCGTACCACAGGAGGGAGGGCAGGGGGTCGTACCACAGGAGGGAGGGCAGGGGGCCGTACCACAGGAGGGAGGGCAGGGGGTCGTACCACAGGAGGGAGGGCAGGGGGTCGTACCACAGGAGGGAGGGCAGGGGGTCGTACCACAGGAGGGAGGGCAGGGGGCCGTACCACAGGAGGGAGGGCAGGGGGTCGTACCACAGGAGGGAGAGGGAGGGCAGGGGGTCGTACCACAGGAGGGAGGGCAGGGGGTCGTACCACAGGAGGGAGGGCAGGGGGTCGTACCACAGGAGGGAGGGCAGGGCTCCCTCCTCATACTTCATCACAAATGATGGTTCAGAGACGCGAGCAGTGAAAAGTTTCACTAGTGTGTGTTCCATGTTTTTCTTTTAAATTCCCATGAAATTACTTATTTGAATTTCAACTTTGCTGAACCAACAAACGAGGCGGGGAAATTGTACTAGCGAGGGAGACGAGGAAATGTTGCTAGTTATGGTGATTATAACTCAGCCCCCCCCCTGCCCCAGGCCCCCCCCCTGCCCCAGGCCCCCCCCCCTGCCCCAGGCCCCCCTTGCCCCAGGCCCCCCTCTCCTTTTGAGAGAGGGAGGAGGTAATTCCTGCGTGGAATTGTTGCTTTGTGTTGCTGGTGTTGAGCTCTGGCTCTTTGGTCCCGCCTCTCAACTGTCAATCAACTGGTGTACAGGTTCCTGAGCCTACTGGGCTCTATCATATCTACACTTGAAACTGTGTATGGAGTCAGCCTCCACCACATCACTGCCTAATGCATTCCATTTGTTAACTACTCTGACACTGAACAAAATCTTTCTAATGTCTTTGTGGCTCATTTAGGAAATGGAAACTCACTCAGTTTCCACCTGTTTCCCCTTGTTCGTGGTTCACTCGTGCTAAATAATTTGTCTGTGTCCACCTTGTTAATTCCCCTGAGAATTTTGTAGGTGGTGATCATGTCTTCCTTAACTCTTCTGTCTTCCAGGGACGTGAGGTTTAGCTCCCGTAGCCTTTTCTCGTAGCTCATACCTCTCAGTTCTTAGACTAGTCTGGTGGCATGCCTCTGAATCTTCTTTAACTTTGTCTTGTGTTTAACTAGGTATGGACTCCAGGCTGGAGCTGCATACTCCAGGATTGGTCTGACATGACTGATATACAAGGTCCTGAACGATTCGTTACACAAGTTTCTAAAGGCAGGTCATATGTTGGCCAGTCTAGCATATGCCGCTGATGATATCCTTTTGATGAGGGCTTATGGGGACAGGTTCGTTATGATATCAACCCCCAGATCTTTCTCTCTATTTGACTCTTGAAGTATTTCACCTCCCAGATGGTACCTTGTGTTCAGCCTCCTGCTCCCTTCGCCCAATTTGCATCTCTGCTCTTCAACGGGGGTATTCTGCACATCCTGCCATACCTTCTGGTCTCATGTGATGTTATTTCTGTGTGCAGGTTTGGGACCAGCCCCTCTACTATTGTCCACGTGTAAATTATTATATATAATTTGAAACTATAAAACTAATTGAAACCCGTCCCATCCCAAATCCTTATCCTGACCCCTTCCCAGTGCTATATAGTCGTAATGGCTTGGCGCTCTCTCCTGGTAGTTCCCTTCCTTCCTACGCTCAAGATAATATAGATTTAAGCATTTTAATCGGTCCCAATAATTTAGATATTTTTTGAGTGGACCTCTATTTCCTACATATCTGCTACATATATTTATCACACACACACACACACACGCACACACACACACACACGCACACACACACATTTATATATGATAACGACACAACAAAAATTATACCAAAACAGAGATGCAGAACTAGGAAACAGGATTGATTCAACAGAAATTGCGAGAGGGTCAGAGACCAAAAGACACAAAAATGGAATCAATACAGGAAGAGGCCGAACCCCCAAACATAAAAGCGATACAAAGATGCGAGAAACAACTACACGGCAGTGAGGAGAGAAAGAAAGAATTTTAGAAAAAAAAGGGATTGCGGACAAATGTAAAACAGAACCAGGCCTGTTCCATAAATTCATGAACAACAAATTGCAGGTAAAGGATAATATTCAGAGGTTGAAAATGGGAAACAGATTCACGGAAAATTAAAAGGAAATGTGTGAAAAATTAAACGAAAAGTTCCAAAGTGTGTTTGTACAAAATAAAATTTTCAGGGAACCAGAAACAATAAGAATTCCAGAGAATAACATGGAACACGTATAGAGATGTCTAGAGACGAAGTGTATAAAATGCTCAAGGAGCTAAGTAAGATCAAAGCAGTTGGTCCAGATGGTGTTTCACCATGGGTTCTGAGAGAATGTGCACCAGAGCTCAGCAGTCCACTTCAACTGATGTTTCAGACATCTCTGTGTACAGGAGTTGTAGCAGATGTGTGGAAAAAGGCTAACAGTTCCAATCTACAAAAGTGGAAGCAGGGATGAACCCCTCAATTATAGACCTGTATCTTTATCAAGTGTAATAGTTAAAATATTGGAAAAAATAATTAAAACTAAATGGGTAGAACACCTGGAGAGAAACTATATAATATCAGATAGACAGTATTGTTTTCGACCAGGAAGATCTTGTGTAACGAATTTACTCAGTTTCTATGATAGAGCAACAGAGATTTTTACAGGAAAGAGATGGTTGGGTTGACTGCATCTATCTGGACCTAAAAAAAAGGCTTTCGATAGAGTTCCACATAAGAGGCTGTCCTGGAAACTGGAAAATATTGGAGGAGTGACAGGTAAGCTTCTATCATGGATGAAAAATTTTCTAATTGATAGAAAAATGAGGGCAGTGATCAGAGGCAATGTATCGGACTGGAGAAATGTCACAAGTGGAGTACCACAGGGTTCAGTTCTTACACCAGTGATGTTTATTGTCTACATAAATGATCTACCAGTTGGTATACAGAATTATATGAACATGTTTGTTGCTGATGCTAAGATAATAGGAAGGATAATAAGCTTAGATGATTGTCATGCCCTTCAAGAAGACCTGGATAAAATAAGTATATGGAGCACCACTTGGCAAATGGAATTTAATGTTAATAAATGCCATGTTATGGAATGTGGAATAGGAGAACATAGACCCCACACAACCTATATATTATGTGAGAAATCTTTAAAGAATTCTGATAAAGAAAGAGATCTAGGAGTGGTTCTAAATAAAAAAAAAACTATCACCTGAGGACCACATTAAGAATATTGTGCGAGGAGCCTATGCTACACTTTCTAACTTCATAATTGCTTTTAAATACATGGATGAAAAAATACTAAAGAAATTGTTCAGGACTTTTGTTAGGCCAAAGCTAGAATATGCAGCGGTTGTGTGGTGCCCATATCTTAAGAAGCACATCAAACTGGAAAAGGTGCAAAGACATGCCACTAAGTGGCTCCCAGAACTGAAGGACAAGAGCTACGAGGAGAAGTTAGAGGCATTAAATATGCCAAAACTAGAAGACAGAAGAAAAAGAGGTGATATGATCACTACATACAAAATAGTAACAAGAATTGATAAAATCGATAGGGAAGATTTCCTGAGACCTGGAACTTTAAGAACAAGAGGTCATAGATTTAAACTTACAAAACACAGATGCCGAAGAAATATAAAGAAAATTCACTTTCGCAGAGTGGTAGACGGTTGGAACAAGTTAGGGGAGAAGGTGGTGGAGGCCAAGACCGTCAGTAGTTTCAAAGCGTTATATGACAAAGAGTGCTGGGAAGACGGGACACCACGAGCGTAGCTCTCATCCTGTAACTACACTTAGGTAATTACACACACACACACACACACACACTATGTGTGAGCTACGAGGAGAGACTACGGGAATTAAACCTCATGTCATTGGGAGACAGAAGAGTAGGAGGAGGACATGATCACCACATACAAGATTTTCAGAGGAATTGACAGGGTAGATAAAGACAAACTATTTAACACAAGGGGTACACGCACTAGAGGACCGAGGTGAAAATTCAGTGCCCAAATGAGCCATAGAGACGTTAGAAAGAATTTTTTCAGTGTCAGAGTAGTAGACAAATGGAATGCACTAGGAAGTGATGTGGTGGAGGCTGACTCCATACACAGCTTCAAGTGTAGATATGATAGAGCCCAGTTAGGCTCAGAAACCTGTACACCAGTTGATTGACAGTTGAGATGCGGGACCAAAGAGCCAGAGCTCAACCCCCGCAAGCACAAATAGGAGAGTACACACACACACACTCGCACGCACGCGCGCGCACAAATCCATTACCTCAAACGACTGGCCACAAATATCATTTCACATCACATTAAAAACCGGTTCACGTAATTAGTGAGATGCAATTGTACAGAAAGGACTCATAAATCACTTAGTTTCCACATGCTCATTAATTTAACCCTCCACACCTGTGTTGAGCCCCCCCCCCAAAATAAACCAAACTTACCCTCCATGTGTGTTTTGAGCCCTCCTAAATAAACCAAACATGCCCTCCACACATGCTTTGAGCCCTCCTAAATAAACCAAACATGCCCTCCACACATGCTTTGAGCCCTCCTAAATAAACCAAACATGCCCTCCACACATGCTTTGAGCCCTCCTAAATAAACCAAACATGCCCTCCACACATGCTTTGAGCCCTCCTAAATAAACCAAACATGCCCTCCACACACCTGTCTTAAGCCCCCCTAAACAAACCAAACATGCTCCCCCCCCCCACACACCTGTCTTGAGCCCCGCTAAATAAACCAAACATGCCCTCCACACACCTGTCTTAAGCCCCCCTAAACAAACCAAACATGCTCCCCCCCCACACACCTGTCTTGAGCCCCGCTAAATAAACCAAACATGCCCTCCACACACCTGTCTTAAGCCCCCCTAAACAAACCAAACATGCTCCCCCCACACACCTGTCTTGAGCCCCGCTAAATAAACCAAACATGCCCTCCACACACCTGTCTTAAGCCCCCCTAAACAAACCAAACATGCCTCCCCCCACACCTGTCTTGAACCCCGCTAAATAAACCAACACTAATTACATCAGGTAACGGAAGCTTCATCAAGTGAACCTTGTCGTTTAGATTCTTGAAAACTTACAAAGCGATAATTATGATAATTAGGCGAAGAGATCACCAAGTTGGTGGCGTCTTGTGGAGCAGTTGCCAGGGATATGAGGACAAGGAGCTTGGATATGAGGACAAGGAGCTGGGATATGAGGACAAGGAGCTGGGATACGAGGACAAGGAGCTGGATACGAGGACAAGGAGCTGGGGTACGAGGACAAGGAGCTGGGGTACGAGGACAAGGAGCTGGGGTACGAGGACAAGGAGCTGGGATATGAGGACAAGGAGCTGGGTTACGAGGACAAGGAGCTGGGATATGAGGACAAGGAGCTGGGATATGAGGACAAGGGGCTGGGATATGAGGACAAGGAGCTGGGATACGAGGACACGGAGCTGGGATACGAGGACAAGGAGCTGGGATATGAGGACAAGGAGCTGGGATACGAGAACAAGGAGTAGGGATACGAGAACAAGGAGTAGGGATACGAGAACAAAGAGCTGGGATATGAGACCAGAGCGTAGGAAACAAGGCACATGTACTTGGACCTACTGGGGATCGAACTCTGTCTTTGCAAGTACCCATTTCCTCGAGAGGAGCTGGGAGGTGAAGGAGGGAGGGGGGGGGGGAGATGATACATCTCAGGAAATAAATTCTGCACAATTCCCAGGAAGCAAAAGCCAAACAACACAGCCTGGTACATCACCAACACGTCGCTGTGAGGGGAGGGGGCGTGAGGGAGTGTGAGGGGGGCTGGGAGGGAGTGTGAGGGAAGCTGGGAGGGAGTGTGAGGGAAAGAGACAGGGAGAATATATGAGAAATGTAGTAAGGGCAATATGAGGAGTGGGAGAGCTGGAAGGAATGGAGGTAAGGAATGAGGGAAGCAAAGAAGGAATATGAGGAATATGAGGGACAGGGAAGGAATATATATGAGACGCAGAGGAAGAATGAGGAGGGGGGACATGAGTACTGATGGATACTTTCATCTGATCTGACGAGAAACTTCCAACTGAGTTTCCTCATTTTAGTTTTCCTGCATGAAACAATTTCTTCCCCCCCCCCTGGTACCCCCCCACACCCCCCTGGTAGCCCCCCCCTCACCCCCTCACCCCCCCCTGGTAGTCCCCCCTCACCCCCCACCCCCCTGCGTGCCAGCCTGTCTGGCGCCTTCCCTCTAAGACTTGTGTCTTACTTCTACAAAGATGTTCAAAGTTTAATACACAAGAAATCGCCTTGTTCCCAAAGTAACTTTACAGTTAGCGCATCTGTTATAGTCGGACTCTGAACCCCGCCAAACTACACGACGACACGGCAACGTTGCTACAACGTAGCTACGACGTACCTACGACGTTGCTACAATGTTGCTACGACGTAGCTACGACGTTGGTACAATGTTGCTACGACGTAGCTACAATGTTGCTACGACGTAGCTACAATGTTGCTACAACATTGCTACGACGTTGCTACAATGTTGCTACGACGTAGCTACGACGTTGGTACAATGTTGCTACGACGTAGCTACAATGTTGCTACGACGTAGCTACAATGTTGCTACAACATTGCTACGGCGTTGCTACAATGTTGCTATGATGTAGCTGCGACGTTGCTACGACGTTTAACACCGTCTAACAAGTTGTAAGAACGTTCTAATGCGTCATAAAAACGTTATAACAAGATGTAACAACTTTATTATAGGTTGTAATGAGCGAAAAAAATAGAAACAGTTACGGTTTGTGTTGGCAGGAAAGTGTTCACAGTGAACATTGATTGTTCACAGTGAACATTGATTGTTCACAGTGAACATTGATTGTTCACAGTGAACATTGATTGTTCACAGTGAACATTGATTGTTCACAGTGAACATTGATTGTTCACAGTGAACATTGATTGTTCACAGTGAACATTGATTGTTCACAGTGAACAACATTGCGTTTAGTGAAGTTTAGTGTCTGTCTTCGTGTCGTCGATGTGCCCCCTTCTAGTGCCCCTTCACCTCCTGAACGTGCCCTCTCAGATCATCAATCCTTCCGGATCACAGGATGTATAGAGGTCCCAATCTTTAACCCCCTCCCCATCCCATCCCCCATCCATGCCCCCCCCCGTACCATTTGTGGTAATGTTCACGACCAACCCGTTCTCGCAAATTTAATAAGTCAATATTGACTTATTAGTTGCGTGCATAGGTGACATACTAAACATAATAGATTCCCTTGAAAAGCTTCATAGAAAACACCGACCTTGCCTAACCTACTTAGTATGTTAAAATAAGCATCTTATAGCTTCGTAATTACAATTGTTACTTAACCTATTATAGGTATAGGTTAGGTAATAATTGTAATTACGAAGCAATAAGATGCTTATCTTAACATACTAAGTAGGTTAGGTAAGGTCGGTGTTTTCTATGAAGCTTTTCAAGGGAAACTATTATGTTAAGTATGTCACCTATGCACATATTTAATAAGTCAATATTGACTTACTAAATTTGCGAGAACGGGTTGCCACGACATTTGGTGATATCTGTGTTAGATTTCTGCCATTCCAGGTATGTCCTGTTTCCCCTTTGTCTATGTCCTGTTTTCCCTTTGTCTATGTCCTGTTTTCCCTTTGTCTATGTCCTGTTTCCCCTTTGTCTATGTCCTGTTTTCCCTTTGTCTATGTTCTTGTTTCCCCTGTGTCTATGTCCTGTTTTCCCTGTGTCTATGTTCCTGTTTCCCCCCGTGTCTATGTCCTGTTTCCCCTGTGTCTATGTCCTGTTTTCCCTTTGTCTATGTCCTGTTTCCCCTGTGTCTATGTTCCTGTTTCCCCCCGTGTCTATGTCTTGTTTCCCTGTGTCTATGTTCCTGTTTCCCCCTATGTCTATGTTCCTGTTTCCCCCCGTGTCTATGTCCTGTTTCCCCTGTGTCTATGTCCTGTTTCCCCCCGTGTCTATGTCCTGTTTCCCCTGTGTCTATGTCCTGTTTCCCCCCGTGTCTATGTCCTGTTTCCCCTGTGTCTATGTTCCTGTTTACCCTGTGTCTATGTTCCTGTTTCCCCCTGTGTCTATGTTCCTGTTTACCCTGTGTCTATGTCCTGTTTCCCCTGTGTCCATGTTCCTGTTTCCCTTGTATCTATGTCCCTGTTTCTTCTGTGTGTCTATGTTCCTGTTTCCTTTGTGTGTATGTCCCGTTTCCCCTGTGTCTATGTTCCTGTTTCCCCCTGTGTCTATGTTCCTGTTTCCCCTGTGTCTATGTCCTGTTTCCCCTGTGTCTATGTCCTGTTTTCCCCTGTCTATGTCCTAGTGTCTTGTCGTTTGCAGTTCCATGGACAAGCCTCTACCTTGTCTTAGAGCTTCCCGGTCATTCTCGTGTGCCTGTTACGGGTGAACGAGGCTGTTCACTCTCCCGTTCCTGCTTGTCGAGTCGAGTTCACTCAGTCGAGACAAAGCGGACGGCCCTGAGGCGACGTTTAATTCAATTTATGCATTTAAAATGTGTGTAAAATTTCGGTTTAGTCTAAGAGGATTATTTCCAATATGGCGTCAGGTTAGTGTGGTCGCTATCAGCCGAGATGTGGAGGCCCCATCAGGGTTCTGTAAGGTCCCCCCCCCCCGGATGTAGGTTTGTGACCTAATTGGTTAGAATTTGTATCGTTCAACCAATTGGAGCGTGATCTGAGATCACGTGACTCCCGAGGAGCCGCTGAGTGGCTCCCAGTTGGTGCAGCAACCCTCAGTCTCATATCAGAGGTCGAGGAGAACAGACGTTCGTGCCGAGGCGTCTCTTATTTGACGAAGACAGTCATATTTCTTTGACGTCGGACCTCAAAGGAAAAGTCAAGGGGCTTATAGCATATGTGGACGGTCGAGTTGACGTCTGCAAGAGAAGATAACAGCGTCTGCAAGAGAAAATAACAACGTCTGCAAGAAAAGATAAGATTGATTGATGAAGATTAAGCCACCCAAGAGGTGGCACGGGCATGAATAGCCCGTAAGTGGTGGCCCTTTCGAGCCATTACCAGTATCAAAAGATGATACTGGAGATCTGTGGAGGCGCAACTGCACCCTGCGTGACGGGAGATGTCTCCCGGACCAAGTGGTGACCAAATGGTGAAGAAAAGATAACAGCGTCTGCAAGATTCACTAGCGTATCTAGGATGATGAATCTTATCACACCTCAAGGAATGCCAGTCGTTGTAGGACCATTTTCTCCATAGCCTGACTGGAAGACACTCAGGATGACTACTGTGAACACCTTTTGTTATAGTGAACGAGCCTGAAGCTCTCAGGTTACATCCTCCTCACAGTCTCAGGTCAAGTGGAACCCGTCTAAGAAAGGTCACGATTGCAGTGCAAAGTGCAGACCACATAAGAGTAGCAACAATGATAGTATTGACACCTAGCGCCCAGCACGCATAGATTCGAGCCCTCACAACGGCTCCGGTGGATAGTGTCAAGTGAACAGCCTGTGACAGGGTGACACAAGTGTCCAGTGGACAGCCTGTGACAGGGTGACACTAGTGTCAAGTGGACAGCCTGTGACAGGGTGACAAGTGTCAA
>NC_091207.1:23433244-23435744 GCF_040958095.1 Procambarus clarkii | reverse complement strand
GGAAGTATACTCCCCCCTCCTGTTTGTAGACTAATTTAGACATGTGCTACTCGTCTGTCCTAAAGTTCGAGTCTATGCTGATTTTATGTTTTTTTTTTCATGGATTTTCCTACGCGTGCCCTAAGCCTCTGGCTGGCCCACTCTGTGTTACTTGTTTCTTGTTTCTGTCTCTATGCTGATGACTGTTACCTCACCTTACCTTGAGAGGATTTCGGGGCTTAGCGACCCCCGCGGCCCGGTCCTCGACCAGTTCTCTAGGTTACTGGACTGGTCAACCAGGCTGTTGGACGCGGCTGCTTGCAGGCTGACGTATGAGTCACAGCCTGGTTGATCAGGTATCCTTTGGAGGTGTTTATCCAGTTCTCTCTTGAACACTGTGAGGGGTCAGCCAGTTATGTCCCTTATGTGTAGTGGAAGCGTGTTGAACAGTCTCGGGCCTCTGATGTTGATAGTTCTCTCTTGAACACTGTGAGGGGTCGGTAGAAGCGTGTTGAACAGTCTCGGGCCTCTGATGTTGATAGTTCTCTCTTGAACACTGTGAGGGGTCGGCCAGTTATGCCCCTTATGTGTAGTGGAAGCGTGTTGAACAGTCTCGGGCCTCTGATATTGATAGTTCTCTCTTGAACACTGTGAGGGGTCGGCCAGTTATGTCCCTTATGTGTAGTGGAAGCGTGTTGAACAGTCTCGGGCCTCTGATGTTGATAGTTCTCTCTTGAACACTGTGAGGGGTCGGCCAGTTATGTCCCTTATGTGTAGTGGAAGCGTGTTGAACAGTCTCGGGCCTCTGATGTTGATAGTTCTCTCTTGAACACTGTGAGGGGTCGGCCAGTTATGTCCCTTATGTGTAGTGGAAGCGTGTTGAACAGTCTCGGGCCTCTGATGTTGATAGTTCTCTCTTGAACACTGTGAGGGGTCGGCCAGTTATGTCCCTTATGTGTAGTGGAAGCGTGTTGGACAGTCTCGGGCCTCTGATGTTGATAGTTCTCTCTCTCAGACATCTTGTGTGTACACCTGAGTTTCTAAGTATTGTGGCTGTATTGTAACTCCATTTTCTAACTTTACCTGGATATACCTTTCTTAAATGCGGGTCCCCCCCCTCCCCCCGGGAAATTGTCCCACAAGGGGAGGTGAGAGCTTGGCCGGACACTTGATCAATGGCCTCCTCTTGCCAGTTGACCGATGGCTCGCGTTGACACCTGACTAATGGTTGCCTATGACAGGTGATGGAGGGGCAAGTGCTTGACCACTTGATTTACGCCTTCCTGGGCGCTAGATAAAATAGGACTGCCTTGACACTTGAAAGTAGGAATTTTTGGCAGCACTTTGATCAAGTTCTCCTTGACGCTTACTTAAGAGTTCACTGGACATTTGGCATAAGACATCTTGAACACTTAATCTAAGGTCTCATTGACGTTGGTTCCAAGACCACTTAGGGACTTTATCGAAGACGGCTTCGTTACTTGTCCCAACCACTTGGGCTGGTTGGTACACAACGACGGCATTGCTTCGTGCTGTTCGGCGTTCGATCCCCCGATGATCCAAGTGGTTGGGCCCCATTAGTTCCCTTAGTCCGACGAGTTAAGAATTGATTACCATCTTGGACTGCCTTAGAGCAGCCTGAGGGCAGCAATATTCCAGAAACTTAAACAAAATCTTTATTTTATAAGATTTGAAGCAAAGTGAAATTCACACCAGTTGCTCCATCTATCATCATTCTATTATGCAGGAAGTGCCGCACGTCTATGGGTCATCCAATAATGTTAGTAGACTTCTAGATGTTACCACTGCTAGGCTTAGGCTCGGCTACAAGTACCTCTGGCAGTTAGTAACATCTGCTGATGTTAATTTGACTAAATGTAAACTCTGTCAGCAGAACTATTCGCATACTTTGTGTCATTATATAATGGAATGTGAACAAATCGCGAAATTCAGAGATAACACCATCAATGGAGTCTTAGAAATGTGAAAATACTTCATTCATAATGATATACTGCCAGGGATCTTGGCGAAGTATCCAAAATTTGCTTACTGTAATGCATGCACATGACTGTAAAGCTGCCGCCCAGTTGGGTGGGTGTGGAGCACACGACTGTAAAGCTGCCGCCCAGTTGGGTGGGTGTGGAGCACACGACTGTAAAGCTGCCGCCCAGTTGGGTGGGTGTGCAGCACATGACTGTAAAGCTGCCGCCCAGTTGGGTGGGTGTGGAGCACATGACTGTAAAGCTGCCGTCCAGTTGGGTGGGTGTGGAGCAAGACTAGTAACTGTGTGACTCACCATAGATGTAAAGTGCCTTGTATAGTGACTGTTTTTGAGCCTCTTGTTGAATCACTTGTGAAATATAAAAAAGACAATTGATATATGTATTTGTGAATGCAATGTGTATGTATGTATCCTATGCAGTATATATATATATATGTCGTACCTAGTAGCCAGAACGCACTTCTCAGCCTACTATGCAAGGCCTGATTTGCCTAATAAGCCAAGTTTTCATGAATTAAT
>NC_091207.1:23410744-23428244 GCF_040958095.1 Procambarus clarkii | reverse complement strand
TGGGAGTTCTTCTACTCCCCAAGCCCGGCCCGGCCCGAGACCAGACTTGACTTGAGAGTGTTTGGTCCACCAGGCTGTTGCTCGGAGCGGCCCGCAGGCCCACATACCCACCACAGCCTGGTTGGTCCGGCACTCCTTGAAGGAAACAATCTAGTTTCCTCTTGAAGATGTCCACGGTCTAATTGGTAGATTTGAACAGTATCTATATATATATATATATATATATATATATATATATATATATATATATATATATATATATATATATATATATATATATATATATATATATATATATATAAGTTTAACAAATCAAACATGGTGACTAAACATTTCTAAAGCATGTCAAATGTAAACATTGCCAACTGTTTGCTAAACATTAGTTTCAAGTGAGTTAACGCGCCATATGCAAGAATTACTTCCTACTAATTCAGTCGGTATTAAACACTGCAATTAACATTGATAACCTGAATTAACATTTCTAACATCTCGGTTCCCCACTCACGTTACTCGTGACCTGACTTAAGACGGCTGGAGCCGTTCCTGTCTTAAATTAGGCAAGCCAGGTCGTAATGGCTTAATTAAGACTTGGAAACGACTCAATTCTATTCTCAATGTCTCGCTCTTATTAAATGTTGTTCCTCTTTGGTGAGGTCATGACTTCCAGACACCTGGTGTGGTGTCCTGCACCTGGTGTGGTGTCCTACACCTGGTGTGGTGTCCTACACCTGGTGTGGTGTCCTACACCTGGTGTGTCGTCCTACACCTGGTGTGGTGTCCTACACCTGGTGTGTCGTCGTACACTTTGTGTGTCGTCCTACACCTGGTGTGTCGTCCTACACCTGGTGTGTCGTCCTACACCTGGTGTGTCGTCCTACACCTGGTGTGTCGTCCTACACCTGGTGTGTCGTCCTACACCTGGTGTGTCGTCCTACACCTGGTGTGTCGTCATACACCTGGTGTGTCGTCCTACACCTGGTGTGTCGTCCTACACCTGGTGTGTCGTCCTACACCTGGTGTGTCGTCCTACACCTGGTGTGTCGTCCTACACCTGGTGTGTCGTCCTACACCTGGTGTGTCGTCCTACACCTGGTGTGTCGTCCTACACCTGGTGTGTCGTCCTACACCTGGTGTGTCGTCCTACACCTGGTGTGTCGTCCTACGCCTGGTGTGTCGTCCTACGCCTGGTGTGGTGTCCTACGCCTGGTGTGGTGTCCTACACCTGGTGTGGTGTCCTACACCTGGTGTGTCGTCCTACACCTGGTGTGTCGTCCTACACCTGGTGTGTCGTCCTACACCTGGTGTGTCGTCCTACACCTGGTGTGTCGTCCTACACCTGGTGTGTCGTCCTACACCTGGTGTGTCGTCCTACACCTGGTGTGACGTCCTACACCTGGTGTGTCGTCCTACACCTGGTGTGTCGTCCTACGCCTGGTGTGTCGTCCTACGCCTGGTGTGGTGTCCTACGCCTGGTGTGGTGTCCTACACCTGGTGTGGTGTCCTACACCTGGTGTGGTGTCCTACACCTGGTGTGTCGTCCTACACCTGGTGTGTCGTCCTACACCTGGTGTGTCGTCCTACACCTGGTGTGTCGTCCTACACCTGGTGTGTCGTCCTACACCTGGTGTGTCGTCCTACACCTGGTGTGTCGTCCTACACCTGGTGTGGTGTCCTACACCTGGTGTGTCGTCCTACACCTGGTGTGTCGTCCTACACCTGGTGTGTCGTCCTACACCTGGTGTGGTGTCCTACACCTGGTGTGGTGTCCTACACCTGGTGTGTCGTCCTACACCTGGTGTGTCGTCCTACACCTGGTGTGTCGTCCTACACCTGGTGTGGTGTCCTACACCTGGTGTGGTGTCCTACACCTGGTGTGTCGTCCTACACCTGGTGTGTCGTCCTACACCTGGTGTGTCGTCCTACACCTGGTGTGGTGTCCTACACCTGGTGTGGTGTCCTACACCTGGTGTGGTGTCGTCCACCTGGTGTGGTGTCCTACACCTGGTGTGGTGTCCTACACCTGGTGTGGTGTCCTACACCTGGTGTGCTGTCCTACACCTGGTGTGCTGTCCTACACCTGGTGTGCTGTCCTACACCTGGTGTGGTGTCCTACACCTGGTGTGTCGTCCTACACCTGGTGTGGTGTCGTACACGTACTCTAATGTCCAACACATCAACTTAACACAATAATCTTATTCATTCTGAAGTGTTTAATCTTGAGCTGAGAATGCTTCAAGACAAGAGGCACAGCGGCCGTAGACACAGACGCCCTCGCCTCAGACCATTTAAGGAGACACTATGGTAGTTAGAACGTCGTCTTCAAGGTGGAAGAAGCAGGTATAAGGAGCCAGATTCAAACGAAGCAGTTACGCAAGCACTTACGAACGTGTACATCTTTTCTCAATCTTTGGCGGCTTTGTTTACAATTATTAAACAGTTAATGAGCTCCGAAGCACCAGGAGGCTGTTTATAACAATAACAACAGTTGATTGGCAAGTTTTCATGCTTGTAAACTGTTTAATAAATGTAACCAAAGCCGTCAAAGATTGAGGAAAGATGTACAGGTTCGTAAGAACTTGCGTAACTGCTTCGTGAATCTAGCCCAACGTCTGCTTCGGCGTCTCTCACCCACCAGCGCCAGATAAGGCTTAAGGCATGCCCAACCACTTGAGTTCAAATTGAAAACATCGTTTCAAAGGCAAGAGAAAGAAATTAGAAAATTCTACCCCTGTGCAATTGGGAAAACTTGAAATTTTTATTTTCTCGAGTGTAATCCAAAGCAAAGATCACCCCTTAGTACTGGGATTAAGTTTTTAAGAAAGTTGGAGCCAGGACCAACCGGGCTGTGGTGGGTATGTGGGCCTGCGGGCCGCTCCAAGCAACAGCCTGGTGGACCAAACTCTCACAAGTCGAGCCTGGCCTCGGGCCGGGCTTGGGGAGTAGAAGAACTCCCAGAACCCCATCAACCAGGTATCAACCAACCAGGAAGTTGGAGCGAATGGCCCCAAGTCCATTGGGGCTTGGGGTCCACAGTCCACAAGTCCCAAGTCCATACTTCTAGAACTCTACAGTCATCAAGAACGGCATAGAGACATTATGGTAGGATGTTAAACGTTCAGTGATGTAAGTTAGTGACAGGTTTCCACCCCTCTCCCCCACTACACACCCCGGGGAGCGCGCCAGGGAAGGGGCAGTGAAGCAGAAGCAAAGGAATTATGGATCAATGTCATAATCATCTCCCATTTTACCTTCCCCGAGAGAGAGAGAGAGAGAGAGAGAGAGAGAGAGAGAGAGAGAGAGAGAGAGAGACACTATAAACACGCAACCTTGGACAACACGGGTTCAGAACAGGGCGTTCTCTCTCTCTCTCTCTCTCTCTCTCTCTCTCTCTCTCTCTCTCTCTCTCTTGTAAATGCAAGACCACTGTGACTTGGCCGTAAATGCCTTTTCGGGAGACATGCTGTAAACCGCTGACACACACACACACACACACACACACACACACACACACACACACACACACACACACACACACACACAAAGGTTACAAAGATTAAGCATGAACGAGAAGGATGGGCGGACTGCATTTTCTTGGACTGTCTGAAAGCCTTTGACACAGTACCCCATAAAAGGTTGATGCATAAGCTGGAGAAACAGGCAGGAGTAACTGCTAGGGCGCTCCAGTCGATAAGGGAGTACCTAAGCAATAGGAAGTAGAGAGTTACAGTGAGGGGTGAGACCCCAGATTGGCGTGAAGTCACCAGTGGAGTCCCACAGGGCTCTGTACTCGGTCCTATCCTGTTTCTGATTTACGTAAATTATCTCCCGGAGGGTATAGACTCATTCCTCTCAATGTTTGCTGACGATGCCAAAATTATGGGAAAGATTAAGACAGAGAACTGTTTGAGGCTTCAGGAAGACCTAGACAAACTGAAGGAATGGTCGAACAAATGGTTGTTTAACTCAAGCAAATGTAATGTAATGTAATGAAGATAGGTGGAATGAGCAGGAGGCCAGATACAAGGTATCATTTGGGAGATGAAATTCTTCAAGAGTCAGAGATAGAGAAAGACCTGGGGGTTGATATCACGCCTGACCTGTCTCCTGAAGCTCATATCAAGAGGATAACATCAGCAGCATATGCCAGGTTGGCCAACATAAGAACGGCCTTTCGAAACTTGTGTAAAGAATCATTCAGAACTTTGTAAAGCACACATGTCAGACCAATCCTGGAGTATGCAGCTCCAGCATGGAGTTCATATCTAGTCAAGCTTAAGACTAAACTGGGAAAAGGTTCAAAGGTTTGCCACCAGACTAGTACCTGAGCTGAGAGGTATGAGCTACCAGGAGAGACACAGGAATTTAACCTCACGTCGCTGGAAAACAGACAAGTTAGAGGGAACATGGTCACCACATACAAGATTCTCAATGGAATTGATAGGGTAGATAAAGAGAGGCTATTTAATACAACATAGAATTCAAGAAAAAGTTAATCCTCCCAACATAGAATTCAAGAAAATTTAAATCCTCCCAACATAGATTTCAAGAAAATTGTAATCCTCCCAACATAGAATTCAAGAAAATTCTAATACTCTTTTCACAAAATTCACGAAAATTCAATCCTCCCCAAACACCAGCCTGTCTGATCGAAATTGAATTAGGAGGCGCCTGTTGGCGGCTCCAAATGCGATTGGCTGGTCCCTGTGTTGCTTAGTGGAGTTTCCAGTCATTCTGGGGTAGTTTAGCCTCGTGACTCGCTAGGCTTCAGTGTGCTGCTAAGTACCTTTATGAGTTTGAAATATGAGGATATTGTGTTGTGTTGTTGTTGTGTGTGTGTGTGTGTGTGTGTGTGTGTGTGTGTGTGTGTGTGTGTGTGTGTGTGTGTGTGTGTGTGTGTGTGTGTGTGTGTGTGTATTCACCTAGTTGTGTTTGCGGGGGTTGAGCTTTGCTCTTTCGGCCCGCCTCTCGACTGTCAATCAACTGTTTACTAACTACTTTTTTTTCCACCACACACACACACACACACACACACACCAGGAAGCAGCCCGTGACAGCTGACTAACTCCCAGGTACCTATTTACTGCTAGGTAACAGGGGCATTCAGGGTGAAAGAAACTTTGCCCATTTGTTTCTGCCTCGTGCGGGAATCGAACCCGCGCCACAGAATTACGAGTCCTGCGCGCTATCCACCAGGCTACGAGGCCCCTCGTAGGCCCGTGTGTGTGTGTGTGTGTGTGTGTGTGTGTGTGTGTGTGTGTGTGTGTGTGTGTGTACTCACCTATATGTACTCACCTATATGTGCTTGCAGGATCGAGCATTGACTCTTGGATCCCGCCTTTCTAGCTATCGGTTGTTTACAGCAATGACTCCTGTCCCATTTCCCTATCATACCTAGTTTTAAAAGTATGAATAGTATTTGCTTCCACAACCTGTTCCCCAAGTGCATTCCATTTTTCTACTACTCTCACGCTAAAAGAAAACTTCCTAACATCTCTGTGACTCATCTGAGTTTCCAGTTTCCACCCATGTCCCCTCGTTCTGTTATTATTACGTGTGAACATTTCATCTATTTCCACTTTGTCAATTCCCCTGAGTATTTTATATGTCCCTATCATATCTCCTCTCTCCCTTCTTTTCTCTAGTGTCGTAAGGTTCAGTTCCTTCAGCCGCTCTTCATATCCCATCCCTCGTAGCTCTGGGACAAGCCTCGTCGCAAACCTCTGAACCTTCTCCAGTTTCTTTATGTGTTTCTTCAGGTGGGGGCTCCATGATGGCGCGGCATACTCTAAGACGGGTCTCACGTAGGCAGTGTAAAGCGCCCTAAAAGCTTCCTCATTTAGGTTTCTGAATGAAGTTCTAATTTTCGCCAGTGTAGAGTACGCTGCTGTCGTTATCCTATTTATATGTGCCTCAGGAGTTAGATTAGGTGTCACATCCACTCCCAGGTCTCTTTCTCGAGTCGTTACAGGTAGGCTGTTCCCCTTCATTGTGTACTGTCCCTTTGGTCTCCTGTCACCTGATCCCATTTCCATAACTTTACATTTACTGGTGTTAAACTCCAGTAGCCATTTCCCTGACCATCTCTGCAGCCTGTTTAAGTCCTCTTGGAGGATCCTACAATCCTCGTCTGTCACAACTCTTCTCATTAATTTTGCGTCATCTGCAAACATTGACATGTATGATTCCACTCCTGTAAACATATCATTTACGTAAATTAGAAAGAGGATTGGTCCCAGCACCGATCCTTGAGGTACTCCACTTGTTACTGTTCGCCAGTCCGACTTTTCGCCCCTTACCATTACCCTCTGGCTCCTTCCTGTTAGGTAGTTCTTCACCCATACCAGGGCCTTTCCGCTTACTCCTGCCTGCCTCTCAAGTTTGTATAGCAGTCTCATGTGCGGTACCGTATCAAAGGCCTTTTGGCAGTCAAGAAATATGCAGTCTGCCCAGCCTTCTCTGTCCTGCCTTATCCTTGTTACTTTATCATAGAATTCTAAAAGGTTTGTTAGGCATGATTTCCCTGTCCAGAACCCATGTTGGTGCTTGTTTACAAACCCAATGCTCTCCAGGTGCTCAACAAGTCTTAGCCTAATTATTCTTTCAAGAATTTTGCAGGGGATGCTTGTCAGTGATACGGGTCTGTAGTTAAGTGCCTCCTCCCTATCACCCTTTTTGAAAATCGGTACGACATTTGCCTCCTTCCAGCAACTGGGCAATTCTCCCGACATAAGTGACTCATTAAAGATCATTGCCAGAGGCACGCTGAGAGCCTGCGCTGCCTCTTTGAGTATCCACGGTGATACTTTGTCTGGTCCAACAGCTTTATTTGCATCCAGTGTTGTCAACTGTTTCATTACATCCTCTGCTGTCACCTCTATATCCGATAGTCTTTCATCTTGGGTAATCTCTTCTAACAATGGGAGCTGCTCAGGCTCGGTTGTGAACACTCCATGGAATTTTGCATTCAGTACCTCGCAGATTTCCTTGTCGCTTTCTGTATATGCCCCTTCTGTTTTCCTCAGTCTTGTCACTTGGTCATTTACCGACATCTTCCTTCTTATATGGCTATGTAGTAATTTTGGTTGCTTTTTCGCTTTGACTGCAATATCGTTCTCATAATTCCTTTCCGACACTCGTCTTATGTTAATGTAATCATTCCTAGCTCTGTTACATCTAATCCTGTTGTCCTCTGTCCTTTGTCTTCTGTACTTCCTCCACTCCCTCCTGCTTCTCACCTTTGCTTCCTGACACTGTCTATTAAACCATGGGTTATTATATTCCCTCCTGCTTTTTTCCTTTATTGTTGGAATAAATCTATCTTCAGCCTCCTTGCATTTCAATATGACTTGGTTCATCATACCTTGCACTGTTTTTCCTCTAAGTTCTTCCTCCCACTGCACTTCTCCCAGGTAGTCCCTTATCCTTCTGTAGTCCCCTTTTCTGTAATCAAGTCTCCTTTCCCGGACCTCTTGTCCTTTGGTCACAATTTTAAGCTCCATCATGTAGTCAAAGACTAGGACACAATGGTCACTAGCTCCTAGTGGTATTTCATGTTCCAACTGCTCGATGTCTTCTACATTCTGAGTGATAATGAGATCTAATAGGCTGGGCGTATCCCCTCCTCTTTCCCTAGTATCTTCTTTCACATGCTGTGTTAGAAAATTCCTGTCAATAACGTCTACCAGCTTCGCTCCCCAGGTCTCCTCCCCGCCATGGGGATTCCTCGTTTCCCAATTTATCTCTCCGTGATTTAGGTCCCCCATGACCAGCAGCTTCGCTCTCATTCTATGCGCTAAAGTTGCTGCCCTCTGCAGTTCATCCATACATGTCTTGTTGCTGTCCTCGTACTCCTGCCTGGGCCTTCTACTGTGTGTGTGTGTGTGTGTGTGTGTGTGTGTGTGTGTGTGTGTGTGTGTGTGTGTGTGTGTGTGTGTGTGTGTGTGTGTGTACGTACTTACATATTCATTAAATGCTTACAGCTGTTTCCTGCAGCCTAAAGAACCTTCTGAAATTTATGATGAAGTGATAACAATAAGTCAGGAATTACCTAACAGGCTGGAGCCAGAGAGGTAAAGGGCAGGCGAACAGTAACGACTGGAGTACCTCAGGGGTCGGTGTCTGCACCAATTCTATTTCTAATATTAGAAATTGAAATATACACATCGATATATACCATTCAACAGGAGTTTAATCTTACATGTCAATGTTTGTGGATGACGCGGAACTAATGAGACGAGTTGCGACATAATACAGGGTACAAAACACAATCAAATCTGTTCATAATAGGAAAGCAACATGTTAAGGATTTGAGAATAATGATGTCTGACGACCTAACGTTTAGGGAGCATAACCAAGCAAATATTGCGTCAGCCAGAAAAATGATAGGATGGATTACGAGAACTTTCAAATCCAGGGATCCCATCACAATGGTTGTACTCTTCAAATCACTTGTACTGTCCCGTCTTGAGTACTGCTCAGTACTCACTTTTCCCTTCAGAGCAGGAGAGATTGCTGAAATAGAGGGAATACAGAGAACATTACATACAGGAACAGCAGTCTCCGTGGTGTAGTGGTAAGACACTCGCCTGGCGTTCCGCGAGCGCTATGTCATGGGTTCGTATCCTGGCCGGGGAGGATTTACTGGGCGCAATTCCTTAACTGTAGCCTCTGTTTAACGCAACAGTAAAATGTGTACTTGGATGCAAAAACGATTCTTCGCGGCAGGGGACCGTATTCCAGGGACCATAGGATTAAGGACTTGCCCGAAACGCTACGCGTACTAGTGGCTGTACAAGAATGTAACAACTCTTGTATATATCTCAAAAAAAAAAAAAAAAAAAAAAAAAACATATACGGCACGCATAGACGCGATAAAACACCTAAATTATTAGGATCGTCTCAAAGCTCTCCAAATGTACTCACTAGAAAGGAGACGAGAGAGATACCAAATAATATACACCTGGAAAATACTGGAAGGCCAGGTCCCAAACCTACACAGTA
This sequence comes from Procambarus clarkii, assembly GCF_040958095.1. Lineage (NCBI taxonomy): Eukaryota > Metazoa > Arthropoda > Malacostraca > Decapoda > Cambaridae > Procambarus > Procambarus clarkii. Next base: position 23,419,244 of record NC_091207.1, on the reverse strand, counting down.
AAATAACAACATACTGGAGTGAATGATATGGAAGAAAATGCAGAATAGAACCAGTGAAGAGCAGAGGTGCCATAGGCACAATCAGAGAACACTGTATAAACATCAGAGGTCCGCGGTTGTTCAACGTCCTCCCAGCGAGCATAAGAAATATTGCCGGAACAACCGTGGACATCTTCAAGAGGAAACTGGGTAACTTTTTCCAAGGAGTGCCGGACCAACCGGGCTGTGGTGGGTATGTGGGCCTGCGGGCCGCTCCAAGCAACAGCCTGGTGGACCAAATTCTCACAAGTCAAGTCTGGCCTCGGGCCGGGCTTGGGGAGTAGAAGAACTCCCAGAACCCCATCAAGCAAATATCAAGCAGATGAGGATTGCAGGATCCTCCAAGAGAACTTGAACAAGTTGCAAAGATGATCAGAAAAAATGGCTACTGGAGTTCAGCACGAGCAAGTGTAAAGTGATGAAAATAGGACGGGGTGACAGGAGACCAAAAGGACAATACAAAATAAAGGGAGACTAACTCCCTGTTTTGACTTGAGAAAGAGACCTGGGGCCAGATTCACGAAAGCACTTACGAACGTGTACATCTTTCCTCAATCTTTGACGGCTTTGGTTACATTTATTAAACAGTTTACAAGCATAAAAACTTGCCAATCAACTGTTATTATTGTTATAAACAGCCTCCTGGTGCTTCGGAGCTCATTAACTGTTTAATAATTGGAAACAAACCCGCCTAAGATTGAGAAAAGATGTACAGGTTCGTAAGTGCTTGCATAACTGCTTCGTGAATCTGGCCTCTGGAAGTGGACGTAACACCAAACTTAACTCCAGAGGCTGAAATAAGTAGAGTAACGTCAGCAGCGCCCTCTACTCTATTAAAAAGTTTGATCATCATTCAGGAACCTTATGAAGTAGTCATATAGAGCTCTTTACACAACCTACGTAAGACCAGTCTGAGGATATGCAGCCCCAGCATGGCGCCCCTCCCCCCCACCTGAAGAAACACATTGAGAAACTAGAAAATGGTTCAGAAGTTTGCGACGAGGCTCGTCCCAGAGTTATAAAGGATGGGATATGAAGAGCGACTGAAAAAAAACTGACGACGCCATAAAAAATGAGAGGGGAGACATGATAGAGATGACAAAAATACTTAGGGGGACTGACAGAGGGGAAATGTTCACAAGGAATACCAGTAGACCAAGAGAGCATGGAAGCTTGAGACTGAGACGAGTCAAAGATGTTTGAAAGTTTTAATTTAGCGTGAGAGTAGTAGGAAAATGGAATGACCTAAAGGAGCAGGTTGTGGAAGCAAACTCGATAAATAATTTTAATCTTAGATATGATAGGGAAATAGGTCAGGAGTCATTGCCTTAGACGACCGGACGCTCGAAAGACGGGATCCAAGAGCTAACGCTTGATCATGTAGGTACAGATAGGCGAGTACACACACACACACACACATACCAGAGTAGTATGTAATAGATGGAATGCATTAGGCAGTGATGTGGTGGAGTCTGACTCCATACACAGTTTCAAATGTAAATATGACAGAGCCCAGTAGGCTCAGGAATCTGTACACCAGTTGATTGACAGTTGAGAGGCGGGACCAAAGAGCCACAGCTTAACTACCCCCCTCCCCCGCTACCACAACTAGGTGAATACAGGTACTCCCCGTCCCAGTACAAATCTCTACAACACCCTCAAGCCTTTGCTGTGACCTTAACAGTGACCTTTGATCCCTTAACAGACTTTAAAATCAGCCAACACAAAGCTGGCTAACCCGGGCTGTTAATCTCGGGAAAATCCTGCTAATCCAAAGGACTTCCCCGGCTCTTGTCTGGGATTTTGAGGGATTTATTCCCGTGGGAAAATCCTGTTAGGGCCAGTAATCTTTAAAAGTTTTCTCCAGTGGTTGACAAAACTATAGATCAGAGGCTGGGATACTATTGACGGCTGGCTTGGGGGGAGAGAGAGAGAGAGAGAGAGAGAGAGAGACAGAGATAGAGAGAGAGAGAGAGACAGAGAGAGAGAGAGAGAGAGACAGAGAGAGAGAGACAGAGAGAGAGAGACAGAGAGAGAGAGAGACAGAGAGAGAGAGACAGAGAGAGAGAGAGACAGAGAGAGAGAGAGAGAGAGACAGAGATAGAGAGAGACAGAGAGAGAGAGAGAGAGAGACAGAGATAGAGAGAGAGAGAGAGACAGAGAGAGAGAGAGAGAGAGAGAGAGAGTGAGAGAGAGAGAGAGAGAGAGAGTGAGAGTGAGAGAGAGAGAGAGAGAGAGAGAGAGAGAGAGAGAGAGAGAGAGAGAGAGAGAGAGAGAGAGACAGAGAGAGAGAGAGACAGAGAGAGAGAGAGAGAGAGACAGAGAGAGACAGAGAGAGAGACAGAGAGAGAGAGAGACAGAGAGAGAGAGACAGAGAGAGAGACAGAGAGAGAGACAGAGAGAGAGAGACAGAGAGAGAGAGACAGAGAGAGAGAGAGAGACAGAGAGAGAGACAGAGAGAGAGAGAGACAGAGAGAGAGAGACAGAGAGAGACAGAGAGAGACAAAAAAAGAGAGAGAGACAAAAAGAGAGAGAGGAGAGACGTACACAACAACTCTCCCTCTCTCTCTCTCATCAATACCTCCTCCTCCTACAACACAAGGACGATTGTCAACAGTGAAATAACAATATAAAAACAAACCCAGGCAGTGAAATATGGAGATAGAAGAGAGTGACAGGAGATTGCATTTTGAGGGGAGGACAGAGCAGGGACTGTCAATTGCAGATTTTAAGATAAAGGGTGGAAAGGAGAGTTGATGATTGAAATGAAATACAACTTGTAAAGCCTGTCTGAACTAAACAAAAAAAAAATCCGTCTGTGCCAATGAAAATAGAGATATTCAACTTTGTATTCATAATGTATTTTCATGTTTAATGAGTAAGTCTCGTTATTCTCAGAGATATAATGTCCTAAATCCACATTATACAAGAGTAATGTTGTATATCAGTTAATCGATCAGTCGGAAAAATGAAGTTAATGCATGAGATGGCAATTTATTTCTCATTGATGTGAGTCAGTGCATGAGATTGTAATGAATAACTCATTGCCGTTATTCTGTTGTTTGTTCAAGCGACCTTCTGCCGTGTTGTTCAGCGGGGGGTGGGGGGGAATCTGTTGAGTAGCTTGCATGCTTTATGAACTTTAGCTTTAATTAGCAGAAAAGTGGCTTAATTAGCTTAATTAGCAGACTTAGTGACGGAATTTTTTGATCATAGGATCTTATGATTTTTGGATGCGTGTGATCATTCCCCGACACTGGCGAAGCTTCGAAGCTTTGTGAAGATATCATCAGCAACACGAGAGGTAATAAAGATGGTGCACAGCTCCAGGTACTTAATGCTGGCAGGAATGTGGGAGATTATGACTGGACTCAGTAACGCAGTGAGAGAGATTACGACAGTTCTTGCTCGCATACTTTCTTGTTGTTAACACATTTAGGTGCACTTGCGTTTGTGCAGCTGCCCTAGACCGTGAGTACTAGGTGAGTACATTGTGTCAAGAAACAGCTGCCCTAGACCGTGAGTACTAGGTGAGTACAGTGTGTGTGTCAAGACCTAGCTGCCCTAGACCGTGAGTACTAGGTGAGTACATTGTGTCAAGAACCAGCTGCCCTAGACCGTGAGTACTAGGTGAGTACAGTGTGTCAAGAACCAGCTGCCCTAGACTATGTGAAGGGTAGTACAGTGTGTGTCAAGAACTAGCTGCCCTAGACTATGTGAAGGGTAGTACAGTGTGTGTCAAGAACTAGCTGCCCTAGACTATATGAAGGGCAGTACAGTGTGTGTCAAGAACTAGCTGCCCTAGACTATATGAAGGGCAGTACAGTGTGTGTCAAGAACTAGCTGCCCTAGACTATATGAAGGGCAGTACAGTGTGTGTCAAGAACTAGCTGCCCTAGACTATATGAAGGGCAGTACAGAGTGTGTCAAGAACTAGCTACCCGAGTACGGAAGGGTAGACAGAGAACATACACTTCACGCATAGAACCAATAAAAGATGTAAATTATTGGGACCGTCTCAAAGCTGTCAAAATGTACTCACTGGAAAAGAAATGAGGAAGGTATCAAATAATATATATATATGAAAGATACTGGACGGCCAGGTCCCAAATTTGCAAGGTAGACTAACAACATACTGGAGTTTCCACTCACAAGATGAGTGGCGCTGCCCAGTAAACTCTCCCCTCTGGGCAAGATTAAAAATTAATATATACTGGAGCGAAAGATACGGAAGAAAATGCAGAATAGAACCAGTGAAGAGCAGAGGTGCCATAGGCACAGTCAGAGAACACTGTGTAAACATCAGAGGTCCGCGGTTGTTCAACGTCCTCCCAGCGAGCATTAGAAATATTACTGGAACAAAGGTGGACTTCTTCAAGAAGCAATTAGGTTAAGTTCTTGAAGTGCCGGACCAACCAGGCTGTAGTGGATATGTGGGCCTGCGGGCCGCTCCGAGCAACGGCCTGTTGCACCAAGTTATTACAAGTCGAGCCTGGCCTCAGACCGGGCTCGAGTAGACCTCCCCAGACCCTCTCCAGGATAGGTAAGATCCAGGTACGTTTATGCGAAGGAGGAGTACAGTATCAACCACAGTACAGTACCACACATTATTTCTTGTGTGTCAAGAACGAGCCTGTGACGCTAAAGTGTCCCCATGACACAGGAAGGTTACTATGACTAACCTTCCTGTGTCATATACCTGCTTGATGGGGTTCTGGGAGTTCTTCTACTCCCCAAGCCCGGCCCGAGGCTAGGCTTGACTCGTGAGAGTTTGGTCCACTAGGCTGTTGCTTGGAGCGGCCCGCAGGCCCACTTACCCACCACAGCCCGGTTGGTCCGGCTCTTCTTGGAGAAAACTATCTAGTTTTCTCTTTAAGATGTCCAAAGTTGTTCCGGCAATATTTCTGATGCTCGCTGGGAGGACGTTGAACAACCGCGGACCTCTGATGTTTACACAGAGTTCTCTGATTGTGTCTATGGCACCCCTGCTCTTCACTGGTTCTATTCTGCATTATCTTCCATATCGTTTACTCCAGTATGTTATTTTACTGTGTAGATTTGGGACCTGTCCCTCCAGTATTTTCCATGCGTATATTATTTGGTATCTCTCTCGTCTCCTTTCTAGTGAGTACATTTGGAGAGCTTTGAGACGATCCCAATAATTTAGGTACTTAATCGCGTCTATGCGTGCCGTATATGTTCTCTGTATTCCCTCTATTTCAGCAGTCTTTCCTACCCTGAAGGGGGAGTGAGTACTGAGCAGTACTCAAGACGGGACAGCACAAGTGACTTGAAGAGTACAACCATTGTGATGGGATCCCTGGATTTTAAAGTTCTCGTAATCCATCCTATCATTTTTCTGGCTGATGCAATATTTGCTTGGTTATGCTCCTTAAACGTTAGGTCGTCAGACATCATTATTCCCAAATCCTTAACATGCTGTTTTCCTACTATGGGCAGATTTGTGTTTTATACCCTGTATTATGTTTAAGGTCCTCATTTTTGCCGTACCTGAGTACCTGGAATTTATCCAGGTATGTTATTTTCTGCTGCCCAATCGAAAACTTTATTAATATCTGTTTGTAATTTTTCAATGTCTTCAGCAGAGGTAATATTTATGCTGATTTTTGTGTTATCTGCAAAGGATGATACGAAGCTGTGACTTGTATTTGAGTCTATATCTTATATGAGAATAACGAAAAGCAGTGGTGCAAGGACTGTACTTTGAGGTACAGAGCCTTTAACTGCGCTTGGAATCAATTTTATTTGATCGACTGTTACTCGCTGTTTTCTGTTCGACAGGAAATTGAGTATCCAGCGTCCTACTTTACCAGTTATTCTCATTAACCTTATTTTGTGTGCTATCACCCCATGATCACATTTGTCGAATGCCTTTGTGAAGTCTGTGTATACAACATCTGCATTTTTCTTTTCTTCTAGAGCTTCTGTGATTTTGTCATAGTGGTTGAGTAACTGTGACAGACAGGATCTTCCTCCTCTAAATCCATGTTGTTCCGGGTTGTGTAGCTTATCATTTTCCATTAAACTTGAAATATGATTCTTAATCACTTTTTCAAAAACTTTTATTATGTGCGACGTTAGTGCAACTGGCCTATAATTTTTTGCCAAAGCTTTACTACCCCCCTTGTGCAGAGGAGCTATATCTGCTGATTTAAGTGCTGCTGGTATCTCCCCTGTATCCAGGCTCTTTCTCCATATTACGCTGAGTGCTCGCGCTACTGGTACTTTACATTTCTTTATGAATATTGAATTCCACGAATCAGGACCAGGGGCTGAGTCCATGAGTATATTGTAAATTTGTCTTTCAAAGTCTTCCGAGTTCGTCTTCTCAGAATATGTTCGGTAGCCTTTTTTTTATTATTAATACATTAGGTACATCTGCATTTGTGTAGCTACCCTTGACTATATAAAGGGGAGTACAGTGTGTCAAAAAGCTAGCTACGTGATGCTAAAAAATCCCCATCACACAGGATGGTTAGTCATACAGAGGCATGTGATAAGCGGTCTGCACTGGCAGACTCCGGATGCATTTTGAGAATATCATCAACACAAGATTGAATAAGGTAGCAGTGGTAATACAAGTCCCCATCTCGCAGGATGGTTAGTCATACAGAGCCATGTGTTTAATAGCCTGCACTGGCAAATTTTGGGTATACTGTGAGGATATCTTCAAGAATACGAGAGTGAATAAAGTAATTGCAAAGCTCCAGGTACCTCATGCCAACTGGTCTGAAAGGTCTAATAACTGGGCATTCAGTGATGTAGTGCGGGAGATCATGCCGTAGTTCCTGCTCACAGAGTTTGCAACTGGAGTGCTCAGGATTGGGAGACCCGTCACCTGCAGCCACCTGCCACAGGTAACGGTAACCCAACCTGATCCTTGCAACCACTGTGTCGCACAGTCTAGTGGACGTTTTGTGCTGTCCATAGATGTAGGTTTCAGATCTGAACAAATCATAGCTTTTTATACTAGTACTTTCAGGTCGTTGGGAGTCAGTAAGTTCTTTCCTATCAGATCTGAATGTTTGGACCAATACAGTTTTGACAGCAGAGATGGGGGATACCTAGATCTAATTCAACTTCAGACTTGTTACACGCTAATTTGGCTGCAATGTCTGTCTCATTATGATGGGTTATATTTATGTGTGAAGGTATCCATACAAAGGAGATTCAAGACCCTTTACTCTGTGCATCAATTAGGTCATTTATAATTGGGAGTATGAGGTTCTTGCTGTCGATCTTCCAGGAGAAGTTTTCGATTGCTTGAAGAGCAGACTTTGAATCGCAGAATATTATGTGTGGAGGTCAGCCAGTTCGGGGAGACGTAACAATCTACGGTGGCATGTTGCCAAGGTTGACTGACGCTCACAGTTTACCCAAAGCTTGAAACAAGTTTTCGACAGCTTTTGGTAAGACCTATCTTATAACTCGTCTCAGGCGATAAGCCAATTAATTACCTTAGTATAACTTGGACATGAGAAGTTAACTACGACCTCTACTACTACTGCTGTTGCTGCTGCTGCTACTATCGCTGCTGTTGCTGTACTGCTACTACTACTACTACTACTGCTGCTGTTGCTGCTGCTACTGCTGCTGTTGCTGTTACTACTACTACTACTGTTGCTGTTGCTGCCGCTACTGCTGCTCCTGCTGCTTCTACTCCTGCTGCTGCCGCTACTGCTGCTCCTACTGCTACTACTGCTGCTGCTGCTTGGGGAGTCCCAACAAAGATGTATAATCACAACTACATGTAATAAGGGACTCCGCGTGAGGCGTCAGCCACACACACACACACACAATCACTTACAATCTCTGTTTACATTGTTTACACCCGATGACTTAATTGTTTGCACCTGATATCTAAATCCTTGTTTACACTACCTGGATAAAGGACGCAGGATCCATCTTAAAATTAGGTATAGTACCTTTCCAGTATTAGGTGCAATACTTATAAGTAAATAAGTAAATACTTGTATACTAGTTCAATAGTATTAGGTGCAATACTTATACTCCAGTACTGGGTCTTCATCTTCATACATATTAATACATACTGTATTGTAGTAAGTTTCTTCAGAAAAAATGATGTTATTGTAAGTTAGTGAATGATTAGTTTGTGTATGATTAGTTTGTGTATGATTAGTTTGTGTATGATTAGTGTATGTTTGTGTATGTTGAGGGGTAAATCAGACCGGTTCGATCCCCCAATAACACGCTATCACAAAAGCTTCCTTCCCTTCTGCTCATTTGAAACTCATTTCAAAAGTTCCCGTGCCTGGGATTTGCCTGGAATTAAGTCGAGTGTTTGCCGAAGCTGCGAGAGGCAGCGCCTATTCTCGCGAGTTTGAGCTACAATGAAGAGGGCGAACTGGGGCGAATTTTGAGTGCCTCGTTCGAGGTGTTCGGCCGTTGAAGTACTATGGGGGTGGCTTGGAAATTTGTA
>NC_091207.1:23400744-23405744 GCF_040958095.1 Procambarus clarkii | reverse complement strand
TAAAGAGCGCAATATTAACTATATTAAAGAGCGCTATATTAACTATATTAAAGAGCGCTAGATTAACTATATTAAAGAGCGCTAGATTAACTATATTAAAGAGAGCTATATTAACTATTTTAAAGAGCGCTATATTAACTATTTTAAAGAGCGCTATATTTACTATATTAAAGAGCGCAATATTAACTATATTAAAGAGCGCTATATTAACTATATTAAAGAGCGCTATATTAACTATATTAAAGAGCGCTAGATTAACTATATTAAAGAGAGCTATATTAACTATTTTAAAGAGCGCTATATTAACTATTTTAAAGAGCGCTAGATTAACTATATTAAAGAGAGCTATATCAACAGTTAGCCAGTGTGAGGTCCTTATAGCACTAGTCACATGTTGTTCAGTAACCCGTTGGGCATACAAAAAAAATACACACAATGTATTTATACAACCATACAACGTTGGGCATACAAAAAAAATACACACAATGTATTTATACAACCATACAACGTTGGGCATACAAAAAAATACATACAACGTATTTATACAACCATACAACGTTGGGCATACAAAAAAATACATACAACGTATTTATACAACCATACAACGTTGGGCATACAAAAAAAATACACACAATGTATTTATACAACCATACAACGTTGGGCATACAAAAAAATACATACAACGTATTTATACAACCATACAACGTTGGGTATACAACGCTACGCCAAGTGTAGCGTTGACTAAAGGCTAATAAATTGGATTCAACGTTGACATTACTGAAAAAACAGCATTCCAGCCAAAACAGAACCTAATAGCGTTGTAGTCCACGTTCCTATGGTCAAACACACGGTGGGGTCACACGGTGGGGGTCACACACTGGGGTCATACACACGCTGGGGTCATACACACACTGGGGTCATACACACACTGGGGTCACGCGCTGAGGGTCATACACTGGGGTCACACGCTGGGGTCATACACACGCTGGGGTCAAACACACGCTGGGGTCATACACACGCTGGGGTCACACGCTGGGGTCATACAAACTGGGATCATTACAAATGTGTAACACATGCTGGGGTCAGAAACTAGGGCTTGGGGGCACATTTGCTGTGAATCAGAAATTAGGTTGGGGGGGGGGCACACACATGCTAGAACTAGAAACTGGGGTCAACCATATGCTGGGGTCAGAAATTTGGGGTCAGAAATTTGACGTGACATTCGAGTCACACACATGCTGAGACTTCGAAACTAGGGTCAGAAACTAGGGTCACATACTTGCTGGGGGCAGGAACTGGGTCACACACTTGCTGGAGGTCAGAAACTGGGGTCACACTTGCTGGGGGTCAGAAACTGGGGTCACACACTTGCTGGAGGTCAGAAACTGGGGTCACACACTTGCTGGAGATCAAAAACTGGGGTCACACACTTGCTGGGGTCAGAAACTGGGGTTACACACTTGCTGGAGGTCAGAAACTGGGGTCACACACTTGCTGAGGGTCAGAAACTGGGGTTACACACTTGCTGGGGGTCAGAAACTGGGGTCACACTTGCTGGGGGTCAGAAACTGGGGTCACACACTTGCTGGAGGTCAAAAACTGGGGTCACACACTTGCTGGGGCTCAGAAACTGGGGTCACACACTTGCTGGGGGTCAGAAACTGGGGTCACACACTTGCTGAAGGTCAGAAACTGGGGTCACACACTTGCTGGAGGTCAGAAACTGGGGTCACACACTTGCTGGGGGTCAGAAACCGGGGGCACACATTCTGGGGGTCAAAACTGGGGTCACACACTTACTGGGGGTCGGAAACTGGGGTCACACACACATATATTAGGATCAAAACCTGAGGTTTGAAGGGTCAGGTCCAACGGGCCGTTGAACGTGAAAAAACGTCAATCTTGCTGAGGTCAGAAACGGTATTGGAAAGTCCGATATCTTTCAGACCTCAGCAGCTAGGAGGCGATCAGCGGTGTACAGGCAAGTAGCGACGTTTCTGACCTTGCGGTTACCTTGCGTTGGTTTCGAGGATCAACGTCCCCCCGAGGCCCCGGTCTCTGACCAGGCCGAGTGGTTAGCCGTCTGGTCAGAAAAGGCTGTTGGTCGCGAATTCCTGTACCCTGACATTTTTTGCACATCCTGCCATGTATCTTGGTCTCTCGTGGTGTTATTTCTGGGTGCAGATTTAGGACCAGTCCCTCTTGAGGTTATCTTGAGATGATTCTCGAGGTTATCTTGAGATGATTCTCGAGGTTATCTTGAGATGATTCTTGAGGTTATCTTGAGATGATTCTCGAGGTTATCTTGAGATGATTCTCGAGGTTATCTTGAGATGAATCTCGAGGTTATCTTGAGATGATTCTCGAGGTTATCTTGAGATGATTCTTGCGGTTATCTTGAGATGATTCTCGAGGTTATCTTGAGATGATTCTTGCGGTTATCTTGAGATGATTCTCGAGGTTATCTTGAGATGATTCTCGAGGTTATCTTGAGATGATTCTCGAGGTTATCTTGAGATGATTCTTGCGGTTATCTTGAGATGATTCTTGAGGTTATCTTGAGATGATTCTTGAGGTTATCTTGAGATGATTTCGGGGGCTTAGCGTCCCCGCGGCCCGGTCCTCGACCAGGCCTCCTTTTTGTTACACATTCCAGAAAGCAGCCCGCAACAGCTGTCTAACTCCCTGGTACCTATTTCCCGATACGTGAACAAGTGCATCAGGATGAAAGAACCCGGAACCTCAGGACTACGAATCCCGAGCGCTGTCAACTCAGCCGTCAGGCCCCCCAGATAGTGATTACAGCTTTAAAATTTGAAAGGGGTTCCAATACGCTCCTATGAATTCTAGCATTAAAGGATCTCTGCACGCTCTCCAGGGCAGCAATTTCTCCAGCTTTGAAAGTGGCTGTCATTGTGCAGCAGTACTCCACTCTAGAGAGCACTAGCGTCTTGAAAAGTACCATCATCGGTATAGCATCTCTAGTGTGAAAAGTTCTTGTTATCCAACCTGTCATTTTTCTTGTAGTTGTGACGGCTACTTTATTGTGTTCCTTAAAGGTAAGGTCTCCCGACATGCTAACTCCCAGATCTTCTACACTGATTTAGATTTTCATAGTGTGATTGAACTGCATTTTATATGTGGGTTCCATGAATATATTTTCGTTTTTTTTTCCATAGCGCAGGAACTGGAATGTATATTCATCATATATATATATATATATATATATATATATATATATATATATATATATATATATATATATATATATAATATTTTGTGTAGTCCATTGAAAGACTTGATTTACATGAAATTGGAGGTTGATCACTGTGTGTCTTTATATTGACTTATATCATAAAATCTTAGTGCCATCCCTCTGGTGTGACGTAGATGGTAGCAGCGACGTACAAGCGACGTAGCAGAACGCAAGGACAGAGAGAGAGAGAGAGAGAGAGAGAGAGAGAGAGAGACAGAGAGAGAGAGAGAGAGAGAGAGAGAGAGAGAGAGAGAGAGAGAGACAGAGACAGAGAGAGAGAGAGACAGAGACAGAGACAGAGACAGAGACAGAGAGAGAGACAGAGAGAGAGAGAGAGAGAGACAGAGACAGAGACAGAGAGAGAGAGAGAGAGAGAGAGAGAGAGAGAGAGAGAGAGAGAGACAGAGAGAGAGAGAGAGAGGCAGAGAGAAGAGACCAGGACAAAAAGAAAGCGAACCACTTTTTAAAGACTAGAAAGAAGGGTTCGAAAAATGAGGAAGAAGAGATATAAAGAAAATGAGGGTATAGAGGGAATAGTGAAAGAGGGGAAAACAGAGGGGCAGCAGAGGCCCTCTGATGTAGGGGCGACAGACCTTGCTCCCCTTCACAGAGGGAAGAAAAGGGGAGAGAAGAAGGGGAGGTGTGCAGGTTCAATTGGGGGGACGGGTGGTGAGGCTAGAGTGAAGGGGGGGGGAAGGGGCGTGGTGTATGGAGAGGGGTCAGAGGAGTAGAGGATAGTTACGGTAGACTAATTAGAAAGGGGGAAAATCGCAGCGCCGAGGAGAAAGATCGATTGATGCAATATGTTCTGTACAAGGGGAGGGTTGTTGTTGTTGGTGGTGGTGGTGGTGGTGGTGGTGGGGGGTGGTGGTAGTGGTAGTGGTGGTGGTGGGGGGGTGTGAAGCTGGAGGAGGAGGAGGGGGGGAAGGGTTTGTGGGAAAGATCCACTACGATAGATATTTAAAGGCTAAGGTATAAGGGATAATCTATAGCCCTTAAATATCAAATATTATATACTAAATCCTTTACGAAAATCCAATTCTGTGCTCCGAATAAAGCAACAAAAAGAGAGAGAGAGAGAGAGAGAGAGAGAGAGAGAGAGAGAGAGAGAGAGAGAGAGAGAGAGAGAGAGAGAGAGAGAGAGAGAGAGAGAGAATGAATCACCAGACACCACAACTGCCCTGTTAGCCAGAAAGATATTGATGGTTTGTGTTCTCTCAAGAATAAGACGCCTCCGATAATTACTGAACTATGGATACTGTCTCTGGTAAGAGGGAAGGCGGAGCCTTTCGTGTTATTCCCAGCTGTTTAACTCCCTCCAACACATCAAGACATCAAATAGGGTCGTTAAGTTATCCGCCTCACACTTAATGAAAGCTAAATGAACCCCTTTTATATCTAACCGCTTGTCTTGTCTTGTTTGGCCAAATAGGTTGCATCTTAGGTCGTCAAGTGTCGTTAAGACGAATTCAGAGTCATCAACAAGGGAGTTGAACAAAAGCTAAACTCCCAAAGTGAAAATATTTGTGATTTAATTGCTTGTTGTTGTTGTTGTTCGTGGAGACCAACCTTCCCTAGGAGGACGTCTTGACACCACCAGCTCCTCACCCTCCGTGCCCAGCAGGAGGACCATACTGGGCACGTCTTAGCGCTCGAGACCCGTGCCCCATGTTCATACAGCCCGTTCTCGCACTTTCGTATAGTCAATATTGACTTATTAAATACTTGCATATGTGACATATTA
>NC_091207.1:23363244-23395744 GCF_040958095.1 Procambarus clarkii | reverse complement strand
TTCTCCTCCTCTTCCTCCCCTTCTTAAGCTTCTCCAAGAAAGCTTAAGAATCTTGAGTTGCTCCATCCCAGCGACCTAAAAACTTTCTTCTCCGGAAACCTTTGCAGAAAAGTTTATACACAAAAAGTATAACATTACACAAAGATATATATATATATATATATATATATATATATATATATATATATATATATATATATATATATATATATATACTTCGACATTTTTGCTTTCTCAAGGTAGGGCGCCGGGGAGTGGGGGTCGTGGAGGAGGGTCAATGGCCACACAGTGAACAATGACCACACACAGTGAACAATGACCACACACACAGTGAACAATGACCACACACAGTGAACAATGGCCACACACAGTGAACAATGACCACACACAGTGAACAATGGCCACACACAGTGAACAATGGCCACACACAGTGAACAATGACCACACACAGTGAACAATGACCACACACACAGTGAACAATGACCACACACACAGTGAACAATGACCACACACAGTGAACAATGACCACACACAGTGAACAATGACCACACACACAGTGAACAATGACCACACACAGTGAACAATGACCACACACACAGTGAACAATGGCCACACACAGTGAACAATGACCACACACAGTGAACAATGACCACACAGTGAACAATGACCACACACAGTGAACAATGACCACACACAGTGAACAATGACCACACACAGTGAACAATGACCACACACAGTGAACAATGACCACACACAGTGAACAATGACCACACACAGTGAACAATGACCACACACAGTGAACAATGACCACACACAGTGAACAATGACCACACACAGTGAACAATGACCACACACAGTGAACAATGACCACACACAGTGAACAATGACCACACACAGTGAACAATGACCACACACACAGTGAACAATGACCACACACACAGTGAACAATGACCACACACAGTGAACAATGACCACACACAGTGAACAATGACCACACACAGTGAACAATGACCACACACAGTGAACAATGACCACACACAGTGAACAATGACCACACACAGTGAACAATGACCACACACAGTGAACAATGACCACACACAGTGAACAATGACCACACACAGTGAACAATGACCACACACAGTGAACAATGACCACACACAGTGAACAATGACCACACACAGTGAACAATGACCACACACAGTGAACAATGACCACACACAGTGAACAATGACCACACACAGTGAACAATGACCACACACAGTGAACAATGACCACACACAGTGAACAATGACCACACACAGTGAACAATGACCACACACAGTGAACAATGACCACACACAGTGAACAATGACCACACACAGTGAACAATGACCACACACAGTGAACAATGACCACACACACAGTGAACAATGACCACACACAGTGAACAATGACCACACACACAGTGAACAATGACCACACACAGTGAACAATGACCACACACAGTGAACAATGACCACACACAGTGAACAATGACCACACACAGTGAATAATGACCACACACAGTGAACAATGACCACACACAGTGAACAATGACCACACACAGTGAACAATGACCACACACAGTGAACAATGACCACACACAGTGAACAATGACCACACACAGTGAACAATGACCACACACACAGTGAACAATGACCACACACAGTGAACAATGACCACACACAGTGAACAATGACCACACACAGTGAACAATGACCACACACACAGTGAACAATGACCACACACAGTGAACAATGACCACACACACAGTGAACAATGACCACACACAGTGAACAATGACCACACACAGTGAACAATGACCACACACACAGTGAACAATGGCCACACACAGTGAACAATGACCACACACAGTGAACAATGACCACACAGTGAACAATGACCACACAGTGAACAATGACCACACACACAGTGAACAATGACCACACACACAGTGAACAATGGCCACACACAGTGAACAATGACCACACACACAGTGAACAATGACCACACAGTGAACAATGACCACACACACAGTGAACAATGAACACAGTGAACAATGAACACACACACAGTGAACAATAACCACACACAGTGAACAATGACCACACACAGTGAACAATGACCACACACAGTGAACAATGACCACACACAGTGAACAATGACCACAGTGAACAATGAACACAGTGAACAATAACCACACACAGTGAACAATGAACACAGTGAACAATGAACACAGTGAACAATAACCACACAGTGAACAATGAACACAGTGAACAATGAACACAGTGAACAATAACCACACAGTGAACAATGAACACAGTGAACAATGGCCACAAGTAAGGATCCCGTTTAGTGACTTTAACCGCCGAACTCTCGCAACTTAAGCAGGAAAAACCCAGGCAAACCATGGTAACGAGGCAATTAGACAGTTTTCTCGTAACCCCGCGGCTAGTTACAGCGACAGGAAGCACGGGCGAGCAAAATAATAATTGTTCGGAAATTGTAGGAATTCCAAAAACCCACAATCACTCACATTAAGGCACGTAAAACCCACAATCACCCATATTAAGACACGTAAAACTCACAATCACTCACATTAAGACACGTAAAACCCACAATCACCCATATTAAGACACGTAAAACCCACAATCACTCCTCTTAAGACACGTAAAACCCACAATCACTTATATTAAGACACGTAAAACCCACAATCACTCACATTAAGACACGTAAAACCCACAATCACACATTAAGACTCTAGAAACAATTGTTCCGGTCCAACAATCATATTGACCCAGTACTTTCTTGAGTTTGTTGCTTGTTTGTACTCGCTTCATGCAGGTCGGCGTTCAATCCCCGACCGTCCACAAGTGGTTGGGCACCATTCCTTCCCTTCCCCATCCCATCCCCAATTCCTTATCCTGACCCCTTCCCTGTGCTATATAGTCGTGATGGCTTGGCGCTTTCTCCTGATACTGATTACAGTGTACTGATTACAGTGATGGCAATAGTGAGCAGTGAAGCTGGTTACAGTGATGGATATAGTGAGTAGTGAAGCTGGCTACAGTGACGGCCATAGTGAGCAGTGAAGGTGGCTACAGTGACGGCCATAGTGAGCAGTGAAGGTGGCTACAGTGACGGCCATAGTGAGCAGTGAAGCTGGCTACAGTGACGGCCACAGTGAGCAGTGAAGCTGGCTACAGTAACGACCATAGTGAGCAGTGAAGCTGGCTACAGTGACGGCCATAGTGAGCAGTGAAGCTGGCTACAGTGATGGCCACAGTGAGCAGTGAAGCTGGCTACAGTGACGGCCACAGTGAACAGTGAAGCTGGCTACACTGACGGCCACAATGAGCAGTGAAGCTGGCTGCAGTGACGGCCACAGTGAGCAGTGAAGCTGGCTACAGTGATGGCCACAGTGAGCAGTGAAGCTGGCTACAGTGATGGCCACGGTGAGCAGTGAAGCTGGCTGCAGTGATGGCCATAGTAAGCAGTGAAGCTGGCTACAGTGACGGCCACAGTGAGCAGTGAAGCTGGCTACAGTGACGGTCACAGTGAGCAGTGAAGCTGGCTGCAGTGACGGCCACAGTGAGCAGTGAAGCTGGCTACAGTGACGGCCACAGTGAACAGTGAAGCTGGCTACAGTGACGGCCACAGTGAGCAGTGAAGCTGGCTACAGTGATGGCCATAGTCTGTAGAACACCATCCAAGGTACAATCCAGGTACTTCCTACAAAGCTCTCTGTGAGCGCTGGCAAAGAGAAGACTTTGCAACATACGTTGATGCATATGCAACACCACTCTCCCAGAAGCTGGTGGCCCTCTCTGTGCAACAGTCTACTCGAGTCCAAAGTGTTCCAGGCAATTTCTGAATGATGGTACAGCTGTACCGGGAGCTACAGCTGTACCTGTTGGACGTTCTACAAGTGTCCTGAACTCCCATTTCTCAAGTCCTCAGTTGATGAAGTAATCATGTATTCATTAAGAATAATAAGGAACAGATACAGTTCTTGAGTTGATGAGTCAAGCTGAATCATCAATTAATCTCAGGGGATAACACAAGATACGGAAGATAACCATTACAGTCAAGCTTCATGTAACCTCAGTAGCTGCTGCGATAACATTGACCTCAGGGATAACGGGAACATGAACTGCTTCATAACTCATTTGACCTCTGCTCAGCCGCCCTCGAGTCTAATGGGTCTCTGTAATCTGTCCGGGGTGTTGTGTTTGGCTAGAGTGACGGCCTGGCTGGCTGGGGACCGGCTTCGTCGACTGTGTCTGGTGGCGACTCTTTAGCGATGGGTGTGGGTGTGTGTGTGTGGAGGGAGGGGTGGGGGGGTGTGTGTGTGGGGGGGTGCGTGTGGTGTGTGGGGGGGTGCGTGTGGTGTGTGGGGGGGGGGGTTTGGGTGTGTGTGTGTGGAGAGTGTGGCATGCAAAGTGCTTTTGCACCCTCATTTAGTATCAATGGTAAGATTCTGTCGGGCCTAACAGCCTTGGTCATGTCTAGTTCTGGCACACATCTCCTAACCTCATCTCTGGTAATTTCAAATCTTTTGAATCTGCGTGGTGTATCACCACGTCTCTTAGTTCAGGGACTTTCTCACTTTATTGTGAAGACCTCCTGGAATCTCGTGTGGAGTTCTTCACTCACCACCTTGTCATTCTCTGTGTACCGGTCCTCTCCTTTTCTCAGTTTCATCACTTGGTCTTTCATTGTTGTCTTCCTCATGATATGGCTGTGTAACAGTTTTGGTTCGGTCTTGGCTTTATTTGCTATGTTGTTCTCATACAGCCTCTCTGCTTCTCTTCTCACACTGAGGTACTCATTTTTGGCCCTCTGGTATCTCCCTCTGCTGTGTTCTGCTATATCTGTAAACAAATCCACAAGGGCCGTGATGAGGGTTCGAACCTACGTCCGGGATGATTATGTAGTTTCTCTATGCCCTTGAACTTAGCTGTCTTGCTTCTTTACATGCCTCATTTAACAACGGATCCTTCTTTTGCTTTCCGCTTTTTTTAATTTTGGAATAAACATGTCTTCAGCCTCCTGACACTCGTGGGGGGATGTAGTCCATCATGTGTCTTGAACAGACGTTTCTCCGAGTTCTGTCTCCATGGTATTCCTATTATAAATTTTTCAACCTCTTCATAATTCCCCTTTTGATATGGCAGCCTTTTGCATTTTTGGACCTTTCCTTTGGTAGGATATTCCTATTGCCACCAGATACTCAAATGTCAGTAGACTGTAGTCACCTATTCCCATGAGAGGTTCTAATTTGTATTTTCCAAATGAGTTGACACGTTCTGGGTGAATGTCTGATGAAGTCTGGCTGGTCTTGTCGTCCTGTCAAATATTTTATCTTTGTATCTGTACCTCCATGTGGTTATCTGTTCTCCCAGTCTATCTTTCCATGGTTGAAGTCGCCCATAATATACAGTCTGGATTTCTTCCTACAGGCAACTAAAGTTGCTCTATTATATTAATTGTTGCCATGTTGTTTCTGTCACACTTTTGCCTGAGACTTCTATCATTTAAAGGTGTAGAGGGGATTGAATATTACTAAATGTAATTATCTTCGGTCCTCACCACTGTCATAGTGTCCTCTATGTTGCCTCTGAACACCTTCACAGCCTGGAATGGCCAGCGCTTCGAAACATTCCAGTTCTTCCTTATCAACAGAGCCACTCCTCCTCTACCTTTCCTTACTTCATAATAGTCCTGTGGGAACACTGCATTTATGTCTGATAACACTCAAAGAAACAAATCTTGATTTTCGTATTGTGAGCTTTCTATAAGTTCACTTGTTTTATTTGCAATCCCATCTGGATTTGTGTACAGTGCCTTGAAGCTTATTATTATTAACATCTTTATTGACAAAATTAATTACAATTTTGCCTAATCTGAGGATTTTGATAAAGCCTTATTAAAGTGAGGATAATGTTGGTATTCACTGTCAAGCAGGACAGAGGGTCCTTGAAGCTGACTTTTTTTTGTCCATCCTTACTTATTTTTACTCTTGATGGCTGTTCCAGTGGTGTATGAAGTTGTTCCATGGGCTGGGATGCATGGATGGGGGGTGATAGTTAACATGGAAAGTGAGGGGGGCGGGGGAGGGGTTAAGTGGAACGGTGTGGGCATTTGGTACGATAAAGGGAGGGTTTGGGATGGGGAGGGCTTGTATGGGATGGAAGGTGGGTGTGGTGCACGTCTCCTTAGTGTAGCTGAACTGCTGGTGGAGGGTTCCCCCCTCCCCGTCTGTTGGGGTTGGGCCTGTGGTCGGTTCCCATCTCTCTTCCTCGCATCTGTTGTTTATGACTGTCTCGTTGCTTGAAATGTTCCTCTGAAGGAATACCTTTTTGAATCCTATTACATTTAACAGTTTAACCGTTTGCTGCACGTGCACACGTGTGTGTGTGTGTGTGTGTGTGTGTGTGTGTGTGTGTGTGTGTGTGTGTGTGTGTGTGTGTGTGTGTGTGTGTCTGTGTGTGTGTCTGTGTCTGTCTTTAGTTGTCTAAGAGTACTTACCTAAATGTAACTATGGGGGGGGGGATGGAATATTTATCTATATGATTTTGTCCAATCTTTTTGTAATTTGCTCTCTCTCTCTCTCTCTCTGTTTCTTACACTTGGTCTCTCACACTTTTTCTTGCTTTCAATCTTTATCTTTCGTTTCTCTCTTCCCCCCTTCCTTCCCTCCCTCTCTATCCCTTCCTCACATTTTCTTTCTTTTTATTTCTCTCTCTGTCTCTTACTATCCCATCTTTTCCCCGCTGTATCTCTCACACATCTTTTCCTCTCTCTCTCATCTCACTCTCTCCCCTCTCTCTCTCTCTCTCTCTCTCTCCTCTCCCTCTCACACACAGTAGCAGCTGCCTCACTATATCGATCAAAGCTCTCCCCCCCCCCCCCCGCCCTACCCCCCCCCCCCACCCTGATTCATCTGCTCACTCTTCAATTGGCTTCATCTTCATTGCTGAATATACATACCCATTTCCCGTCTCTCCCCCCCCCCCACGACCACCACCACCACCTCCCCCTTTCCCTTCCATCACTACCCCCCCCCTTCTCCCCTCCTTCCTCAGCATCACTCCCCATTCCCATTCCTTCTTTTCCTCTTCATCTCCCGCTTGATGTTTCTTTCCGGAGATAAATCTCGCAGAGAGTTTTACACGCAAACGCACATGCGCGCACACACACGCACACACACACACACACACACACACACACACACACACACACACACACACACACACACACACACACAGAGTCCTTGCGAAGTTTGGCATCCTGAGGCAGGGGGTAGGGGTGAGTGAGGGGAGGAGGAAGGGGGGGATGGGAGAAAGGGAAAGGGGGGTGGGGAAATGCCCATTTGGTGAGCACTTAATTCTGATGTAAATTTCGAAAACGTTATCCTTTTATTTGGGGGGGGGGAGGAGGGGGGGTTGTTGTTGCTGGTTGTGGTGGTGTTGGTTGTTGTGATTTCTCTATCGGGTTGTGTGCCTTATGCTTTCGGCATTTGTGTGTGTATTAAAACACTATCACACACACACACACAAACACACACACACTCAGCTAGAACAAGTTAGGTGAGAAGGTGGTGGAGGCCAAGACCGTCAGTAGTTTCAGAGCGTTATATGACAAAGAGTGCTGGGAAGACGGGACACCACGAGCGTAGCTCTCATCCTGTAACTACACACACACTCGTCCCGCGGCTGAGTGGACAGCGCTCTGGAATCATAGTCCTAAGGGCCCGGGTTAAATCCACGGCAGAGGCAGAAACAAATGGGCAGAACTTCTTTCATCCTGATAATCCTGTTCACCTAGCAGTAAATAGGTACCTGGGAGTTAGACAGGGATGTGTACTAGTGGCTGTACAAGAATGTAACTCTATATATATATATATATATATATATATATATATATATATATATATAGAGAGAGAGAGAGAGAGAGAGAGAGAGAGAGAGAGAGAGAGAGAGAGAGAGAGAGAGAGAGAGAGAGAGAGGAAAAGGAATGGGTTAGAGGAAAAGAGGAAAAATCCATTTAATATAGAGGAATAAAAGAAAAATAAATAGGTTAGAAAGGCGGGGTCCAAGAGCTAATACCTCAATCCTCCAGACACAAATACTAAACACACACACACTAGGAGAAACAAGGGAGGGTGGGTGGTCACACACACTAGGGGAAAAGGGGAGTAGTTAGGTGGGAGTTTAAACTACCGTTCCCCTTATCAATAAAGCACCTACGGGTGGGGTTGGGCATCACTGAGGGGAGTCTGGCGAAGCTGCGTGCGAGGGGACGCTCCAGCGCCTGGCGAAGGAGTAGACAGGAGCCGTCGAGCAGGGCGATGTCGAGAGAATTTATTCATCGCTGGACACACACACACTCGCCCCAGACAGAGTTCGAATCCCGCGGCGTCGCAAGCCAGAGTTTAGCTGTGGATACGGGGTATCATTCCCAAGGCTTGTGGGCCCTTGGGAATGATTCGTCTCAGTAGATCCATGAGCTAAAATGTCGATTAATGGTCGAGGCATGAAGGTGGGATGGTTAATGGTGAGACATGTGGGATGATTGATGGTTGAGACATGTGGGATGATTAATGATGAGGCATGTGGGATGATTAATGGCTGAGGCATGTGGGATGATTAATGGTGAGACATGTGGGATGATTAATGGTGAGACATGTGGGATGATTAATTGGATATTAAATGGATATTCCGTCACTATTTGAGTGTACTACATATTTTATGTGTGTATTGTGACGGTAACGCGTTGGTGTTCGGCTGTTTAAGGCTAGGGGTATGGCCTCGTCACATAGTTATAAAAAAAAAATAGAAAAACTGGAACTTCGTCTGTGGTAAGGTAAGGAGAAGACACACAAAACACAAGTAAAACTTTAACAATGAAATTTTAATTACGTTAAATAAATCAAAACATGAAAATAATGCACAAACAAATATGTATAATAAAATCAATGAATCAAAATAATAAGAATACTTAAATGACACAATGAAAGTTACGTTAAGGCAAAATAATAAGAAGTGCAACACAAAAGTTAAGTGGGAGGTGCTGGAATATTGGCTTAAAGCCACCACCTCTCTCAGTACACTCTAGAGTCTAGCTGGGAGGAGTGCTGGCTACGAAAGCACGGAACATTCTGAGGACTGATGTTGGGGCGACCCCAGACATC
Organism: Procambarus clarkii; assembly: GCF_040958095.1. NCBI lineage: Eukaryota > Metazoa > Arthropoda > Malacostraca > Decapoda > Cambaridae > Procambarus > Procambarus clarkii. The sequence continues at coordinate 23,386,530 of NC_091207.1, read as the reverse complement.
AGGTAGTATTGGGGGGCGAGTGCAGGTGCAGCCAGACCGGCGACCAATCAGCGGAGTCGTAGCGATCAACGGGTAGTTTGGTGGTTGGAGTTCGAACAGGTGGCTGGTTGCATACGTTTCTGCTCACCCTGGCAAGCCTTGCTGGTGTTTGTTGTCGTTGTTGGACATTTCTTCCATAGTCTTTTATATAGTTGTGAAGACGTAATTTTGGAGGGAAGAGCAGGCTCAATCTCTTGAAGGAGATTATCGTCACAACTCTCCCCCGAAGCCTGCGGTTCTGGAAGAAGTACGTCGTTATGTGGTGGAGTAATGGATGGAGTTGCTTCTACTTCATAAACTCTGGAGAGATCATGGGCTAAGATGTTGTCAGACTCTTGGTATAGCGTGTCTCCAGGTTGAATTTCTGCGGGTAGCAAGCCCATAGTAGAAGACGTTGAGATGAGAAGTGGGCGTGCTGCAGGAGGTGTAGGGTGGTGTGGTCCGTATTGATGGTGGACCGAGCACTTTTCAGGTGTGGAGTGAAGTGCTGAAGCTTCAGGATGAGGAAGAGTAGCTCCTTGCCAATTGTTCCGTCGTTCCTTGTAGCAGTAGTCGCTGACAGGTGTATTCTTCTCGCCTCGTTGCTGCATCACGACACCACCATCGTCGGTACCATTGGCGTCGACATGGAGGATGTAGGGCTTATCTGACGAGGTGAGAGTGGAATTAGAAGAGGGCATAGGAGCATGAGTATTATCCTGAAAGCATTTGGGAAGATCATTAAGGATTTTGGAATTAGAAAGCGCCGACTCCTTGTCAGTGCTTTCGGGAGAAGAAGCCGGGATGGTCTCACTGTGGATGTAGGGTTCTGTGAAGGTAGAACAATTAATCAAGACAGTGGGAGGAGTACCATTATATTGCTTCAGGAGGTTGACGTGGCACAGCTGGGTCTTCCGCCGCCTATCTGGAGTCTCTATCACATAATTATTATTATTCCTGCACTCTTTGACGCAGTAGGGTCCTGAAAATCTGTTCTGTAAAGGTGAACCTGGGATAGGGAAATAAGCAAGGACGAAGTCTCCCGGCTTGAATTTTCTTACTTTGCTGGTCTGGTCGTAATGAGTCTTCATTCTCACCTGGGCTTTCAATAGATTATCATGGGCAAAGCGGTGGACTCTCTCTAGAATGTGCTGAAGGTTTTGAAGAAACTGGGGCACATTCTGATGCTCACTGAAGGTGGCATCTCTGAGAGAGTCTTTGAAAGCCTTAAGGGGAGTACGGCACTTACGGCCGTAGAGCATCTCATAAGGAGATACTCCTAGGGACTCATTGGGGAGACTTCTGAAAATACACATTATTAGGTCAATCTGCTTATCCCAATCCTTCGAGGTTTCACTACAAAACTTTTTCAAGAGTGCTTTGATGGTCTGATGACTACGTTCAAGAGAACCCTGTGAAGCAGGATGATAGGGGCTGGACAATACCTGTTTGATGTTGAACTCCTCCAGTGTCCTTTTGAAGAGATCACTGGTGAAGTTGGTGCCACAGTCACTTTGAATCTCCCTGGGAAATCCGTATTGAGTGAAGATCTTCAATAGATGTTTGATAACCGTAGCAGCCGTGATGTTCTTCACTGGAACTGCTATGGGAAATCTGGTGGTAGGACACAGGATGGTTAGGATGTAGGCGTTACCTGAACTGGTCCGAGGTAAAGGACCGACACAGTCTATTATGAGTCTGTGGAAAGGTTCCGCAGGCACCTGTATGGGAATCAGTGGTGCTCTGGGAATGGAGACGTTCGGTTTGCCTGCCATCTGACATGTATGACACTGTTTTACGTACTGTTTGACGTTGTTTACCATACCTGGCCAGTAGTAGTCTTGACGAATCCCATGGTAAGTCTTGTTGAAGCCGTAGTGGGAGAATGCTCCATGGGCCAGGTGTAGAATAGTGGGCCGCAGGCTGGTGGGAATCACAAGTTGTTCGGTGTTGGTCAGTGGTTCCCTTGTATTGAGACTTACCACACTTGTCTATGGTATGTCCATAGAGTCTACAATATTTGCAGTACAGTTGTGAACCAGCTTGATCGGGGCTCACCTTCTCGTAACTGTACCACGACTTCTTACTGGAGGATGGTTCAGGTGTCAGCCGGTGGATGAGGCTGTAAGTGTCAGCCGACTTAGCACACTTCAGGTAGTCGGTTTCTTCTTTATCTGCTAAGTAGAGGCGGACAGGAGGCGGCACACGTCTCAAGAATTCTTCAACAAGCATCAGGTTGACGAGTTCTGTAAAAGTAGAGACATGTGCTGCTTCCAGCCATTTCATGAAATACCTCCGTTTCGTGTTAGCAAACTCAAGGAAGGTAGTGGTACTTGCCTTCAGGTGGTCACGGAATTTCCTTCTATAACTTTCTGTGGAAAGTAGGTAGGCGTCCAACACTGCTTGTTTCAGAGTGTAGTAGTCATTCTCAGACGCCAAAGTACTGAGTGTGACTGCAGCTCTACCTGTAAGATGGACTCTGAGAAGTGTGGCCCATTGGTCGACAGGCCAACTGAGTTGATTAGCAAGGGTTTCAAAGGTGGTAAAGAACACATCAACTTCTGCTTCTACAAAGGATGGCATTAACTTACTTGCATGTGATATATTAAAACTGACGGGAAGATTGGCAGTAGCTTGCTGGCGTTGAGCGAGGTGTGAAGTTTCCAACGTGTATTCCCGTTGACGACACTCAAGAGCCAGAGTCGCTTGTTGCTTGTCATGTTCGCGTTGTATTTCCAACTCGCGTCGTTTTGTTTCAAGCTGTACTCTCTCACGTTCATGGAGCAAGGCGACCTCACGTTCGTGGAGGGCGAGTCCACGTTCGTGTTCTTCTCTCCTCAAGGCAGCTTCGCGTTCTTGTTCTTCCCTTCGTATGGCAGCTGCTCGTTCTTGTTGTTCGAGGGCTTCCCTCTGCTGTTCACGTTCAATCTTGGCCAGCTCTAGTTTAAGTTTCATCGTTGCCAAATCAGTTTTATCTGCAATATAGTAAGTTTCATGAGTGTCAGAGTCTATCTTACCTTGCTCTAAATAGTAATCCAGCAACAGGTTGTGTAGGTCATTTTTGTTGGCTTGATAGGGAACGTCTAGTTGATACTCATGTGCAAGAGTTTGTAGTTCAGTCCTCTTGGCACGACTTAAAGTCCCTATTTCACCTGCTGGATTTGCACGGAAAGTTTGGAGACGAAACATGGTGAAATTAGCAAATAAAGGTACACGAATGTTCAATAATGAAATGTCAGAAACAGGACAACGTGGCAACTGGTACCTATCCTGTGTGATCTTTAACAATTAACGTTAAGTGAAAGATATTAAATGATTAAATTAAATCAAGGGCGCAGGAAATCTTGTACCCGGTACTCATGTAAGAGAATAAGGGCAAGAAAATCCTACTAACAAATGAAACAAAGTTTCGAAAACAAATGAAACAGTTAAATGCTTCAAAAGTAAAATTGGTAGTCCAAGGATGTAGGCATACCTTGCCAAGTCTCTATAGGACATAAAGCAAGTTTTTCCTACTGAATTTAATATGATACTTACAGAATTAGCGAACTTTTGTGCTCTGAAAAAATAAGCTAATTCCCTACCGTTGTATGTATCATCATCTCTGACTGACGTGTAGGGGTGCGAGGTGTCAACTTGTGACGAGAACTGCTGCTGAGGTCCCAATTCAGCAACTAAAGTTCGAGCTAGAGGAACTATGGCCCTCTTTGTCCTCCTACAGTCAGATTGCAGAAGATTGGGTACTCTTGACCCGGGGCAGACCACAGTACCAGGGTACCAATATGATGATCTGTCAGAATGAGAAATATTCAAGGGACATAGATGGTAAATACGAGTAATAACAAGGAGGGAGAGATGACCAATTAAGAGTATGACTGCGGCCTACAGTCACCACGTAATCCAAAGTTGTCTCACCTTCACTATATGTTACTCTCGTAATGCACAATACACCGCACCTTATAAAAATGAAATTGAATGAAAAATAGTAAAGCTACGTTAACAAAGTTAAATACGCTTACCATAAATTACCACTTGGCACCAGTACCTGAGTGAGGCTCCCGGACAGGCCCCCATATAACTTGTGACGGTAACGCGTTGGTGTTCGGCTGTTTAAGGCTAGGGGTATGGCCTCGTCACATAGTTATAAAAAAAAAATAGAAAAACTGGAACTTCGTCTGTGGTAAGGTAAGGAGAAGACACACAAAACACAAGTAAAACTTTAACAATGAAATTTTAATTACGTTAAATAAATCAAAACATGAAAATAATGCACAAACAAATATGTATAATAAAATCAATGAATCAAAATAATAAGAATACTTAAATGACACAATGAAAGTTACGTTAAGGCAAAATAATAAGAAGTGCAACACAAAAGTTAAGTGGGAGGTGCTGGAATATTGGCTTAAAGCCACCACCTCTCTCAGTACACTCTAGAGTCTAGCTGGGAGGAGTGCTGGCTACGAAAGCACGGAACATTCTGAGGACTGATGTTGGGGCGACCCCAGACATCAGGTAGTATTGGGGGGCGAGTGCAGGTGCAGCCAGACCGGCGACCAATCAGCGGAGTCGTAGCGATCAACGGGTAGTTTGGTGGTTGGAGTTCGAACAGGTGGCTGGTTGCATACGTTTCTGCTCACCCTGGCAAGCCTTGCTGGTGTTTGTTGTCGTTGTTGGACATTTCTTCCATAGTCTTTTATATAGTTGTGAAGACGTAATTTTGGAGGGAAGAGCAGGCTCAATCTCTTGAAGGAGATTATCGTCACAGTATATATATATATATATATATATATATATATATATATATATATATATATATATATATATTATATATATATATATATATATATATATATATATATATATATATATATATATATATATATATAAAATTGTGTGTGTGTTCTACGCTATGTGTAAAACTATATTTACAAGAGTTATAATTCAATAATTCATTGTGTTGTGGGGACAGGAACCCAGTATATATATACAGAAGATGTTAGGCTTATATGGAGGCCCCCCTCCCCCCCCCCCCCCCAAGGCCGAATTACTGATCCCCCCTCCCCCCCCCCAGGATGCAACCCCACAACAAACTGACTTAACTCCCGGGGTACCTATTGACTGCTAGGTGAACAGATGCATTAGATGAAAGAAAACGCACCCAACCATCTCTTTTTCCTGCCCGGGATTCGAACCCGGAATTCTCGTCTGGGAGTCGAGAACAAACCCGACTGTAATACCGGGATGCCTGGTTGACCAGTCCAGCAACCAGGAGGCCTGGTCGAGGACCGGGCCGCGGGGACGCTAAGCCCCGATATCATCTCAAGATAACCTCAAGGTAAGGTGGTTCACACACGACTCACCTGAGTTGGTTATGTCCAACATAACATAATAAATATATAGAACGTAATATAGAATTCACTATGGAATATAGTGAATATAGAACTCACTATGGAATATAGTGAATATAGAACTCAATATAGAACCCTGCATAATATATTGCCCTCACTTTCCCTGCTTAAGATCTCTGACTCACGAAAGTGCAACCCGTCCTCGACTCAAGTCCATTACATCCAGCGGTCGACCCCACAGACGCATTCATAAATTTTAACATGCTGTTCATTCAAAACGGGAATTTTCTCAAGTTTAAATTAATATTATAATATATTAGCATATTGTGTATATATAGGCATAGGATAGGTTAGGTGTTTAGGTTCTGTTGGCGATTATTTGTATTTGTAGTACGTGGGTGAAGCATTTATAGCGTTGTGGTTCGAACAAAATTCGTCAGTGAAGCACTTGTTCCGGATATGTTCGAACGTCAGCAGTTGTGAGTCGTGTGTAAATCGCTTTTCATTCATAAACAGCGGGTTTGGCGGGTGCATGGAATCACTTTTGGATCTTTGTTTGGAGGACGGGCTGGAAAGTGACGTACTGTCCCGTTTTCTGTTTGACTTGTCAGGCTTACTCGGAAAGGTTAGGAGAGGAAAAATTCAATTAACTGTTTTCATAACGTTTTCAAACTTTATGAGAGTTTCCCTGCCAACCTAACCTACCAGAGAACCCTTAACTGTTGTTGAAAAAAAAAATCCCAATTTTCATTATTTTTCATTTTCAAATTACATCCACTTTCGGCCATACTGGTAAACGGACAAAAGCGAAGTTATTTTTAAGAGGACAGGTTGCTCTGATATACACGAGCTAATATTTCCTCAAGAAGATGGCATATATTCCAACTCCTTGAGACGTCGTCGAGCAGGTTGGGGAGGATGACCTCCGCCTGATGTCAGTTTGTGTGCTGTTGACCTCCCAGTGTTATAGAGCACGGTGTTCCATCACGTCCTGCACCTGGATTGTACCTGCTTGATGGGGTTCTGGGAGTTGTTCTACTCCCCCAATGACTTGTCGAGTACCATAAGGGCTACGCCAAAGATCTTGCCGACACACACAGACATTCTAAAGAACACATTCAAACTGGGGTTCAGGGTCAATGCAATATGGCGTCCGACGCCCCCTGAGTGGTGTAGGGGTTCCCTGGCTAGGGACAGGAGCCCCTTGCTGTGGGCGATGCCATTGACACAGCACAAACACAACCATGGGGGTGGGGGGGAGGTAGAGGAGGGGTATGTGGAGAACCCCTGCCCCCTTCGGGTGACTTCAGATCTTTATACAATAGTTGGGGATCTGTTTCCCGTCTGTCAGTCATTCCTCTGAGCTCCCACACAAGACCAGCCAGCTCATGAATGAGAGAGAGAGAGAGAGAGAGAGAGAGAGAGAGAGAGAGAGAGAGGGGGAGAGAGAGAGAGAGGGGGAGAGAGAGAGAGAGAGAGGGGGAGAGAGAGTGAGTGAGTGAGTTTGAGGAGACAGTTAAACTAAGCTGAATCTTATACGCAAACTTTAAGGTAGTCAGATATCAATCATCAAATACCGGCAACTGGGAGGTAGTTGTTGTTGTTAAAGATTCGCTACCTGGAACAAAGTTCCAAGTAGCACGGGCTATGGTGAGCCCGCAGATAGTTATTAACTGGGAGGTAGTTAAGAGGTATCAATCAGAAACAAGCAGGTATAGAGGTGCCAATCAGAAACAAGCAACAGGTAAGTCTGAGGTACAGAATGGACAGAGAAGGTGAGCGTGTATGGACAGAGCCAGACAGGCAGGCTGAGGCACAGACAGGTACACACACAGGCAGGCAGACTGGCTGAGACAGGCAGGCAGGCTGCTTGAGAGAGACAGACAGGCTGAGAGAGACAGACAGGCTGAGAGAGACAGACAGGCTGAGAGAGACAGACAGGCTGAGAGAGACAGACAGGCTGAGAGAGACAGACAGGCTGAGAGAGACAGACAGGCATGCAGGCTGAGAGAGAGACAGACAGGCATGCAGGCTGAGAGAGACAGACAGGAAGGCAGGCTGAGAGAGACAGACAGGAAGGCAGGCTGAGAGAGACAGACAGGAAGGCAGGCTGAGAGAGACAGACAGGAAGGCAGGCTGAGAGAGACAGACAGGAAGGCAGGCTGAGAGAGAGACAGGCAGGCAGGCTGAGAGAGAGACAGGCAGGCTGGCAGGCTGAAACATAGACAGGCAGGCTGAGAGAGACAGGCAGGCAGGCTGAGAGAGGCAGACAGGCATGCAGGCTGAGAGAGGGACAGGCAGGCAGGCAGGCTGAGAGAAAGACAGGCAGGCTGAGAGAGACAGGCAGGCAGGCAGGCTGAGAGAGAGAGGCAGGCAGGCAGGCAGGCAGGCAGGCTGAGACACACAGACAGGCTGTGTACCAACAGGGTAAATCCCTCTTGCCATGTCAGACAAGGGGTCCAGCAGGACTAATAGCTTGTATGTCGGGATTGGAATCCAAATGATGACCGTAACTATCTGTTGCTAGTTCCGTAATCGATGTCCTACCGGCCCGGTCTCTGGCCGGGCTTCCTGGTTGGTAGCTTGGTCAAATAGGCTGTTAGACGCATCTGTTCGCAGTCTGACGTGTGAATCACAGCCTGGTTGATCAGTGACCATGGAAGGTCTATGTTCAAGATTTGTTTTGAACACAAGATGATGAAGCAATTTGTCTTGTTAAAATAATTATCGCCTTAAACTGTGAATGATGCGGGTTGTGTGTGTGTGTGTGTGTGTGTGTGTGTGTGTGTGTGTGTGTGTGTGTGTGTGTGTGTGTGTGTGTGTGTGAGTGTGAGTGTGAGAGAGAGTGTGAGAGAGAGAGAGAGAGAGAGAGAGAGAGAGAGAGAGAGAGAGAGAGAGAGAGAGAGAGAGAGAGAGAGAGAGAGAGAGAGAGAGAGAGAGAGAATAGCAAGTGATACTGAATCCCATAAGAATGGGATTCGGTGGATTTAATCCACCAATCCCCTTCATATATTTATAATCCACCCAATTCCATTCATATATTTATCATTGTACCTCACTTCACTTCACCTCTCTCCTGCCTATACATGTCCAAATCTTTGTACTTTAACTCATCCTTCTGAAAATGTATTATTAAATACGAAAGTACTTAAGGAAATTCATCTTTCAATTCTTCCTTCGTGGTCTGACACTGTCATATATTATATATATACACACACACACATATATATATATATATATATATATATATATATATATATATATATATATATATATATATATATATATATATATATATATATATATATATGACAATGTCAGACCACGGAGGAAAATGAAACAGGAATTTCCTTAAGTACTTTCGTATATTAAATACATCTTCAGAAGGAATTCCTTCTGAAGATGTATTTAATATACGAAAGTACTTAAGGAAATTCCTGTTTCATTTTCCTCCGTGGTCTGACATTGTCACATTCTTAATCACGTGTTTATTTTCGTGATATACACACACACACACATATATATATATATATATATATATATATATATATATATATATATATATATATATATATATATATATGGCTACCTTGAGGTGCTTCCGGGGCTTAGTGTCCCCGCGGCCCGGTCGTCGACCAGGCCTCCTGGTTGCTGGACTGATCAACCAGGCTGTTAGACGCGGCTGCTCGCAGCCTGACGTATGAGTCACAGCCTGGTTGATCAGGTATCCTTTGGAGGTGCTTATCCAGTTCTCTCTTGAACACTGTGAGGGGTTTGCCAGTTATGCCCCTTATGTGTAGTGGAAGCGTGTTGAACAGTCTCGGGCCTCTGATGTTGATAGAGTTCTCTCTCAGAGTACCTGTTGCACCTCTGCTTTTCAACGGGGGTATTCTGCACATCCTGCCATGTCTTCTGGTCTCATGTGGTGTTATTTCTGTGTGCAGGTTTGGGACCAGCCCCTCAATTATTTTCCACGTGTAAATTATTATGTATCTCTCCCGCCTGCGCTCAAGGGAGTACAGATTTAGGCTCTTTAGTCGGTCCCAGTAATTTAGATGTTTTACTGAGTGGATTCTAGCAGTAAAGGATCTCTGCACGCTCTCTAGGTCAGCAATTTCTCCAGCTTTGAAAGGGGCTGTCATTGTGCAGCAGTACTCCACTCTAGATAGCACAAGCGTTTTGAAAAGTATCATCATCGGTATAGCATCTCTAGTGTGAAAAGTTCTTGTTATCCAACCTGTCATTTTTCTTGCAGTTGTGACGGCTACTTTATTGTGTTCTTTAAAGGTAAGGTCTTCCGACATGAGTACACCCAGGTCCTTTACATTGCCTTTTCGTTCTATGTTATGATTTGCCTGCGTTTTGTACGTGGTTCCTGTTTTTATGTTTTCAATTTTTCCGTAGCGCATGAGCTGAAACTTATCCTCGTTGAATACCATATTATTTTCTGTAGCCCATAGAAAGACCTGATCAACATCTGATTGGAGGTTTGCCGTGTCCTCTATGTTGCCAACTCTCATGAAAATCCTAGTGTCATCTGCAAAGGATGATACAGTGCTATAGGTTGTGTTCTGGTCTATGTCCGATATGAGGATGAGAAAAAGTACTGGAGCAAGCACAGTACCCTGGGGGACTGAGCTCTTCACGGTTGATGGGCTGGATTTTATTTTGTTGACTATTACACATTGGGTTCTGTCAGTCAGGAAATTGTAGATCCATCTGCCTATTTTCCCGGTAATTCCTTTTGAACGCATTTTATGTGCAATAACACCATGGTCACATTTATCAAAAGCTTTTGCGAAATCTGTGTAAATTACATCAGCGTTTTGTTTGTCTTCCATAGCATCTAATGCCATATCATAGTGGTCCAGCAACTGCGACAGGCAAGAGCGCCCTGTTCTGAAACCATGTTGTCCGGGGTTATGGAGATGCTGTGATTCCATGTATTTTGTGATCTTACTTCTTAGCACTCTCTCAAAAATTTTTATGATGTGCGATGTTAGTGCTATCGGTCTGTAATTTTTTGCCTCTGCCTTATTTCCTCCTTTATGGAGTGGTGCTATCTCTGCTGTTTTTAGTATGTCAGGGATAACGCCAGTATCTAGGCTTTGTCTCCACAGAATGTGAAGGGCCTGCGATAGTGGTTTTTTACAGTTCTTGATGAATATGGAGTTCCAAGAATCCGGGCCTGGTGCAGAGTGCATAGGCATACTGTTTATGGCTTCTTCAAAATCTAGTGGGGATAGGGCGACGTCTGATATGTGATTTGATGTTGGTATCATATCCATGAAAAATTCATTTGGGTTATCAATCTTTAGTGCATTTAATGGCTCACTGAAAACAGAGTCGTACTGCTTCCTCAGTAACTCGCTCATTTCTTTGTTGTCATCTGTGAAAGTTCCATCTCCCTTTCGCAGGGGCCCGATACTAGATGTGGTTTTTGATCTTGATTTTGCATAGGAGAAAAAATATTTCGGATTTCTCTCTATTTCACTGATGGCCTTTTGCTCTCTTTGCCTCTCCTGGGTTTTGTATGATTCTTGTAGCTTGAGTTCAATTGTTTCTATTTCTCTACCTAACCTTCTTCGCCGTTCTTGAGATAGGGTGCGACTCTCAAGTTGTTCCGCGATTCGTTTTCTTCGCCTATATAAGGAACGACGTTCCCGTTCCAATCTGCATCTCTTTCTCTTTTTTCTTAGGGGTATGCGGTTTGAACATATTTCTAGTGCTACTGAGCTTATTTTTTCCAGGCACTGGTTCAGGTTTGCATTTCCTAGCTGTTCTTCCCAGTTTATTTCTGTGAAGTCCTGGTTTATTTGCTCCCAGTTTATCCGTTTATTATTGAAGTTGAATTTGCTGAAATCTCCTCCACCGGGAATCTGGACTGGTTTTGGAGGTCCATTCCCCATGGTTGTCAGTACCTCAATTAAGTTGTGATCTGAGTAACAGGTATTTGTAATCATTATGTTCCCGATCAACTCATCATTATTAGTGAAAATGAGGTCCAGCGTGTTCTCCTTCCTAGTTGGTTCTACTATTTGCTGGTTTAAGGCAAACCTATCGCACATCCGTAGCAGGTCATTTGCATGTGCCTGCTCATTTAGGCTACTTCCTGGTATTCTTTCTGATATTACTGTATTAGCCAGGTGCTTCCATTTCAGGTGCCGTAGGTTGAAGTCCCCAAGCAGGATGATGTTCGGAGCTGGATTTGTGAGGTTTTCCAAGCAGTGCTCTATTTTCATTAGTTGGTCTTTAAACTGCTGAGGGTTTGCCTCCGGTGACTTATATACAAGGACAACAACTACATTTAGGATCTCTATTTTGACTATCAGCACTTCCACCATATCATTTGATATGGTGGAAGATATATATATATATATATATATATATATATATATATATATATATATATATATATATATATATATATATATATATATATTAGGTATTATTGCTGGAGAAATAATACAGTGTAATATAATATAGAAATACACCAAGTATTAACATGGGCATTAACATTCTACTGTCATAGAACTATTGCCAAATAGTTTAGATTTGGAGTTGTACCAAACATGGGGGGCGGTAGGGCGTCCAATGTCCCGTTGTGTTGTGTGTTACACCATTGTGTCAATAAACATTTTAGCAATGTTTTACTCTCTCTCTTTTATTATGCCTTTGTATGTATGTCCTTCGGCGTGTATATGTTTATAGTAAAGATTACGTTTACAAGCGTCAAGAAACTCTATTCAGACACGAATTGTCTACAGACACACACAATGTGCAAACATTAAAATATACAAACATGGATATACACAACAAGTATTGCGCTCAACATTTGTTCTACAAATACGAAACCATTTTGGGTTTAATTAAGGTACAATGTTCACATGATAAATTTCCTTGTCCGTTGGGTAGAGAGAGAGAGAGAGAGACTTTGAAAAGTCTGTCTCAGAGCCTTTACGTAGGGCGGGGGGTGTGGGGGGTATGGGGGGGGGAAGGGGGGTTCTTTGATGAGTCAGTCTCCGAGCCAGAATTTGAGGCAGAGAAAAGGTTGGTTCCAGAGAGCTATGATGACTGGCCGCGTGGTGCATCTGTTTTGCATACTCATGTGCGGTGTCAAGCCAGGAGTTCGCTGAATGTGAGACAGCTGTCAACTATGTCTGGTTTGTTGCCGTGTGTGTGTTTGTTTGCTGTGTGTTTTTGTGGTGTTTGTTGTGCATCTACTCACCACAACAGTTCCCTAAATCTACCCCTTGAAGGGCCTTGTTAGTGTTTAGAAATTCGATGCGTATCTGCCTGCTTGCCTGCCTGCTGTTGCATACCTGGTGATGGTTTCTAGAGTTGTTCTACTCCCCGAGCGCGGCCTGAGGCCAGGTTCGACTTTTGATACCTTGGTCCACCAGGCTGTTGCTTGGAGCGGCCCGCAGGCCCACATATCCACTACAGCCTGGTTGGTCCGGCACGTCTTGCACAACCCGTTCTCGCAAATTTAATAAGTCAATATTGACTTATTAAATATGTGCATAGGTGACATACTTAACATAATAGTTTCCCTTGAAAAGCTTCATAGAAAACACCGACCTTACCTAACCTACTTAGTATGTTAAGATAAGCATCTTATTGCTTCGTAATTACAATTATTACCTAACCTATACCTATAATAGGTTAAGTAACAATTGTAATTACGAAGCTATAAGATGCTTATTTTAACATACTAAGTAGGTTAGGTAAGGTCGGTGTTTTCTATGAAGCTTTTCAAGGGAAACTATTATGTTAAGTATGTCACCTATGCACATATTTAATAAGTCAATATTGACTTATTAAATTTGCGAGAACGGGTTGTCTTGCAAGAACTTATCTAAGTGCCTCTTGAATACATCCACCTTTGTTCCGGCAATATTTCTAAAGCTTGTTGGGAGGGTGTTGAACACCTGCGGACCTCTGATGTTCAGTGTTCTCTGATTGTGCCTATGGCACCTCTACTCCTCACTGGTTCTATTCTGCATTTCCTTCCGTACCTTTCCTTCCAGTATGTTGTTATCCTGACCCTCCAGTATGATCCATGTATGTATTATTCAATACCTCTCTCGTCTCCCATGTATATTATTCATAGTCATTCATAGTGAGGGTACCTGACCACTTGGACTGGACGGTAAAGCGACTGTCCAAGTGGTTGGGCACCATTCCTTCCCCCATCCTATCCTATTCTAAATCGTTATCTTGATATCCCATCCAAGTGCTATATAGTTGTAATGGCTTAGTGCTAACTCCTGATACCTCTCCTGAGGCATTGTATCCTCCACTGAGGATACAATGAGACAGAGCATTGTATCCTCAGGAGGAGGATACAATGCTCTGTCAGGGAGCATTGTAATGCCTACAAAGACCTGGTTCAGGAGCCCTCTATAACGAATGGTAGAGAGCTCTGACTTGTGGCAGAGTGGGAGAGGGAGAGAGAGAGAGGGAGAGTGAGAGAGAGAGAGGGAGAGTAGGAGGGAGAGAGGGAGAGTGAGAGGGAGAGAGTGAGAGGGAGAGAGGGAGAGTGAGAGGGAGAGAGGGAGAGTGAGAGGGGGAGAGGGAGAGTGAGAGGGAGAGAGGGAGAGTGAGAGGGAGAGTGAGAGTGAGAGTGAGAGTGAGAGTGAGAGTGAGAGTGAGAGTGAGAGAGAGAGTGAGAGGGAGAGAGGGAGAGTGAGAGGGAGAGTGAGAGGGAGAGTGAGAGGGAGAATGAGTGGGAGAGAGGGAGGGAGAGAGGGAGAGTGAGAGGGAGAGTGAGAGGGAGAGTGAGAGGGAGAGTGAGAGGGAGAGTGAGAGGGAGAGGGAGAGGGAGAGTGAGAGGGAGAGTGAGAGTGAGAGGGAGAGTGAGAGGGAGAGTGAGAGGGAGAGAGGGAGAGTGAGAGGGAGAGAGGGAGAGTGAGAGGGAGAGAGGGAGAGTGAGAGTGAGAGGGAGAATGAGTGGGAGAGAGGGAGGGAGAGAGGGAGAGTGAGAGGGAGAGTGAGAGGGAGAGGGAGAGTGAGAGGGAGAATGAGAGGGAGATAGGGAGGGAGATAGGGAGAGTGAGAGGGAGAATGAGAGAGGGAGAGGGAGTGGTCAAGTTGCTGAAGAGAATCAAGGAATTTTAGGAAGCATGAATTTTTGCCAGAAACCACACTACACCTGTTTCTCAGTACAACTGCTACTAGCTACACCTGCTTCTCATCACACGTGCATTACTTCCACACCTACTCCATACCACACCTGGTTCTTATCATACCTGCTCCATACCACATCAACACCACACTCCACACCTACTCCACGCCACACCTACACACCAACTCCTCACTGTTCTTGCCTTAAACATTCGTAAATATTCCTCCAGCAGTTTCCAGGAAATCTCCCAAAGGTATTTTTCTCTTCCAGTCTTCATGCTGGAATCCTCCTCCTGAGATCCTTCTCCCCGTAATTTTATGCCTGGAAAATTTCTTCCAGGATTTCTCGGTCCGAAACGTTCGTCAGACTCATGTCTGGAACATGTTTCTTGCAAGATTTTGCTTGCAACATGCCAAAAAAATGTTGGTTTCCTGCAGAAAGTAAATTTTTTTGTCTGAAATTCGTTTCCTGATGATTTAAGCGCTGGTTTGGGTATTCGACAGCGGCTTGTTTTCCAGAGAGATGGAGCTGTTCATCAATACTTACCTAAGGATCTAAGAGGTTTCAGGTCTTGACCATTGTGTTTGGAATGTTTTTTTTTATGTGTGAAGAAGCTAACCAGATAAAAAATTTATGCTTGGAACCCTGAGGTGATTGGATTCGGTTTGGGTTAGGATTGGTTTGAAGTACAGAATGATTCATGGAATCCCGTGGTTGGGGTAAAATTTTAAATATATCAGGCCTGGAATCATATTTTTTTAATGTCATAACTGGTATAATTTTCTTGGAGCACCAAGTATAATTTTCTTGGAGCACCAAGTATAATTTTCTTGGAGCACCAAGTATAATTTTCTTGGAGCACCAAGTATAATTTTCTTGGAGCACCAAGTATAATTTTCTTGGAGCACCAAGTATAATTTTCTTGGAGCACCAAGTATAATTTTCTTGGAGCACCAAGTATAATTTTCTTGGAGCACCAAGTATAATTTTCTTGGAGCACCAAGTATAATTTTCTTGGAGCACCAAGTATAATTTTCTTGGAGCACCAAGTATAATTTTCTTGGAGCACCAAGTATAATTTTCTTGGAGCACCAAGTATAATTTTCTTGGAGCACCAAGTATAATTTTCTTGGAGCACCAAGTATAATTTTCTTGGAGCACCAAGTATAATTTTTTTGTTCTTATAGCACCATAGCGGTAATTATATGCATGAAATTGTCGACAAAAAAAGAATTCCTGAAATAGACTATTCCGACCAAGTCTTATTCTTGAAATTCTTAAGACTTGGTAATAAGTCTTATACGGATAATTTTTCTTCAGAACTTTTGTCTAAACTTGTAATTTTCGGAAAAAAATTAAGATTTTGTCCGGAGGGTGCTGTAAAAATAGATTTTGTCCGGAGGGTGCTGTAAAAATAGATTTTGTCCGGAGGGTGCTGTAAAAAGAGATTTTGTCCGGAGGGTGCTGTAAAAATAGATTTTGTCCGGAGGGTGCTGTAAAAATAGATTTTGTCCGGAGGGTGCTGTAAAAATAGATTTTGTCCGGAGGTACTGTAAAAAAAAAAATTTGTTCGGAGGTTGCTGTAAAAAAAAAAAAGGTCGGTATGGAGCGACCAGCCCTGCTTCATGCAGGGCCGGCGTTCGATTCTCGATGGCCCAATGGGTTGTGCCATCATTCATTTATTCCATACCCCCCCAACCCCTTCCCTCCTCTCCCCTCATATATTCTGTCTTCGGTTCCCTTCCATATGTATCTAAAAAGAGAGAATGTGTTTGTCTGTCCAAACTTGGAGACCAAAGGCTTGGGGCTAGCCTCGCCCAACTTTGCAGGGGGAATGGTCTGAAGTAGGGGACGGACATAGGCTGCTCGAGTGAATAGATTTCTTCACTTGAAAGTAATGAAGGAAATTTGATGATATCTTCATACTGCAGCCAGAGTCTGCCAGTTCAGACCGCTTATCACGTGCTTCTGTATGACTAACCATCCTGTGTAATGGGGATTTTCTGCACCACGTAGCTAGCTTTTTGACACACACTGTACTCCCCTTCATATTATTTAGGGGCAGCTGCAGCACAAATGTACATGTACCTAAATGTGTTACTAATATAAAGAAAAAAAAGAAAATTCAGGTTGAAGGCTAGACAGGATAGAGGGTTGGGAAAGAAGGGAAAATAGAGGAGATGAGAGAAGATGGGGAGAGGGGGGGGGGAAGGAGAGGTAGTGGAGTGGTAAAGAAGGAAGAGGGCTCAAGATGGGAAAAAGGGGGGAAGAGGGGGGGGGGAGAGAGAGAAAGACAGAGACTATCCCGGGCACCGCCGGGTGAGAGAAAGGTAAGACACAGAGACCCGGGCATCACCGGCTACCCACCACGACCCCGGTAGAGTGACATACAGTAACACATGCCTATGTAGCTCCTCCTCCTCCACCACCTGCCTCCCTCCTCACCTGTACTGACACTTACCTGCGTTAAACACTTTGTTATCTTGAGTCTATCCTCCTTCCTACGTCGCTGAGGCGCTGTGGCTTGCTCCAGGGTGGCTGTGGCTTGCTCCAGGGTGGCTGTGGCTTGCTCCAGGGTGGCTGTGGCTTGCTCTATGGTGGCTGTGGCTTGCTCCAGGGTGGCTGCGGCTTGCTCCAGGGTGGCTGTGGCTTGCTCCAGGGTGGCTGTGGCTTGCTCCAGGGTGGCTGTGGCTTGCTCCAGGGTGGCTGTGGCTTGCTCCAGGGTGGCTGTGGCTTGCTCCAGGGTGGCTGTGGCTTGCTCCAGGGTGGCTGTGGCTTGCTCTAAGGGTGGCTGTGGCTTGCTCTAGGGGTGGCTGTGGCTTGCTCTAGGGGTGGCTGTGGCTTGCTCTAGGGGTGGCTGTGGCTTGCTCTAGGGGTGGCTGTGGCTTGCTCTAGGGGTGGCTGTGGCTTGCTCTAGGGGTGGCTGTGGCTTGCTCTAGGGGTGGCTGTGGCTTGCTCTAGGGGTGGCTGTGGCTTGCTCTATGGTGACTGTGGCTTGCTCCAGGGTGGCTGTGGCTTGCTCCAGGGTGGCTGTGGCTTGCTCCAGGGTGGCTGTGGCTTGCTCCAGGGTGGCTGTGGCTTGCTCCAGGGTGGCTGTGGCTTGCTCCAGGGTGGCTGTGGCTTGCTCCAGGGTGGCTGTGGCTTGCTCCAGGGTGACTGTGGCTTGCTCCAGGGTGACTGTGGCTTGCTCCAGGGTGACTGTGGCTTGCTCCAGGGTGACTGTGGCTTGCTCCAGGGGTGGCTGTGGCTTGCTCCAGGGTGACTGTGGCTTGCTCCAGGGTGGCTGTGGCTTGCTCCAGGGGTGGCTGTGGCTTGCTCCAGGGTGACTGTGGCTTGCTCCAGGGTGACTGTGGCTTGCTCCAGGGGGTGGCTGTGGCTTGCTCCAGGGGGTGGCTGTGGCTTGCTCCAGGGGGTGGCTGTGGCTTGCTCTAGGGGTGGCTGTGGCTTGCTCCAGGGGTGGCTGTGGCTTGCTCCAGGGGTGGCTGTGGCTTGCTCCAGGGGTGGCTGTGGCTTGCTCCAGGGGTGGCTGTGGCTTGCTCCAGGGGTGGCTGTGGCTTGCTCCAGGGGTGGCTGTGGCTTGCTCCAGGGGTGGCTGTGGCTTGCTCCAGGGGTGGCTGTGGCTTGCTCCAGGGGTGGCTGTGGCTTGCTCCAGGGGTGGCTGTGGCTTGCTCCAGGGGTGGCTGTAGCTTGCTCCAGGGGTGGCTGTGGCTTGCTCCAGGGGTGGCTGTGGCTTGCTCCAGGGGTGGCTGTGGCTTGCTCCAGGGGTGGCTGTGGCTTGCTCCAGGGGTGGCTGTGGCTTGCTCTAGGGGTGGCTGTGGCTTGCTCTAGGGGTGGCTGTGGCTTGCTCTAGGGGTGGCTGTGGCTTGCTCTAGGGTGGCTGTGGCTTGCTCTAGGGTGGCTGTGGCTTGCTCTAGGGTGGCTGTGGCTTGCTCTAGGGTGGCTGTGGCTTGCTCTAGGGTGGCTGTGGCTTGCTCTAGGGGTGGCTGTGGCTTGCTCTAGGGGTGGCTGTGGCTTGCTCTAGGGGTGGCTGTGGCTTGCTCTAGGGTGGCTGTGGCTTGCTCTAGGGTGGCTGTGGCTTGCTCTAGGGTGGCTGTGGCTTGCTCTAGGGTGGCTGTGGCTTGCTCTAGGGTGGCTGTGGCTTGCTCTAGGGTGGCTGTGGCTTGCTCCAGGGTGACTGTAGCTTGCTCCAGGGTGACTGTAGCTTGCTCCAGGGTGACTGTAACTTGCTCCAGGGTGACTGTGGCTTGCTCCAGGGTGACTGTGGCTTGCTCCAGGGTGACTGTAGCTTGCTCCAGGGGTGGCTGTGGCCATCCTAGGGTTTCTAGGGAGGCTCTAGATGAGCTTAGAGAGGCCAGGATAAGGGGTCAGGATAAGGATCTGGGATGGGACGGGGGGATAGGAATGGTGGCCAACCACTTGTGGATGGTCGGGGATTGAACGCCGACCTGCATGGACCCCAACTGTTCGCTCTACCGTCCTGTCCAAGTGGTTAGGACCAATGCATATAACCGTTGACCCATAGTTCACCCTGCAGTAATTGTGGACCTGGTTCTAGACCGGCTGGTGAAACGTGTTCCAGGGGGGGGGGGGTAAGGCTTACGGTGAACTTTGCAACGGGAAAGTCTTTAAGTCTATTGCAAGAGTCAGAAGTCGTTTGTGCCAGTGTGGGGTTATCTTGAGGTTACCTTGAGGCTATCTTGAGATGATTTCGGGGCTTAGCGTCCCCGCGGCCCGTTCCTTGACCAGGCCTCCTTTTTGTTACACATCCCCCAGGAAGCAGCCCGTGACAGCTGTCTAACGCCCAGGTACCTATTTACTGCTAGTTGAACAAGTGGCATCAGGGTGAAAAAAAACTCTGCCTGCCTTCAGGCCTCCACAGGGGATCGAACCCGGAATCTTAGGACGGACTATGAATCCCGAGCGCTGTCTACTCAGCTATCAGACCCCGCAGCTGGGAAGACCAAATGGTTTGACATTACCGCATGGCAGACAGTAACAGCCAGGAAGATCAGAAGGGGGGGGGATGATGTCACTATCACACACCGTCATGCCTCAATAACACTCACTATCACACACCGTCATGCCTCAATATCACTCACTATCACACACCATCATGCCTCAATATCACTCAGCACCACTGAGTACCCACCCTCACTATAACTCTCACTCACCATCAATCACACAGAAAACACCCCCCTCCCCCACCAACATTCACCATCACCCCCCCCCCTCCCCCACCAACATTCACCATCACCCCCTCCCCCTAATCACCATCACTCAACACAAACTCACTCACACACACACGACAGACAAACACACACACGACAGACAAACACACACACGACAGACAAACACACACACGACAGACAAACACACACACGACAGACAAACACACACACACACTACATTATCAACGTAGACCGTTAGTACTCTCATTACTAAAGACAATGGGAAAAAACGTCTTTTTTTCCCTAAACCTTACAATGAAAAACTTCCCGGGCGGGGAAAAAAGTCACTTTTTCCCGTCTACATTTCAAGAGGATCGAGTCTGGTCCGCGCGGGGAAAATTTGATGGAAAAAAAATCTGGAGACATATTTCTGTTTTATCTTTATGCGGGTTGATGTGTCAGGTGGTGGTAGTGGTGGTGGTAGTGGTGGTGGTGGTGGTGGTGGTAGTGGCTGGTAGTGGTGGTGGTGGTGGTGGTGGTGGTGGTGGTGGTGGTGGTGGTGGTAGTGGTGGTGGTGGGTAGTGGTGGTGGTGGTGGTGGGTGGTGGTGGGTGGTGGGTAGTGGTGGTGGTGGTGGGTAGTGGTGGTGGTGGTGGTGGTGGTGGTGGTGGGGGGTGTGGTGGTGGGGGGTGTGGTAGTGGTGGTGGTAGTTGTGGTGGTAGTGGTGGTGGTGGTGGTGGTGGTGGTAGTGGTGGTGGTGGTGGTAGTGGTGGTGGGGGGTGTGGTAGTGGTGGTGGTAGTGGTGGTGGTGGTGGTAGTAATTACCTAAGTGTAGTTACAGGATGAGAGCTACGCTCGTGGTGTCCCGTCTTCCCAGCACTCTTTGTCATATAACGCTTTGAAACTACTGACGGTCTTGGCCTCCACCACCACCTCACTTAGCTTGTTCCAACCGTCTACCACTCTGTTTGCGAAAGGGAATTTTCTTATATTTCTTCGGCATCTGTGTTTAGCTAGTTTAAATCTATGACCTCTTGTTCTTAAAGTTCCAGGTCTCAGGAAATCTTCCCTATCGATTTTATCAATTCCTGTTACTATTTTGTATGTAGTGATCATATCACCTCTTTTTCTTCTGTCTTCTAGTTTTGGCATATTTAATGGCTCTAATCTCTCCTCGTAGCTCTTGCCCTTCAGTTCTGGGAGCCACTTAGTAGCATGTCTTTGCACCTTTTCCAGTTTGTTGATATGCTTAAGATATGGGCACCACACAACCGCTGCATATTCTAGCTTTGGCCTAACAAAAGTCGTGAACAATTTCTTTAGTATATCGCCATCCATGTATTTAAAAGCAATTCTGAAGTTAGAAAGCGTGGCATAGGCTCCTCGCACAATATTCTTAATGTGGTCCTCAGGTGATAGTTTTCTATCTAGAACCACCCCTAGATCTCTTTCTTTATCAGAATTCTTTAAAGATTTCTCACATAATATATAGGTTGTGTGGGGTCTATGTTCGCCTATTCCACATTCCATAACATGGCATTTATTAACATTAAATTCCATTTGCCAAGTGGTGCTCCATATACTTATTTTGTCCAGGTCATCTTGAAGGGCATGACAATCATCTAAGTTTCTTATCCTTCCTATTATCTTAGCATCATCAGCAAACATGTTCATATAATTCTGTATACCAACTGGTAGATCATTTATGTAGACAATAAACATTACTGGTGCAAGAACTGAACCCTGTGGTACTCCACTTGTGACATTTCTCCAGTCCGATACATTGCCACTGATCACAGCCCTCATTTTTCTGTCAGAAATTTTCATCCATGTTAGAAGCTTACCTGTCACCCCTCCAATATTTTCCAGTTTCCAGAACAACCTCTTATGTGGAACTCTGTCGAAAGCCTTTTTTAGGTCCGGATAGATGCAGTCAATCCAACCATCTCTTTCCTGTAATATATCTGATGCTCGATCATAGAAACTGAGTAAATTCGATACACAGGATCTTCCAGATCGAAAACCACACTGTCTGTCTGATATTATATCATTTCTCTCCAGGTGTTCTACCCATTTAGTTTTAATTATTTTTTTCCAATATTTTGACTATTACACTTATATAGTGGTGGTGGTGGTGGTGGTGGTGTGTGAGGTGGTAGGTGGTGGTGTGTGTGTGTGTACTCACCTAATTGTACTCACCTAATTGTGCTTGCGGGGGTTGAGCTCTGGCTCTTTGGTCCCGCCTCTCAACCGTCAATCAACTGGTGTACAGATTCCTGAGCCTATTGGGCTCTATCATATCTACATTTGAAACTGTGAATGGAGTCAGCCTCCACCACATCACTTCCTAATGCATTCCATTTGCTAACTACTCTGACACTGAAAAAGTTCTTTCTAACGTCTCTGTGGCTCATTTGGGTACTCAGCTTCCACCTGTGTCCCCTTGTTCGCGTCCCACCAGTGTTGAAAAGTTCGTCCTTGTTTACCCGGTCGATTCCCCTGAGGATTTTGTAGGTTGTGATCATGTCCCCCCTTACTCTTCTGTCTTCCAGTGTCGTGAGGTGCATTTCCCGCAGCCTTTCCTCATAACTCATGCCTCTTAGTTCTGGGACTAGCCTAGTAGCATACCTTTGGACTTTTTCCAGCTTCGTCTTGTGCTTGACAAGGTACGGGCTCCATGCTGGGGCCGCATACTCCAGGATTGGTCTTACATATGTGGTGTACAAGATTCTGAATGATTCCTTACACAGGTTCCTGAACGCCGGTCTGATGTTAGCCAGCCTCGCATATGCCGCAGACGTTATTCTCTTTATGTGGGCTTCAGGAGACAGGTTTGGTGTGATATCAACTCCTAGATCTTTCTCTCTGTCTGTTTCATTAAGTACTTCATCTCCTATTCTGTATCCTGTGCCTGGCCTCCTGTTTCCACTGCCTAGTTTCATTACTTTGCATTTACTCGGGTTGAACTTCAACAGCCATTTGTTGGACCATTCACTCAGTCTATCCAGGTCATCTTGTAGCCTCCTACTATCATCCTCTGTTTCAATCCTCCTCATAATTTTTGCATCGTCGGCAAACATTGAGAGGAACGAATCTATACCCTCTGGGAGATCATTTACATATACCAGAAACAGTATAGGTCCAAGGACTGACCCCTGCGGGACTCCACTTGTGACGTCTCGCCAATCTGAGACCTCACCCCTCACACAGACTCGTTGTCTCCTGTTGCTTAGGTATTCCTCTATCCACCGGAGTACCTTCCCTCTCACTCCAGCCTGCATCTCCAACTTTCGCACTAGCCTCTTGTGTGGCACTGTATCAAAGGCTTTCTGACAATCCAAAAATATGCAGTCTGCCCACCCTTCTCTTTCTTGCCTTATTTTTGTTGCCTGGTCGTAGAATTCAAGTAACCCTGTGAGGCAGGACCTGCCATCCCTGAACCCATGTTGATGCTGTGTTACAAAGTTCCTTCGCTCCAGATGCTCCACTAGTTTTTTTCGCACAATCTTCTCCATCAGCTTGCATGGTATGCAGGTTAGGGACACTGGCCTGTAGTTCAGTGCCTCCTGTCTATCCCCTTTCTTGTATATCGGGACTACGTTAGCTGCTTTCCAAGTATCTGG
>NC_091207.1:23345744-23358244 GCF_040958095.1 Procambarus clarkii | reverse complement strand
ATACGATGCCCAAGATTACCAACAGAGTGCCGGCGGGGGGGATGGGGAATTAGCCTCGGCTACTATCCTCTTTTGTCCGGTCGTGTTGGTCGAGTGGTTAAGGGATCCTGTACATCAGATGCATTGCTTCTGGCAGTATGGGTTCGAATCACTTCTAGGGTGTGAGTTTTCAGTTGCATATATGCCTGGAGATCGTTCAGGCTTGTTCGCATATATATATTATATATATATAATCCATTATTTTTGTCAGAAATTGGATATTGATTACAATATTTATTGGAGATGGAACATAAAATATTTCTTTTAGAGAGCAATATTATCTCTCGTGTGATTTCTGGAACTCCTCCTACTGCTGCTACTCTCATATTACTCTAGTATAGTCCCTCATATCTCCCCTACCCCCCCCCCCCCCCTTCCTCTCACTCACCGTCCTTTCCCTCATGCAGGCTCTCCCTCACTCCTCCCTCATCTTCCCTACCCTCCTACACAAGCACCAACTAATCACACATACATTACACCAGCGAAGAATTACAGCCAAAGTTTTACCCTCATGTGGAGTTTTGTGGCTTGTTTGGTACTCTGGTGTTGTCCAATGTGTCCTCATCCGACTGTCCCCAAGACTCTCCTCCTCTCCCTGTACTTAGTCTGTCCCCTCTCCCTGTACTTAGTCTGTCTCCTCTCCCTGTTCTTAGTCTGTCTCCTCTCCCTGTTCTTAGTCTGTCCCCTCTCCCTGTTCTTAGTCTGTCCCCTCTCCCTGTTCTTAGTCTGTCCCCTCTCCCTGTTCTTAATCTGTCCCCTCTCCCTGTTCTTAGTCTGTCCCCTCTCCCTGTTCTTAGTCTGTCCCCTCTCCCTGTACTTAGTCTGTCCCCTCTCCCTGTTCTTAGTCTGTCCCCTCTCCCTGTTCTTAGTCTGTCCCCTCTCCCTGTACTTAGTCTGTCCCCTCTCCCTGTACTTAGTCTGTCCCCTCTCCCTGTTCTTAGTCTGTCCCCTCTCCCTGTTCTTAGTCTGTCCCCTCTCCCTGTTCTTAGTCTGTCCCCTCTCCCTGTTCTTAGTCTGTCCCCTCTCCCTGTACTTAGTCTGTCCCCTCTCCCTGTACTTAGTCTGTCTCCTCTCCCTGTTCTTAGTCTGTCCCCTCTCCCTGTTCTTAGTCTGTCCCCTCTCCCTGTTCTTAGTCTGTCCCCTCTCCCTGTACTTAGTCTGTCTCCTCTCCCTGTTCTTAGTCTGTCCCCTCTCCCTGTACTTAGTCTGTCTCCTATCCCAGTTCTTAGTCTGTCTCCTATCCCTTAAAAGTGCTAGTGATACTGGTTATAGTTATAACTTGAAGTAAATAATATTACCATGTTTTCTGATAATTTGTCATATCCATGTATTATTGATCCTTATATTATTGATCTGGTCCCTGTGTGCTGTGCCTCTACAGTGTGTGCCTGGGTAACACCCAGTGTGCATAGGTTCGAATCCTTATTACACCTCCGGAGGAGTTTCTCGTCGATATATAGTGTGTATGATATATAAATATATATATATTTACTGTGATTTCTCAGTGTACCTCCCTCTCTGTGTAATAACATTCTCTACTATTTCAGTGTTTTATCCTCAACATTGTCTCTCAGGTGTTTATTAATCTCTTTCTCTCTCTCCCACAGGTAAGTGTTGGGTGTAAAGTTGCCTCTCACACGCTCCAGGTAGTGTAAGTGTTAATTTCTGGGCTCAACGTCACCCGCGGCCCGGTCTCCTGGTTCAGGTCTCCTCCTAACAGGTTGTGTATATCCTCTTAGTGTCTGGCTTTTGATGCATTTAAGGTTGTTCAGTTCATGCCACGTTCCGCTGGTGTTTGTGTGTTGACACCTGTATACACGCACACGCACGCGCGCGCACACAGGGGCCGGTGGGTGACTGGACAGCACGCTGAACGCGTGATCCTGTGGTCCCGGGTTCGATTCCCGGCGCCGGCGTGAAACAATGGGCAGAGTTTCTTTCACCCTGATGCCCTAGTAGTGAGTAGGTACCTGGAAGTTAGTCAGCTGTCACGGGCTGCTTCCTGGTGTGTGTGTGTGTTTGTGTGTGCGTATGCGTGTGCGTGTGTGTGTGTGTGTTTGTGTGTGCGTGTGCGTGTGCGTGTGCGTGTGCGTGTGTGTGTGTGTGTGTGTGTGTGTGTGTGTGTGAAAAAGAAAAAAAATAGTAGTAACAGTTGATTGATTGACAGTTGAGAGGCGGGCCGAAAGAGCAGAGCTCAACCCCCGCAAGCACAACTAGGTGAATACACACACACACACAATTAGGTGAAGGGAGCAGGAGGCTGAACACAAGGTACCATCTGGGAGGTGATATCCTGCAAGAGTCAAATAAAGAGAAAGATCTGGAGGTTGATATCACACCGAACCTGTTCCCAGAGGCCCACATCAAAAGGATATCATCAGCGGCATATGATAGATTGCTGATGAGAACTGCCTTTAGAAACGTGTGTAAGTAATCGTGCAGGACCTTGTATGCCACTTATGTCAGACCAATCCTGGAGTATGCAGCTCCAGCCTGGAATCCATACCTAGTTAAACACAAGACATAGAAGATTCAGAAGTACGCCACCAGACTAGACCCAAAACTGAGGGGTATGAGCTACGAGGAAAGGCTACGGAAGCTAAACCTCACGTCCATGGAAGGCAGAAGAGTAAGGGGAGACATGATCACCACCTAAAAATTATTACGGAAATTGATAGGGTGGATAAAGACAAACTCTTCAGCACGGGTGGAACACGAACAAGGTGACACAGGTGAAAACTGAGTACCCAAATGAGCCACAGGGACGTTAGAAAGTTTTTTTTTCAGTGTCAGAGTAGTTAAGAAGTGGAATGCATTAGGCAGGGATGTGTGTGTACTCACAACTAGGTGAATACAACTAGGTGAGTTTACACACGCACACATTGGTAGATAAATTGGTAGATAAAGACAGACTATTTAACACAAGGGGCACACGAACAAGGGGACACAGGTGGAAATTGAGTGCCCAAATGAGTGGTTGACAAATGGAATGCATTAGGAAGTGATGTGGTGGAGGCTGACTCCATACACAGTTTCAAGTGTAGATATGATAGAGCCCAGTAGGCTCAGGAACCTGTTCACCTGTTGATTGACAGTTGAGAGGCGGGACCAAAGAGCCAGAGCTCAACCCCCGCAAACACAACTAGGTGAGTACACACACACACACACACACACACACACACACACACACACACACACACACAAAAGGGGGCCTGATAGCTGAGTGGACAGTGCTCTGGTCTCATAATCCTTGGGTCCGGGTTCGATCCCCGGTGATGGCAGAAACAAAATGGGGAGAGTTTTTCACCCTGATGCCCTTGTTACCTAGCAGTAAATAGGTACCTGGGAGTTAGACAGCTGTTACGGGCTGCTTCCTGTGTGCGTGCGTGCGTGTGTGTGTGTGTGTGTGTGTGTGTGTGTGTGTGTGTGTGTGTGTGTGTGTGTGTGTGTGTGTGTGTGTGAGAGTAATATGAGCAGCGATACACGCGTTCATTCACGAATGGAAATCATCACATGCATTACTTTCACACATACAATACAGTGAATACAATTACATTCACACATACAATACATTCAATACACTCAAACATACAAACATACCACGCTAACAAATTTTACGACACCAATATTTTTTATGACAGACGAACATCAAATATACAGAAAATTCTACTACACTGCTCCGGAAAAAAAAGCTTAGTTAACTGCATATTTTATTCATTTGTAAACCAACTCTAAGATTTAATACAATTCTCGAGCCTAATATATTTTTACTTACTAAAACAAATCCTCTGCATAGGCATTTCAAACATTTTTGTGAATAAACTCCTAAGTATGTTGCACTAAGCATTATTATTTGTTATCGAAGGAAAAATGAAAACTTGTCAGTTATGAAAAATGATGACTAAAATTATACACAATGTGTCAAGTTAGAGTTGACTGACTTTGGGGGGACCGGGGGGGGGGGTGTGTGTAGGGGGAATGGGGGGAGGGGGGGGGTGTAGGGGGAAAGGGGGGTGAGGGGGGAGAGAAGAGGATGAGAGAAAGTGTTAATTGGCGATTATGAACACGTATGCTCATTTACAGTTGTTAGTAAACGGCTAATCTAGCCTATTCCGATTCATGGGGTTAGTTTGGCAAGTATCGACAATAAATTCAAATTTGAATTCCGTCCAATCAGAAGTGTCCAGATGCGCTCACAGCCAATGAGGACCTTCCCCAGCTATGTCTCAGCCAATCAGGAGCGACTGCGACGGCCGGGTGCTGGATTTCCAACACCGAGAGCCGCAGTTGAGCTGAATAATCCGCAAGGGGAAGCCGCTAGACATCTTCACTCCTCAACTAGGCTTCTAGTCATCAACTGTAGAGTGATGAGGAGGATTGATTGCCTTGTCTTATGGCATTTAAGATGGATTTGGGTTTGCGAGGGATCCATCTCCATGCTGTAGGCTAGGACGAAGCCAGCAAAACAATGTGCGAGGCATTGACGGCTGTGACGTGGATTTGGCACAATTTGAAAGTAAATAATGTAGATGGAGGGTGGAATAGTGTGGATATTGTGTGGTAACGATGTGGAGGCAGTGTGGAATTCAGTGTATAATGAGATTTAAACAGAGTTGGGCTCCACACCCCTATTGTAAACGCCTGTAAGAAATCCTTATGGAAGATCTGACCTCTCCAGAGGGCACCAGACAGTAATACGAGGCCTGTAGCGTGTAGGGGCATCACTCCCAGCCACTTGGGCTGGACGGTAGAGCGACGGTCTCGCTTCATGCAGGTCGGCGTTCAATCCCACCCCGTCAAATTGGTTGGACATCATTCCTTCCCCTCCGCGTCCCATCCCAAATCCTTATCCTGACCCTTTCCAAGCGCTATGTAGTCCAATGGCTTGGCGCTTTCCCCCTGAGAGTTCCTTCCCCCCCCCCACCCCGAATAGGTCAGCGATCATGGCAGCAATCACGGAAAAATAACAGATAGCGAGATATTTTTTCGGGGGGAGGGGCTTTTTTTGTCTATTTTAGGGGGCCTGACAGCTGAGTAGACAGCGCTCTGTATTCGTAGTCCTGTTTTTCGATCCCCGGTGGACGTGGAAACAAATGGACAGAGTTTCTTTCACCCTGATGTGGTTGTTCACCTAGCAGTAAATAGGTATCTAGGAGTTAGACAGCTGCTACGGGCTGCTTCCTGGGGGTGGAGGCCTGGTCGAGGACCGGGCCGCGGGGACGCTAAGTTCCGAAATCATCTCAAGATAACCTTCTTAGTGGTCAAAAAACAGTTTGACGTTTGAAAAAAAAACATTAAGCTTACAAATATTAGAGTTAGAGACTCTGTGAGATCTTGCCTTAGATGAGTAGTAACTTGGGGCCAGATTCACGAAGCAGTTACGCAAGCACTTACGAACCTGTCCATCTTTTCTCAATCTTTGGCGACTTTGTTTACAATTAATAAACAGTTAATGAGCTCCGAAGCACCAGGAGGCTGTTTATAACAATAACAACAGTTGACTGGCAAGTTTTCATGCTTGTAAACTGTTTAATAAATGTAACCAAAGCCGTCAAAGATTGAGGAAAGATGTACACGTTCGTAAGTACTTGCGTAAACTGCTTCGTGAATCTGAACCCAGGTTCGTAAGTGCTTGCGTAACTGCTTCGTGAATCTGACCCCAGGTTCGTAAGTACTTGCGTAACTGCTTCGTGAATCTGACCCCAGGTTCGTAAGTACTTGCGTAACTGCTTCGTGAATCTGACCCCAGGTTCGTAAGTGCTTGCGTAACTGCTTCGTGAATCTGACCCCAGGTTCGTAAGTACTCGCGTAACTGCTTCGTGAATCTGACCCCAGGTTCGTAAGTACTTGCGTAACTGCTTCGTGAATCTGACCCCAGGTTCGTAAGTGCTTGCGTAACTGCTTCGTGAATCTGACCCCAGGTTCGTAAGTACTTGCGTAACTGCTTCGTGAATCTGACCCCAGGTTCGTAAGTACTTGCGTAACTGCTTCGTGAATCTGACCCCAGGTTCGTAAGTACTTGCGTAAACTGCTTCGTGAATCTGGCACCAGAGAATACCGTTGCTACTCTCGTATAGAATATTGCTCGATCTTCACCTCTCTTACAAGGCCGGCAACATATCAAAATATCATCACTTGCAAGATAGCAGAGATAAAAAATAATCAGAAATTTATTTACGGCTCCAGCGAACAGGTTCTCAGATCACTCCTCCAGATTGACTTATTAATCCAGGTTGATCAATCTAGATTGATCAAGGTTGATCAATCTAGGTTGATCAATCAAGATTGATGTGGTTGGGCAGGTTGATCAAGGTTAATCAATCCAGGTTGATCAAGGTTAATCCAGGTTGATCAATCAAGATTGATGTGGTTGGGCAGGTTGATCAAGGTTAATCAATCCAGGTTGATCAAGGTTAATCCAGGTTGATCAAGGTTAATCAATCCACGTTGATCAATCATGATTGATCAAGTAAGTAATTATCAAAAAATAAGGCACCAAACCGGGAAGGCTATGTAGCACCATCAAATACGCAAAATAATCAGAGGGCGCTAAATATCACCAAGGATGCCAATACGAGAACAAAAACGCATAAGGCGAACGATATCAAAAGTATCCGAGTCACCAAGAATTCTATCGAGGGACAGGTGACCGCGAGGGGCGGTCGGAAAGCAAGACACACGCTCGTCCTGGAAGTCAGGACATTCAAGAAGGACATGCACGACCGTAAGAGGGACAATGCAACTAGGACAATAAGGAGCAGGGCGGCGCTCCATCAAGTGACCATGGGTTAAGCGAGTATGGCCAATACGCAACCTCGCTAGAGCTGTTTCCCACCGCCGGTTACGGTGGAAGGAGGACGGCCACGAGGAAACACAACATTTAAGAGTACGTAGCTTGTTACCAGTAACAGACAACCAAGAAGCCTGCCAACGGGTAAGGACTGAGGAATGGATAACCGGGTAAAAGTCGGAATACGGAATGCCTTTACGAGAGATGGGACAAGAGCGGACAGCTTCCTTAGCGGCAGCATCCGCACGCTCATTTAAAGACACGCCAATATGGCTGGGAACCCAACAAAACTCAACCGACTTAAATTTACTGTGAACGAGAAACAGCCAATGCTGGATCTCGACAACTACCGGATGAACTGGATTAAAGCACCCGAGAGCCATGAGGGCACTACGAGAGTCAACAACAACCACAAAGGAAGACTGACAACGAGAAAGCAGGAGACGAAGAGCATAGAGAATAGCATAAAGTTCCACTGTAAAGATGCTAGTCTCCGGAGGCAAGCGACACATATAAGTGCGATCAGGAAAAACAACAGAGTAGCCAACACCGTCCGCCGACTTAGACCCATCGGTGAAGACAGAAACGGAGCGGGAGTGAGAAGAAAAGTGCTCGAGGAAAAGGCGTTTTAGAACTGTAGGAGGGGTAAAAGCTTTAGTGATACGAGTCAAGGATGTACAAAACCGCGGAAGAGGGACCCTCCACGGGGGCAAAGAAGGAACAACACGAGGAGAAACATCAGAAATACGAACGGAAAGAGAATCCTGCAGGCGAGATAACCGGACAGAAAGAGGGAGGTGGTGAAGAGGAACAGGAACCGCAGGAGGGGTAAAAGTTAAAGCACGACAGAGACGAGAGGAAGGATGTTGCAAGGACCGCGCAAGATAGCGAAGACAGTAGCGATCACGGCGGTCCTGGAGAGACAGGAAGCCAGTGTCAACATACAAGCTAAGGACGGGAGTCGAACGAAAGGCACCAGAACTGAGGCGCAACCCAGTATGGTGCAAAGCATCAAGACGGCGAAGAGTAGAAGGAGAAGCAGACGAGTAAGCAGGGCAACCATAATCGAGCTTAGACAGGACGAGAGAGGAATGTAAAGCAAGGAGAGTGCGCCTATCTGCCCCCCAAGAAGTATGGGACAAGACCCGAAGGAGGGTAAGGGACTTAGAGCACTCAACACGGAGGTAAGAGATATGGGGAGACCAAGACAAACGAGTGTCAAGGAATAACCCCAAAAGCTTCGCGGAATCTTTGTATTCAAGGGGATGACCATAAAGTGACAAAGAGGGACGAAGAACAACCCGTTTCCGCGTAAAAGTCATGGCACAAGTCTTAGAAGTAGAGAACTTGAAGCCATGACCTGTGGCCCAAGACGACACGGCATCAATCGCAAGTTGAAGCCGGCGTTGAAGGAGAGGCGAATCATCACCCTGACAACAAAGGGTAAGATCATCGACATAGAGAGCGGAGAAGACACCAGAAGGAAGAGAGGAAAGAAGACCATTGAGGGCAACCAGAAAAAGAGTAGTGCTCAGAACACTACCCTGGGGCACACCTTCGTATTGCTGAAAAGAGGGAGAGAGAGCGGTACCAAGGCGCACCCGAAAGGAACGACGAGAGAGGAAGCTGCGGAGAAAGAGAGGGAGATGACCACGAAGGCCAAAAGAATGAAGTTGAGATAGGATATGATAACGCCAAGTGGTGTCGTAAGCCTTTTCTAGGTCAAAAAGGACGGCAACAACGGAGGTCTTCGCAGCAAAAGCAGTACGTATATAGACCTCCAAGTTCACCAGGACATCTGTCGTGCTGCGGCACTTGCGGAAACCAAATTGAGAAGGGGAGAGGAGGTGATGGTGTTCCAGGAACCACATTAGACGAACGTTAACCATACGTTCAAAGAGTTTGCAGACACAACTTGTGAGAGCAATAGGGCGAAAGTCCTTAGGGGAAGTACCCAGAGACCCCGGTTTGCGAACAGGGAGGACAACGGCATCGAGCCAGTCCTCAGGGACTGACGACGACTCCCAGATCCGATTATACAGACTCAGTAAATACTGAGACGTGCTCGGAGGGAGATGGCGAAGCATCTCATAATGAATACCATCGGAGCCCGCCGCCGTAGAACCGCAGAGGGCCAGGGCAGAACGAAGTTCAGAGAGAGAGAAGGGATCATTATAGGGAAGCTGAAGATGAGTGCAGAAATCTAAAGGACGAGACTCAAGGGCAGGTTTACGAAGAAGGAAAGATTGGGGAAGATGAAGACCAGAGCTAACAGAAGAAAAGTGGGAACCCAGTTCGGAAGCGACCTGCAACGGGTCCGCCACAAGAGTATCATGGAGGTGAAGGACCGGTGAAACATCGGGAACGAACTTACCCGCTATCTTGCGGATACGCTTTCAGATCTGGGCCAGAGGGGTTTTGGACGTAATTGTCGAGACATAAGATGCCCAACATTCACGTTTAGCCGTACGGATGGCCCTACGGGCCACCGCACTCGCTTTCCGAAAGAAAAGAAAAGAATCGGTCGTCTGCCTACGGCGGTGCTTCTTCCAGGCTGCACGCTTACAGCGGACAGCCCGAGCACAGTCCGCATTCCACCAGGGAACGCACTTCCGTGGACCCCGAGAGGAAGAGCGAGGAATAGAGCGGAGGGCAGCGTGACAAGACAGTGTCATGAAAAAGGAGGAGAGCGCGAGAGAGGGGCAGAAGGGAGAGGTCAGAGAGAGTAGCACTGAGGGAAAATAGGGTCCAGTCCGCCTTAGCAAACTGCCACCTAGGGAAAGAGAGGGAAGGGCGAAAAGAGAAAAAGGAAACAAGGATGGGGAAATGATCACTTCCATGGAGGTCATCAAGAACCTGCCATGTGAAATCTAAGTAAAGAGAAGAAGAGCAGAGAGAAAGATCAAGACAAGAAAGGGTGCGAGTTCGAGAGTCCAAATGAGTGGGCTCACCAGAATTCAGAAGAGACAGGGAAGAAGAGAGGAGAAACGGCTCAAGGAGGCGACCCCGGGTATTCGTCAGAACGTCACCCCAAAGAGAATGACGACAATTGAAGTCACCCAGCAGGAGCACAGGCTCCGGCAAGGAGTCTAGGAGGTGTTTCAAATCAGGAAGAGAGAGCGGGACACTCGGGGGGAGATAAATGGAACAAACTGTGTACCATTTCCCCACAAAGATACGAGCAGCAGAACAATGGAGAGGCGAAGGAAAAAGTAAAGGAACAAAGGGAACATCCGCACGAATCAAGAGAGCAGAAGAATTAGAAGCCCCAGCAATGGCTGGGGGGGGGGGAGAGAAAGGAATAGCCACGAAAACGACCAGGACGAGCACCAAGCATCGGCTCCTGGAGACAGACACAAAGGGGCGAAAACCGCGAAACCAGAAGTTGGAGTTCGAGGAAATTGGCGTAATAACCTCGAACGTTCCATTGAAGAATGGACAACGACGAGAAGAGAAAGGACAAAAACAGAGAACAAGGAAGAAACAAAGGCGAAAGACCAACAGAGCACGTTAAAGAATATCAGGGTCGGGATCAGGGTCAGCAAAGTCAGGGTTAGGGGGCATGGGTAAACTGAGCAAAGACGGAGGGAAAGAAATGGGAGAACAGATCAGAGGTGGGCGGGCAGGGTCCGGAGGAGGAGGAGGAGGAGGAGGAGGAGACAACGGAGAGGAGCAGTCAAGGACAGCAGCAGGAAGAGGGGGAGTAGAAAGAGAGGAGCGCACCCCAGCAAGAGCAGCAACCGAAAGGGAAGCAGGGGCCAAAGAAACCTCCATAGCAGGAACAGGGGGCGCAAGCACTGAAACGGGAGTGGAAGGAGCAACAGAGCCAGAAGGAGGAGCTGAGGAAGAAAGCGAAGCCTTCTTACCCGCCGGGGAAGAGGAAGGAGAGGAGCCAGGCTTACGCTTCTGACTTAAAGAGACCGGTGTCCCAGCAACTACGTACCGGGCAACGGATTCCAGTGTCTCAACAGGAGAAGCCGAACGAGAGCACACACGACGGCCGTTAGGAGAGCGATGGACATCCGCCCGCACCGACAGGCGGCGGGGAGAGCCGATAGATGGAGGAAGAGGATGGGAAGGAGGATCGGAGGGGGACGAGGAAGGAGACACAGAAGACACGACAGACCGGGTAGAAGGAAGGGGAACCCCAGACAGAGGACCAGGAGGAGGATCCTTCGGGAGAGAACCCAAAGGGAC
Organism: Procambarus clarkii; assembly: GCF_040958095.1. Classification (NCBI taxonomy): domain Eukaryota; kingdom Metazoa; phylum Arthropoda; class Malacostraca; order Decapoda; family Cambaridae; genus Procambarus; species Procambarus clarkii. Next base: position 23,347,218 of record NC_091207.1, on the reverse strand, counting down.
AGAGGAGGGGGCAGTGGGCGCATCAGGGTCCAAGGCCTGGAAACGGTTGTGAGTCTGAGGAAGGCGGGAAGGACGAGGAGAGGAAGAGCGCAACACGCGAGCATAAGAGATATTAGCATAAGGCGGGAGCCGGCGAACCTGGCGCCTCGCCTCAGGAAAAGATAAACGCTCCCGGTGCTTCAAGTTGAGGACGGCTGCCTCAAGCTTGTAATGGACACACGCACGGGAGAAGGTAGGATGGGCCCCACCGCAGTTGAGGCAACGAGCCTGGGGAGAAGCGCACTCCGACTTAGAGTGACCTTCGCCACCACACAAAGGACAGAGAGAGACAGTCCCGGAGCAGCGGAGGGCACCATGCCCAAACCTCCAGCACTTGTTGCAGAGCCGAGGAGAAGGAATGTACTCCTGGACAGAGCACCTGGCACCAGCAAGAATGACAGAGGGTGGAAGGGTCCTACCATCAAAGGTAATCTTCACAACCCGGAGGGGTTGACGGCGACTACCACGAGGGGGACGAGTAAACGTGTCCACCTGGAGAATAGAATGGCCCTGGGCAGCGAGGATATGTCGAATATCGTCGTGGCAGTCGCGTAGGTCCCGAACACCGGTCGCAACATGGGGCGGGAGCAAAATAGTGCCAACACTGGCATTCAACTGAACGTTCTTCGAGACCCGAACGGGGGTCTCGCCAAGGCAGGATAAGGCAGCCAAGCGGGAAGCAGCATCCTGAGAAGGAGCAGCAACGACACGCGTACCGAGACGAGTGGGGTTAAAAGTAATGGAGGCATCCACGGAATCAATGAGATGTCGATGAAGGGAGAAATCGTCAGGAGGCGCAGAATCAAGAGGGAGATCAAAATATTTGGCCCACGAAGCGGGACCAAACAAGGCTTGATAGGTAGCAGAACTGGAAGGAATCGAGCGAGGGCGGCCGTGACGAGAACGGCGGTGAGAACCCCCAGAGAGAGAGGGGTTAAAAGGCGCAGTAGTTACAACTAGAGAAGGAGCCGCGCCAGGGGACGAGGTAGTCACCACTGGGGGCTTGGGGCTCGACCCAACCACAGAGGAGGGAGGGGAGCCAGGGGAAGGAGTCAGAGAGGCCAAAGGAGGAGCAAGGTCGGGGCCCAATGCAGCGGAGGCTACAGAGCCCGGTCTTCCAATACGGACCGACTCGGGGGCTTGGTCGCCCACCCCACGAGCCTGAAAAGGTAAGCCAGAAGCAGCCGAAACAGGGGTTGTCATCTTGACGAAATTACGAATTCACTCACGAATGTGCCCCCACACCCACCATGGAGCCACAATTAGAGGCAGGACACCCAACAAGAAGCTATCGCCGATCTTGTCGGGGCCTCCTAGGGGTGCGTCGTGAGTATACGCCCCACAAACGCCACCTTAAGAAACCGACAGTCCGTCGAGATCGGGTTCAGTGACGAAGTGGGGATTGACAATAAAAGGTTCCCCTCGCTCTCGACGT
>NC_091207.1:23330744-23343244 GCF_040958095.1 Procambarus clarkii | reverse complement strand
AGTCTACAAAAGAGGTAATAAAGCAGTTGCGACAACTTACGGACCAATAGCATCACGTATCATAAACATCTTCGAAGGAGTGCCAAGAAGATCACAAAACACAAGAAATCACAGCATCTACACACACACACACACACACCACACACACACACACACACACACACGCACGCACTAGGGGACACAGGTGGAAACTGAGTGCCCAAATTAGCCACAGAGATATTAGAAAGAACTTTTTTAGTGTCAGAGTGGTTGACAAATGGAATGCATTAGGAAGTGATGTGGTGGAGGCTGACTCCATACACAGTTTCAAGTGTAGATATGATAGAGCCCGATAGGCTCAGGAACCTGTACACCTGTTGATTGACGGTTGAGAGGCGGGACCAAAGAGCCAGAGCTCAACCCCCGCAAGCACAACTAGGTGAGTAACTAGGTGAGTACACACACACACACAGGACACAACGGGTTCTGAACAGGACACTCTTACCTCTCACAACTGCTGAACCACTATGACACCGCCTTAAGATGCCATGGAAGACAAGCACAACGCCAAACCATATACAAAGCATATTTGCTTTGTATATGCTACGAAGCATATTTGCGAAGTCTGTGTATATACCTGCTTGATGGGGTTCTGGGAGTTGTTCTACTTCCCTGGCCTCGGGCCGGGCTTGTGGAGTAGAAGTACTCCCAGAACCCCATCAACCAGGTATATACACAGACTTCGCAAAAGCTACCGACAAATGAGACCTTTGGTGTTATTACAGACAAAATACTCACAAGAAAAATTACTGGCAAAGTAGGAAGATGGATCATTAATTTCCTAACCAACAGAACCCTGAATGTAAGTCAACAAAGTAAAATCCAGATGTAACTAAGTAAAATTCAAATGCAACAAAGTAAAATCTGGATGAAAAGCACAGTCCCCACAGGGTACTGTGCTTGCTCCGGTACTCTTTCTCATCCTCATAGCAGACACAGACAAGGACACAACCTATAGCACTGTATCATCCTTTGCAGATAACACAAACTTATGTCAGTCAGGTTCTTCAATTAGCACTGAAAATATCGTGATGTTTAATGAAAATAAATGCCTGCTTCTGCGCTATGATAAAAATGAAAATGGAAACCACATATAAAATTTCAGTCAAGTCATCTTATAGAACGGAACACCATTGTAAAGGACCTGGGTGTACTCATGTGGAAAGATCTGACCTTTAAAGAACACAATAAAGTAGCCGTCACAACTGCAACAAAAATGACAGGTTGGATAACAAGAACTTTTCACACTAGAGATGCTATACCGATGATGATACTTTAAGATACTAGTGCTCTCTAGGGTTGAATATTGTTGCACACTAACAGCCCCATTTAAAGGTGGAGAAATTGCTGGCCTAGAATGTGTATGTGTCCGATTGTACTCAATAAAACATTAAAATTATTGGGATCGCTTAAAATGTTTAAATTTGTATTCCCTAGAGTGCAGACGGGAATGATACATAATAATTTAATCTTTAAAAATAATAAGAGTGACTAGTTGCAAATCTGCGCACGGATTTAACTCCACTTAAGACCATGAGACACGGCAGGAAGTGCAAAATTCATCCCTCGTTGAAAAGCAGAGGTGCAGCAAGCAAATTGGGAGAGAGAACTCTTACCATCACACACACCCAAGACTGTTCAACACACTCCCTCTACCACACGATACCTGATGAACCGGGGGGTATCGTTTACAATACAATATATACGTGTATTAATATGCTACATATACGGAGTTACTTGTATCACAAATTACAGGCTAATTATGTGCATATTGCATTTGAATTAACTACAGCATATGCTCAGCTTCTCTCGGTCTCGTATGCTAATTGTCTCCTAAAAATAAACTGATTGAAATGCTGCTAATTCAGGTTGAGGCAGACACTGGAAAACATTAAGGCTATCTGTATTATTTATTTTCAGTAGTTTTATTAACTTTTTCTCCCTCTCCTCTTGCTCCTTCTATCCCCTCAACCCATCCCCCCCTCTCTCTTCCCTTCCCCTCTCTCTTCCCTTCCCCTCCCCTCTACCCTTCCCCCATAGACCTCTCATCAGGCCTACCTATATCTCTTATGAATGTTGGAGATTGGGGACCAAACACCCGAGGCTAGTCTCATTAAAACTTGCAAGGGGGGAAGGGATTTGCGTTTTTATGACGACGAGTGTTATAGTGTAGTTAGGGTCTAACTCCCATGTCCCGCCTTAAGGAGGATTGGCTCCTATTGCGACATATCGACTCCCAGGAAGTCTAAAATGTGGGGTTGAGTTGAGTCACGTCAATAATGAGTCCAAGTTACTCGAGCCTCTCTTGGTCACTGGGAGAGAAAGTGAGAGAAACAGACCCGGGTACCGCCGGACTACCTATAAAATAGAATATCTATGTCTCCCCCAAAAGGTTTTGAAGTCAGACGCAACTCTACACATTAATTGTTTATTTTCACAGCGAGTCTCATAAGCGGGTCAGAGTGACCTTTACAGTGACGAAGATAGTGTGAAAATGGTGACAGTGATGAGGCGTGACGGGAAAGGTGTGGAAAGGGATGAGGGAGGGTGTGTGTAGGGGGAGGGGAATAGGGTATACCAGCCAGCAATAGCATCTAGTCGTTCAATATACCCAAACACAGGGAGGAAGAGATGCATTTTGGGGGATTATGCACATTTCATTGACTTGAGGTTATCTTGAGATGATTTCGGGGCTTAGTATCCCCGCGGCCCGGTCCTCGACCAGGCCTCCAGCCCCAGGAAGCAGCCCTTGACAGCTGTCTAACTCCCAGGTACCTATTTACTGCTAGGTAACAGGGGCATCAGGGGTGAAAGAAACATTTTGCCCATTTGTCTCAGCCTCCACCTGGGGATCGAACCCGGAACCTCAGGACGACGAATCCGAAGCTCTGTCCACCCAGCTGTAAGATTCCCTATTTATATAGTGTCACATATACCTAACATGGGGTCCAAGGGAAGGCTCGTCTCGGACCGCTGACGAGCGAAGCTTATATAGAGTTTCCTCTCAACTTTTCTTCTAAGTTTATATGTCTTGCGTTTGTTGCCGACTTAAGTTGCAAACAAGCAAGACTCCCTCTTCCTCAGCGGAATGACTCATTATAAGTTTTCTAATTATTCATATTAATCAAAGGATCCTCAAACTTTTCCAGTTCTCATTATAAAGGATGTTTGGGCTTTTTATCACTATCGCGATTTTGGACACCCTTCGTGTCCACTTTTTTTTCTCTTGTGTCCTAACTTCAGACGCTGCTCGCGTCCAATACACAAAATATTTATATAAAATTCATTTTCTATCCGATCGACTGCTCTTCAGATGATTTCTTCTTCTTGAGATGATTTCGGGGCTTTTTAGTGTCCCCGCGGCCCGGTCCTCGACCAGGCCTCCACCCCCAGGAAGCAGCCCGTAACAGCTGACTAACACCCAGGTACCTATTTTACTGCTAGGTAACTGGGGCATAGGGTGAAAGAAACTCTGCCCATTGTTTCTCGCCGGCGCCTGGAATCGAACCCAGGATCATAAGACCAGCGTGCTGTCCGCTCGGCCGACCGGCTCCCTTCGAAACGACAACGGCATAGTTTCAAAATGAGCGCCTGTAGAGTGCGCACAATTTCATATCAACATGAAAGATGCAACACAAAACTTGATGTCAGAACACTTGAAAGATTATAAACACGTTTTGGTAAAAATTTTAAAATATTTGGTAAAATTCCAGTTATTGCTCTATTATTATGGGACTAGTTTTAAAATACGCGCCTTTAAATTGTCAACAATTTGATACCAAAACGAGCGACGTAACACGAAAATTTGTTATCAAACTGAACGAGTCTACACACTAGGCTGCGAGTGTGATAATTGATTCTCGTTCACGGGTAACTTTAGGCTTTGCTAAGGGAGTCACGCCAGGCTTTTGGACAATATACGCATACACACCTGCAGGGAATTTAATTGCGAACACATTGATACCAAAACGAACGACGTAGCGCGAGAATTAAGGTGAGAAAACTGAAACGAGTATACTCATTTAGTGTCGCCAAGCGCTCGCTCGCCCGCACCATCTGGCCTACTTCGTCCATACGCGGGGAACGCCCACCCGCGGCGCAATACTGTTGTTATTCAGAAGATAATGTTGATGAGAAGAACGTGAAGGTGATGACACAGGGTCAGAGCATGACTGTGTGAAGAGCTCTGAAGGTGATGAGGCAGCAGGTCAGAGCATGACTGTGTGAAGAGCTCTGAAGGTGATGACGCAGCGGGTCAGTACATGACTGTGTGAAGAGCTGTGAAGGTGATGAGATCTTTGAATGTGATGACACAGGTTTGGAAATAGTGTTGCCTCCAGACTACTGAAGAATCCTACAAGACAAAGCGGACCTCACACTGTGGTGTCAAGAACATGAAGGAATCAGCAGGTGGACTGAACTGCCTCAACCACTACACGATATCATAGCGACTGGGGAACGATAGAGGACAGTCATTCCAGGAGAGGTTACCCCTAGTTCAGTCATTTAAGTTCAGTCATTTAAGAAATATTCCCATAATTCGTGACAGAAAATAGGAATCAATTTATAATTGATTGTTGCCGCCGAAGGCGGCTAGTTTATTGTGCACCCCATACTCATCCTGTGAGCGGTAGCGCAAAAGCATTACAGAGGGCACAAAAGGTCTTTATCAGACCTCATCTTAGATTATTACCTAAACAATTTCTTCAATCCTTCACACCTTATAGATACAATGTCAGCTAGTTACAGAGAAAGTGCTATTACAAGAGCTACATATTTACAGTAAGTCATCATATCAATTTATAAGAGACATATATTCATACATGCTGGAATACATAGACAACGGCCATGCAAGTGCGTATCATACAGCCATACAGGTCAAATATACATCTTGTAAGGACTCCTGAAAACCATCCATTACCTCCAGCCTCTTCGCTGATTGGCTTATTTCGTTGCAGTCACGTGGCAGACAAGCCAATCAGAAGCCAATTCGAGGGTGACGGAAATTGTCGGATAAAATCAAGAGTAATACTCAATATTACTCTCATATAGCCCCCCCTCCCCCCCCTCTCTCTCTCTCTCTCTCTCTCTCTCTCTCTCTCTCTCTCTCTCTCTCTCTCTCTCTCTCTCTCTCTCTCTCTCTCTCAACCCAACCACTTGGGTTGGACGGTAGAGCGACGGTCTCGCTTCCTGCAGGTTGGCTTTCAATCCCCGACCGTCCAAGTGGTTGGGCATCATTTCTTTTAACTCTATGTTTAACACATCTCTAACCCTGTCCATGGAGGACAGAAGAAAATGTATATATGCTGGTTAGCATTGTAAATGTGTGGCCACGTCTGTGGTAGAAAATAATAAAAAAAAAAAATAATAAAAAAAAACCTTCCAAGTGCTATATAGTTGTAATGGCTTGGTGCTTTCTCCTAATGTTTCCTTCCCTTATCTCACTCTCCCCTCTCTCTCTCCTCCCCTCTCTCTCTCCACCTCTCACTCACTCCACTCTCACTCACTCCACTCTCACTCACTCCACTCTCACTCACTCCACTCTCACTCACTCCACTCTCACTCACTCCACTCTCACTCACTCCACTCTCACTCACTCCACTCTCACTCACTCCACTCTCACTCACTCCACTCTCACTCACTCCACTCTCACTCACTCCACTCTCACTCACTCCACTCTCACTCACTCCACTCTCACTCACTCCACTCTCACTCACTCCACTCTCACTCACTCCACTCTCACTCACTCCACTCTCACTCACTCCACTCTCACTCACTCCACTCTCACTCACTCCACTCTCACTCACTCCACTCTCACTCACTCCACTCTCACTCACTCCACTCTCACTCACTCCACTCTCACTCACTCCACTCTCACTCACTCCACTCTCACTCACTCCACTCTCACTCACTCCACTCTCACTCACTCCACTCTCACTCACTCCACTCTCACTCACTCCACTCTCACTCACTCCACTCTCACTCACTCCACTCTCACTCACTCCACTCTCACTCACTCCACTCTCACTCACTCCACTCTCACTCCCCTTTCTCTTCCATTTCCGTCTCTCTCATTCTTCCCTCCCTTTCTCCTCTTTCGCTCCCATAGTCATTCAGCAGGATTATCACTGATTACTATTAACAAGAAGCGTCTTGTGCCTTTCCTCCCTATTTCACCTTAACCAGACAGTCAATCGGAGGTTTTGAACGAGCTCGAGCGTTTTCTGATATTCTCATACTGACGCTTGTTCGTCAGCGCCTCACTCAAGCTGATGATCAGAGAATATGTTGAAAGCTTCGAGATTTGTGTCACGTGAGTGTCTTAACCAATGAGATGCGAGAGAAACACGTGGCCGAATTTGATTGGCTGGCGGATATCTTGAGGTAATGTGTGGCAACCAATCAGAGGGCAGCTGACGCGCGCGAACTGCGTTTTCTTCGGGTAGTCGTTCCAGAGGGACTCGAAGTCAGTGAATCCGTTGAGGAATAAGCGATGAAATCATAGCACATCTAAGACAAGGGAGGGCTGACAGCTGAGTGGACAGCGCTCGGGATTCGTAGTCCTAAGGTGTCCCCGACACAAGGAATTATTATTACTATTATTATTATATAACACTGATATAAGCAGATATAAAACGGAAAACAGCATGTCAAGGATTTAGAAATAATGATGTCCGATGACCTAACGTTTAGGGAGCATAACCAAGCAAATATTGCGTCAGCAAAAAAAATGATTGGATGGATTAATAGAACTTTCAAATCCAGGGATCCCATCACAATGGTTGTACTCTTGAAATCACTTGTGTTGTCCCGTCTCGAGTACTGCTCAGTACTCACTTCCCCCTTCAGAGCAGGAGAGATTACTGAAATAGAGGGAATACAGAGAACATATACGGCACGCATAGACGCGATAAAGCACCTAAATGATTGGGATCGTCTCAAAGCTCTCCAAATGTACTCGCTAGAAAGGAGACGAGAGAGATACCAAATAATATACACATGGAAAATATTGGAGGGCCAGGTCCCAAACCTACACAGTAAAATAATAACGTACTGGAGTGAACGATATGGAAGAAAATGCAGAATAGAACCAGTGAAGAGCAGAGGTGCCATAGGCACAATCAGAGAACACTGTATAAACATCAGAGGTCCGCGGTTGTTCAACGTCCTCCCAGCGAGCATAAGAAATATTGCCGGAACAACCGTGGACATCTTCAAGAGGAAACTGGACTGTTTTCTAAGAGAAGTTCCGGACCAACCGGGCTGTGGTGGGTATGTGGGCCTGCGGGCCGCTCCAAGCAACAGCCTGGTGGACCAAACTCTCACAAGTCAAGCCTGGCCTCGGGCTGGGCTTGGGGAGTAGAAGAACTCCCAGAACCCCATCAAGCAGGTATCAAGCAGAAAGCAGGTGATGCGGGATTTTAAGCTGTTATGGTATAGAATCACAGTTCGGACAGGCAACGAACTATTCAAAGGCTTTTTACTATGTCTTTCCGTCTAGGACACAAGATCTGCGTTGACAAGGTCGCTCATCCTTGGAGGAGGACCAAGACGCTGATATATTCCCCTTGGGACCAAGTGCCAAGGTTAGGTAACAAGGCCATTGTGGTTACCTCGGGCGGTGCCATCTTCAGGGGCGTGTCCTGGCACTGCTCGGCCACCTGGTTCTCCCTCACTGCCTATACCTCCCTCACCAAGTTCCTACCTCCCTCACCAAGTTCCTACCTCCCTCACCAAGTTCCTACCTCCCTCACCAAGTTCCTACCTCCCTCACCAAGTTCCTACCTCCCTCACCAAGTTCCTACCTCCCTCACCAAGTTCCTACCTCCCTCACCAAGTTCCTACCTCCCTCACCAAGTTCCTACCTCCCTCACCAAGTTCCTACCTGCCTCACCAAGTTCCTACCTCCCTCACCAAGTTCTTACCTCCCTCACCAAGTTCCTACCTCCCTCACCAAGTTCCTACCTCCCTCACCAAGTTCCTACCTCCCTCACCAAGTTCCTACCTCCCTCACCAAGTTCCTACCTCCCTCACCAAGTTCCTACCTCCCTCACCAAGTTCCTACCTCCCTCACCAAGTTCCTACGTCCCTCACCAAGTTCCTACCTCCCTCACCAAGTTCCTACCTCCCTCACCAAGTTCCTACCTCCCTCACCAAGTTCCTACCTCCCTCACCAAGTTCTTACCTCCCTCACCAAGTTCCTACCTCCCTCACCAAGTTCTTACCTCCCTCACCAAGTTCCTACCTCCCTCACCAAGTTCCTACCTCCCTCACCAAGTTCCTACCTCCCTCACCAAGTTCTTACCACCCTCACCAAGTTCCTACCTCCCTCACCAAGTTCCTACCTCCCTCACCAAGTTCTTACCACCCTCACCAAGTTCCTACGTCCCTCACCAAGTTCCTACGTCCCTCACCAAGTTCCTACCACCCTCACCAAGTTCCTACCTCCCTCACCAAGTTCCTACGTCCCTCACCAAGTTCCTACGTCCCTCACCAAGTTCCTACGTCCCTCACCAAGTTCCTACGTCCCTCACCAAGTTCCTACCTCCCTCACCAAGTTCCTACCTCCCTCACCAAGTTCCTACGTCCCTCACCAAGTTCCTACGTCCCTCACCAAGTTCCTACCACCCTCACCAAGTTCCTACCTCCCTCACCAAGTTCCTACCTCCCTCACCAAGTTCCTACGTCCCTCACCAAGTTCCTACGTCCCTCACCAAGTTCCTACCTCCCTCACCAAGCATCTCGTAGGATTTACTATCTTAAATGGTTAATCAACTGCGGTAGAGTAAACTGCGCTACAGTGAACTGCGCTACAGTGAACTGGTGTACAGTGAACGGTGTAGCAATCACTTGTATTAACTCGACCAATTAACCTTGGATGGCAATTAACTCAAGCAATTAACCTTCCAAACACCACTACCGTGGCTCTCCTGGCCCCTCGTGACCTCAGAGGAGTCATTAAGGTCACCAGAGAGGTCAAGGAGTACCCACCAGGCTGGACAGCGACGTCTTGGGGGTAAATGCGTCTCACTCGCCGTCTTGAGTGTCCTGTTTCCTCGCTTCATTGACACCCTATTTTTTATTATTATTTTCCATTCAATAGATAGAAAACGGGGATGTTTGAGAGTTGCTGGGCTTCCCATAGCACTGTGTAATTTGGACGTTGTCGGGCCAGAACGTACAAAACGAGACGCTTTAGTGATGAGGACGGGAGTATTTGTGCACCAACCGCATGCGAAACCTCTACATCTTTCTCTAGGCATGGCGGCTTTCTTTGATATCTAGTAATGATGATGCTTGCAAGGCTTTACAACCCAAGGGTATTATTGTTGTAAACTACCTAGTAGTGCCTCACAACTCACAACCTGTTTAATAAATGTAAGAAAAACTGCCTTGATCATGGGAAAGATGTACAGGTTTCGTAAGGAGTTGGGCCCAAATGCTCGATTATTCCTGGGGGGGTTGACCTGTGTCGAGGTGGGAGTAGTGGTATAGTTGATGACGTGTGACACGAGTTGAAGGAGCTGTAGGAACGTGGGGATAGAGTGAGTTGTGACGGGTGGTGGCGGACTGTCCGCCTTGCTGACACGAGGCAGTTATGTGGAGAAAATTACCTTAAGGGTAGTTACAGGGTGAGCGCTACGCTCGTGGTGTCCCGGATGAATTCACCTAGTTGTACTCAGCTAGTTGTGCTTGCGGGGGTTGAGCTCTGGCTCTTTGGTCTCGCCTCTTAACTGTCAATCAACTGGTGTACAGATTCCTGAGCCTATTGGGCTCTATCATATCTACATTTGAAACTGTGTATGGAGTCAGCCTCCACCACATCACTGCCTAATGCATTCCACCTATTAACTACTCTGACACTGAAAAAGTTCTTTCTAACGTCTCTGTGGCTCATTTAGGTACTCAGTTTCCACCTGTGTCCCCTTGTTCGTGTATCACCAGTGTTAAACAGTTCATCCTTATCTACCCTTTCAATTCCGTGATAATTTTGTATGTGGTGATCATGTCTCCCCGATCTTATTCTGTCTTCCAGCGACGTGAGGTGCAGTTCACGCAGCCTTTCCTCATAACTCATGCCTCTTAGTTCTGGGACTAGCCTAGTGGCATATCTCAAAGTTTCTCCAGCTTCGTTTTGTGCTTGACAAGGTACGGGCTCCATGCTGGGGCCGCATACTCCAGGATTGGTCTTACATATGTGGTATACAAGATTCTCAATTTCTTACACAGGTTCCTGAAGGCTGTTCTGATGTTAGCCAGCCTCGCATATGCCGCAGATGTTATTCTTTTTATGTGGGCTTCAGGAGACAGGTTTGGCGTAATATCAACTCCTAACTCTTTCTGTCCGTTTCATGAAGTACTTCATTTCCCATTCTGTAGCCTGTGTCTGGCCTCCTGTTTTCACCGCCTACTTTCATTACCTTACATTTACTCTAGTTGAACTTCAGTAGCCATTTGTTGGACCATTCATTCAGTTTGTCTAGGTCATCTTGTAGCCTCATACTATCTTCCTGTCTTAATCCTCCTCATAATTTTGCATCATCAGCAAACAATGAGACGAATGATTCAATACCATCTGGGAGATCATTACATATATCAGAAACAGTATAGGTCCAAGGACTGAATCCTGCGAGACTCCACTTGTAACGTCTCGCCAATCTGAGACCTCACCCCTCACACTGACTCGTTGCCTCCTGTTGCTTAGGTACTCCTGTATCCAATGGAGTACCTTCCCTTTCACTCCTGCCTGTATCTCCAGCTGTTTCACTAGCCTCTTGTGTGGTACTGTATCAAAGGCTTTCTGACAATCCAAAAATATGCAGTCTGCCCACCTTTCTCTTTCTTGCCTGGTTTTTGTTGCCTGGTTGTAAAATTCAATTAATCCTCCGAGGCAGGACTTGCCATCTCTGAACCCATGTCGATGCTGGGTTACAAAGTTCCTTCGCTCCAGATGTTCCACTAACTTTTTTCGCACAATCTTTTCCATCAGCTTGCATGGTATGCAGGTTAGGGACACCGGCCTGTAGTTCAGTGCCTCCTGTATATCCCCTTTCTTGTATATCGGGACTACATTAGCCGTCTTCTAAATTTTCGGCAGTTCCCCTGTTACCAGTTATTTGTTATACACTATGGAGAGTGGTAGGCACAGTTCATCTGCTCCTTCCTTTAGTATGCATGGTTAGATTCCATCCGGTCCTATCCCGCCAAACACACACCGAAACTACGACGTTGGTACAACGTTCGAACAAGTTTTAACACCTCCTAACCAGTTATAACAACCAATATAGCCAGTTGTAACAACGTTCTAATACGTCATAAACACGTTAAGCCAAGATGTAACAACTTTATTGTAAGTTGTAACAAGCGGACAATAGAGACAGTTACGGTTTGTGTTTCCAGGGATAGCCTTTGTTGCATCCAACTCTAGCAAAAGCTTCCTCACCTCTCCACTGGTAATCCCAAACTATTTTAGTGTTGTGTGTGTGTGTACTTACCTATTTGTACTTCCATAGTTGTGCTTGCGGGGGTTGAGCTCTGGCTCTTTGCTCCTGCCTCTCAACTGTCAATCAACTACTGTACAGGTTCCTGAGCTTACTGGGCTCTTTCATATCTACACTTAAAGCTGTGTATGGTGTGTGTGTGTGTGTGTGTGTGTGTGTGTGTGTGTGTGTGTGTGTGTGTGTGTGTGTGTGTGTGTGTGTGTGTGTGTGTGTGTGTGTGTGTGTGTGTAATTACCTAAGTGTAGTTACAGGATGAGAGCTACGCTCGTGGTGTCCCGTCTTCCCAGCACTCTTTGTCATATAACGCTTTGAAACTACTGACGGTCTTGGCCTCCACCACCTTCTCACCTAACTTGTTCCAACCGTCTACCACTTTGTTTGCGAAAGTGAATTTTCTTATATTTCTTCGGCATCTGTGTTTAGCTAGTTTAAATCTATGACCTCTTGTTCTTAAAAGTTCCAGGTCTCAGGAAATCTTCCCTATCGATTTTATCAATTCCTGTTACTATTTTGTATGTAGTGATCATATCACCTTTTTTTCTTCTGTCTTCTAGTTTTGGCATATTTAATGCCTCTAACCTAAAGGGGAGCCGGTCGGCCGAGCGGACAGCACGCTGGGCTTGTGATCCTGTGGTCCTGGGTTCGATCCCAGGCGCCGGCGAGAAACAATGGGCAGAGTTTCTTTCACCCTATGCCCCTGTTACCTAGCAGTAAAATAGGTACCTGGGTGTTAGTCAGCTGTCACGGGCTGCTTCCTGCGGGTGGAGGCCTGGTCGAGGACCGGGCCGCGGGGACACTAAAGCCCCGAAATCACCTCAAGATAACCTCTCCTCGTAGCTCTTGCCCTTCAGTTCTGGGAGCCACTTAGTAGCATGTCTTTGTACCTTTTCCAGTTTGTTGATGTGCTTAAGATATGGGCAGATAATTAATGGTCTTGTGGATACTTCTTATGGATAATGG
>NC_091207.1:23320744-23325744 GCF_040958095.1 Procambarus clarkii | reverse complement strand
TGGGGGTTGATATCACACCGAACCTGTCCCCAGAGGCCCACATCAAAAGGATATCATCAGCGGCATATGCTAGATTGGCCAACATAAGAACTGCCTTTAGAAACTTGTATAAGTAATCATTCAGGACCTTGTTTAGCACTTATGTCAGACCAATCTTGGAGTATGCAGCTCCAGCTTGGAGTTCATACCTAGTTAAACACAAGACAAAGTTAGGGAAGATTCAGAGGTATGCCACCAGACTAGTCCCAGAACTTAGAGGTATGAGCTACAAGGAAAGACTAAAGAAGCTAAACCTCACATAGCTGGAAGACAGAATAGTTAGGGGAGACATGACAAACCAGTCAATCTGTACGCTGGTACAACATGGTTGCAGCTGGCAATCCCAATCATTATGGCCGAAGAGGAGGAGGACGCGGGAGAGATTCAGTAATAGCGAGAATCCGTCTTGGATACAAATATCAATGGAGATATGGAGTGGAAACAACAGTTGACCAGTGAAGTTGCAGAATCTGTGGTGAGAGTGATGGACACCGCCTTGACCACTACCTAAGTGAATGTGAATGAGACACATTAGAAATATGTGTAGAATAATAAACCCCACATTGTTGAGTTAGGAAAACACTATTTGTCAAATATTGATACTGTTCTTAAAAGATTTCCCCATTTTGCACCCGCAAGATAACGTAAGCTTTTAAGGGTTGATAGATGTTAATCTTCTTGTTTGAGGAGCTGTTCACTTGAGACAGTTAAGCAAGTCCCAGGTGTGTCTGGGTACAAGTGACAGGATGAACAACCCAGCGGGTTTTCTTCCTATTGGGGAGTGTTGTACATGCTGCTTTCGCGGTATGTCCACTCACAAGATGAGTGGCGCTGCCCAATACTGCCACTATGGCGGTGTGTCCACTCACAGGATGAGTGGCGCTGCCCAATACTGTCACCATGGCGGTGTGTTCACTCACAGGATGAGTGGCGCTGCCCAATACTGTCACTATGGCGGTGTGTCCACTCATAGGATGAGTGGCGCTGCCCAATACTGTCACTATGGCGGTGTGTCCACTCATAGGATGAGTGGCGCTGCCCAATACTGTCACTATGGCGGTATGTCCACTCACAAGATGAGTGGCGCTGCCCAATACTGTCACTATGGCGGTGTGTCCACTCACAAGATGAGTGGCGCTGCCCAATACTGTCACTATGGCGGTGTGTCCACTCACAAGATGAGTGGCGCTGCCCAATACTGTCACTATGGCGGTGTGTCCACTCACAGGATGAGTGGCGCTGCCCAATACTGTCACTATGGCGGTGTGTCCACTCACAAGATGAGTGGCGCTGCCCAATACTGTCACTATGGCGGTGTGTCCACTCACAGGATGAGTGGCGCTGCCCAATTCTGTCACTATGGCGGTGTGTCCACTCACAGGATGAGTGGCGCTGCCCAATACTGTCACTATGGCGGTGTGTCCACTCACAGGATGAGTGGCGCTGCCCAATACTGTCACTATGGCGGTGTGTCCACTCACAGGATGAGTGGCGCTGCCCAATACTGTCACTATGGCGGTGTGTCCACTCACAAGATGAGTGGCGCTGCCCAATACTGTCACTATGGCGGTGTGTCCACTCACAAGATGAGTGGCGCTGCCCAATACTGTCACTATGGCGGTGTGTCCACTCACAAGATGAGTGGCGCTGTCCAATACTGTCACTATGGCGGTGTGTCCACTCACAAGATGAGTGGCGCTGCCCAATACTGTCACTATGGCGGTGTGTCCACTCACAAGATGAGTGGCGCTGCCCAATACTGTCACTATGGCGGTGTGTCCACTCACAAGATGAGTGGCGCTGCCCAATACTGTCACTATGGCGGTGTGTCCACTCACAAGATGAGTGGTGCTGCCCAATACTGTCACTATGGCGGTGTGTCCACTCACAGGATGAGTGGCGCTGCCCAATACTGTCACTATGGCGGTGTGTCCACTCACAGGATGAGTGGTGCTGCCCAATACTGTCACTATGGCGGTGTGTCCACTCACAGGATGAGTGACGCTGCCCAATACTGTCACTATGGCGGTGTGTCCACTCACAGGATGAGTGGCGCTGCCCAATACTGTCACTATGGCGGTGTGTCCACTCACAGGATGAGTGGCGCTGCCCAATACTGTCACTATGGCGGTGTGTCCACTCACAGGATGAGTGGCGCTGCCCAATACTGTCGCTATGGCGGTGTGTCCACTCACAGGATGAGTGGCGCTGCCCAATACTGTCACTATGGCGGTGTGTCCACTCACAGGATGAGTGGCGCTGCCCAATACTGTCACTATGGCGGTGTGTTCACTCACAGGATGAGTGGCGCTGCCCAATACTGTCACTATGGCGGTGTGTCCACTCACAGGATGAGTGACGCTGCCCAATACTGTCACTATGGCGGTGTGTCCACTCACAGGATGAGTGGCGCTGCCCAATACTGTCACTATGGCGGTGTGTCCACTCACAGGATGAGTGGCGCTGCCCAATACTGTCACTATGGCGGTGTGTCCACTCACAGGATGAGTGGTGCTGCCCAATACTGTCACTATGGCGGTGTGTCCACTCACAGGATGAGTGGCGCTGCCCAATACTGTCACTATGGCGGTGTGTCCACTCACAGGATGAGTGACGCTGCCCAATAAACTCGCCCCTCGGGGCAAAATTTAAAAAAAAAAAAATCATCACCTATAAAATTCTCAGAGGAACTGCCTCTGAGAGTGAGTAAAGAGGTGAGTAAATGAACCAGTGGTGGTGGTGTTGTGGGGGGGGGGGGAGGGGGGGGGGTGGGGGAGGGGGGAGGGTGGGGTGGGAGGATGGGGGAGCAGGGGTAACCAACCCTAAAGTCCTGATCAGCTGCTACAGGCATCAATATTTTCCCTTCCTACCTACTTTCCTAACCCCTCCCCTCTCTCCCTCTCCCTCTCCCTCTCCCCCTCCCCCTCCCCTTCCTCTCCCCCTTCACGTACGAACCACGTCACAATAACGTTGCTGAAGACATGACGACCAAACTACACATCAGACGGAGAAGTGATTAAGCTGCTTCGGTCCGTCGTGGACCAGGACACGTGAGGTGGACCACACGACCTGATATATGGACCGAAACGTCGTCGTCGCTTCCCCATCCTCTGATGCGTGGCTTTGGTCATCATATCTCTCATTCATTGTACCAGTTCCTATTTCTTCACTTTCCTCTTGGTTGCTCATTATCTTCCCTACACATTCCCCAAATTCTTTTTTTTTCACTCTTTCCCTTTCCTGCCTCCTTCCCCTACCCCTCCTTCCCCTACCCCTCCCTCCAGGTGGCGCGTGCTGGGAAGTAGGCCAGAGTTCCCGTCCTCCCTCCCTACCCTACCCTTCTCCCTCCCTATTAGTCTCCCTCCCTCCCTCCCTCACCCCCATACCTCCCTATAGATGACGAATGGTAGACAGTAGACCAGGCTTCCCCTGCTTCCCTTCCCTACCCTTCTCCCTCCCTCCCTATCCTGCTCCCTCCCTCCCTATCCTGCTCCCTCCCTCCCTATCCTGCTCCCTCCCTCCCTATCCTGCTCCCTCCCTCCCTATCCTGCTCCCTCCCTCCCTATCCTGCTCCCTCCCTCCCTCCCTATCCTCCTTCCTCCCTCCCTCCCTCCCTATCCTCCTTCCTCCCTCCCTATCCTCCTTCCTCCCTCCCTCCCTCACCTTCCCTACTGGGAGAGAATACAGTGACGGAACTACAGACTTCTGTATCTGCTGAAATACATGTGAAGACCCTTATAGATTAGTCACCACTTTCTGCTATCATAACATCGTGCCAGCAAGGCGGACAGCCCGCCTGCTATCATAACATCGTGTCAGCAAGGTGGACAGCCCGCCTGCTATCATAACATCGTGTCAGCAAGGCGGACAGCCCGCCTGCTATCATAGCATCGTGTCAGCAAGGCGGACAGCCCGCCTGCTATCATAACATCGTGTCAGCAAGGTGGACAGCCCGCCGGCTATCATAACATCGTATTAGCAAGGAAGACAGCCCGCCTGCTATCATAACATCGTGTCAACACGGTGGACAGCCCGCCTGCTATCATTGTAACAAGACCAGGTAACCCATTGCTTGATAACTGAGGCAGATAAGCCATTCAATAACATCATCAGGCAATCCACCGTAAGATAACGAGAAGAGATAAACCTTTGCAAGATAACGAAGATGAAAGGGGGCGTCAATTTGCAGGCAGTCGCGCGATAAATGAACTCTCAATGACATTCCAGTAGGAACAAAAAAAGATGTATTACAAAGGTCTTATTTTATTTTATTTTATTTCATAAAGTGTGTTCCTGACCTCGACTAATAACAATTAGTATGATTATAATTATTAACTGTAATGTATTTATTAAAAAAAAAAAAAAAAAAAAAAAAAAAAAAAAAAAAAAGCAAGAACAGCAGCAGCAAAAAATACAATACAATAACTCCAAGCAGGAGGACTGAACACTCAACAAGCGATCTATTTCATTTATTTCCGCCCATTTACCGATAATAAATTTCAGGACGAGGGGAATAAACCCGCATATTTGAGAGGGTAATAAACCCACAGATTTGAGGGGGAATAAACCCACATATTTGAGGGGAAGAAACCCACATATTTGAGGGGGAATAAACCCACATATTTGAGGGGTAATAAACCCACATATTTGAGAGGGAATAAACCCACATATTTGAGAGGGAATAAACCCACATATTTGAGGGGTAATAAACCCACATATTTGAGAGGGAATAAACCCACATATTTGAGGGGTAATAAACCCACATATTTGAGGGGTAATAAACCCACATATTTGAGGGGAATAAACCCACATATTTGAGGGGAAGAAACCCACATATTTGAGAGGGAATAAACCCACATATTTGAGGGGAAAAAACCACATATTTGAGGGGGAATAAACCCACATATGTGAGGGGGAATAAACCCACATATTTGAGGGGAATAAACCCACATATTTGAGGG
>NC_091207.1:23308244-23315744 GCF_040958095.1 Procambarus clarkii | reverse complement strand
AGCGGCCCGCAGGCCCACATACCCACCACAGCCCAGTTGGTCCGGCACGTATTTTAGAAAACAATCTAGTTTTCTCTTGAAGATGTCCACGGTTGTTCCGGCAATATTTCTTATGCTCGCTGGGAGGACGTTGAACAACCGTGGACCTCTGATGTTTATACAGTGTTCTCTGATTGTGCCTATGGCACCCCTGCTCTTCACTGTTAGGTAGTTCCTTACCCATGCTAGGGCCTTTCCACTTACACACTGTGTGTGTGTGTGTGTGTGTGTGTGCGTGTGCGTGTGCGTGTGCGTGTGTGTGTGTGTGTGTGTGTGTGTGTGTGTGTGTGTGTGTGTGTGTGTGTGTGTGTGCGTGCGTGCGTGCGTGCGTGCGTGCGTGCGTGCGTGCGTGCGTGCGTGCGTGCGTGTGCAACATGATGTGGGTTGCAAATTCAAGCCATTTTTCCACTAGGGAATATCACGTGTATCGAGTATGCAAATCGTGCAAGATGCGGGACTGAGAACATCTTCCTTGTAGAGTGATTGAAACCCGGACTCGCAGAAACAGTACATAATACAGGGCAATACTGTAGGTGATATCTTACAGTACTGAGCTTGTATTCTTCCTAACACACTGCACTACAATAGCTGAATCAGCACAATTCAGTATTTGATACAGTATACAATATTGTATCTGTATACAGTATACATTACAGTAAATGAACAAATCCATTTGATGCATTTGCTCATATGATGCATCACGCTATTGTGATTTCTGTGAATACAGCACTTATTACAGTATACGTTACCATACAATACAGTACTTAATAGAGTTCAATGCAGTACCTGATACAGTATAATACAGCACCTAAAACAGTATAAAACAGAATCTGAAACAGTAGAATACAGTGCCTGATACAACGCGGTCTCGTGATACAGTCGAAACAGAATGTAATACAGTACCTGTCATACAGTACAATACAGTATGCAAGCGTGGCAGAACAAAATACAAGCATGTTGTATGACATTGATTTTACCACCACCAGGGGGGGGGGAGGAGGAGGGGGGGTTATGGGGCCTGAGGGTCGGGGGGGGGAGAGGCTGCAATATTGAGAGGGGAGACGTCAATGAGAACGAGGGGAGACAGGAGGGAACGAGGGGAGACAGAGAAGAACCAGGAGAGACAGAGATAAGAACGATGGATGGGAAAAGAACGAGGGGGAAGAGACAGAGATTAGAACAAGGGGAGACAGAAGAACTAGGGGAAGAGGCACTAGAACTAGGGGAGGGGAAATTAAATTACGAGGGGAGACAGAGGATATAAATGATAGAAGCAGAACAAGACGGGGTTAATGCAGCTCCTGTCAGTAGGAGGACGGGTTTGTTTACATGGGGGTAGGTGGGTGGTGTGGGTGTAGGTGGGTGGTGTGGGTGGTGTGGGTGTAGGTGGGTGTGTGTGTGTGGGTGGTGTGGGTGTAGGTGGGTGGTGTGGGTGTAGGTGGGTGTGTGTGTAGTGTAGGTGGGTGTGTGTGGGTGTAGGTGGGTGGTGTGGGTATAGGTGGGTGTGTGTGTAGTGTAGGTGGGTGGGTGTAGATGGGTGGGTATGGATGCAGGTGGGTGGTGTGGGTATAGGTGGGTGTGTGTGTGTAGTGTAGGTGGGTGTGTGTGGGTGTAGGTGGGTGGTGTGGGTGTAGGTGGGTGGTGTGGGTATAGGTGGGTGGTGTGGGTATAGGTGTGTGTGTGTGTGTAGTGTAGGTAGGTGGGTGGGTGTGACCATGGCCCATAAAATGATTTTCCACCTTGTCAAACAGAAAACAAAGAGTAACAGTCAAAATAAAATCGGGCCCAAGTGCAGTACAAATCGCTTATTGCTAGATTGAACAGAGGCATTAGGTATAAGGAAAAGTTGCCCAATCGCTTTTGCCATTCCGCTGGAATCGAACCCGGGACCATACGGCTGTAAATCAACTTTTCTGAGCTG
Organism: Procambarus clarkii; assembly: GCF_040958095.1. Classification (NCBI taxonomy): domain Eukaryota; kingdom Metazoa; phylum Arthropoda; class Malacostraca; order Decapoda; family Cambaridae; genus Procambarus; species Procambarus clarkii. Next base: position 23,313,784 of record NC_091207.1, on the reverse strand, counting down.
TACATTTCTGGCTATTGCGTTTTGAAGTTATCATAAAATATATTTGCACATGAAGATTGTACGTTCATATTACGATTGTACGTTCATATTACGATTGTACGTTCATATTACGATTGTACGTTCATATTACTAAGAAAGTACAGTGACATGATTGTTCTAAGAGGTTATGATTGTACCTTATGTAATTACTATTCCATCTTCATTAATTAGCAAACAATTACCTCAAGGTTCTGCTCACATTTCATCACGAGAGGAAAAATTCTCATAATATTTTTCACGATGCTTTTCCTGTTGTTAGGTAGAAACGAGACTAATTATTTGATCAGGAAAGTTTACAATTGTTTACTGCCGACTCGTACGGTGTGGCCTGGTGAGTGTGTGTGTGTGTGAGTGACCTGGTGTGTGAGTGACCTGGTGAGTGTGTCCTGGTGAGTGTGTGTGTGTGACCTGGTGTGTGTGTGACCTGGTGTGACCTGGTGAGTGTGTCCTGGTGAGTGTGTGTGTGTGACCTGGTGTGTGTCCTGGTGAGTGTGTGTGTGTCCTGGTGAGAGTGTGTGTGTCCTGGTGAGAGTGTGTTTCCTGGTGAGTGTGTGTTTCCTGGTGAGTGTGTGTTTCCTGGTGAGTGTGTGTTTCCTGGTGAGTGTGTGTTTCCTGGTGAGTGTGTGTTTCCTGGTGAGTGTGTGTTTCCTGGTGAGTGTGTGTGTGTGTCCTGGTGAGTGTGTGTGACCTGATGAGTGTGTGACCTTCTCTCTCTCACACTCACTCGCTCTTTTCTTTTTTAACTAAGACTAGGATTCATTAGGGCTGTCATTTGAAGTACTTAGTGAAAATGCAAGCAAGAGCTGTTATCCTACCTCAGCTCATCTGAAGCCTGCCTTAGATTTTGTATTTATTTGGAATGATCTTTATTTAAATCTAAATAACAATCATATAAGGAACAGGATGAGCCTGTAGCCAACTGTGTGCCCGAACCTTCATGTGGTCGGCTGAGCTGATCTCCCGTGTATCAACCTGCTGAGCCAACAAGTTCCAGATGCGGGTTAGTCTAGAAATGAATGATGACTGATGGAGTGATCTTCTTGAGAAACGCAGTTCCAGCATACCTGATGGCTGAGAGCATTGTGTTACTGGTTGTCCACCAAGTTGGGCCAAGTGAAGAACTTTGATAATGTTGGCCCTTGGTTCTAACAGTAAGACTAACATCACGATAGTGTAGGAGGCTTTGATGTTCAGACTATTCCACCAGACTTGGTCAAGACTAGAGATGAGCCTCCCTGCATGGTTCTCAACTTTCCCCGAAATTCTGATGACTAGCGGAGGTCAGGCACTCCAGGCGAGGGGTGCCTACTCAAGCTGGGAGTTGGGGAGTTCATGTAAGGTTTTCCAACCGCTGCTGTCAAGGTGTGACATGCGCCATTGGGCTGTAGGTTTCCTAGCTGCCTGTAGGCCTAAGCATGAGTCAAACTTCAGGCCCAATATGCCGATTTCATCTCCGAACTCTAAGCTTTTGCCACCCATTGGCAAGACTGGTCGATGTGCCGTGTGCTGGAGAGTGATCATCACCGACTGTGTTTTCTCAGCTACAGATATAACATGCTATCTTCTTCCCTCCTAGGTAAAAATCGCTGAAAGTTGGTGATTGATGAGTCTTGTAGCAGTTGGCATTTCTTACATTCCAAATGTCTAAGTTTCTCTCTCTCTCTGCTGTCTGCTCTTCCTGCGTGTCGCCGGACAAGTTTCAAGGAGATGGAATATGGGGTTTGGTGAGATATAGTCTATGGTTCTGTTGCGCTAGATGGGATTAAGTGGTGGAATAGTTAAATGGTTGAATGGTTAGGTGGACCAGCCACCCGGTGGACCAGCCACCCGGTTCATTAATTCAATAAAAAATTAAATAAATCGAAATCTATGAAAATAAAATTTATCAATGCAATCGGAAAAATTGAAATGGAATTCGTAAACATATTTATTATGGCATGCATGTTGCTATTATGTGCAACAGATGGCGCTGTTTTTCAAAAACGCATGTTTTTACCTGTCACAGGGGTGGCATCTATATAGTAGGTACATAAAAAGATGCGCATATTCCAATGCAACGTTGTGTCAATATTTCAAAGCAATTAGTTAAGAACTTGCGGAGATTACAGCGAGTGTTGCTTCTACGTCCAACAGATTACCATGATTGACGATTGTGTATCGTTCATAGACGATGATTGTGTATTGTCCCCGACAGATGATTGTGTGTGTGTATTGCTTAAGAGATGATTGTCATAGGTCAGAATGACTACATTCATTGTTAGCAGTTGCATTAATCATTGTAGTGTGTCATGTCATGTCAAGTTTTTTACAAACAAGTGTAAACAATTTTCATTCTTGGCCTCCACCCCCCCCCCCCCCGCCTTCTTCTGGTACAGTGAAGGAGTGAGTCTGTACACAGTGATGGAATACAGTGATGAATTTGTTGAGTCACAGAATTCAGCGGACGAGTGGATGGATTTCGGTAATTGAAGTGTGATGAATGATGGAACGGTCGGAGTGAAGCAGTAATACAGTAGTGAATACAGTAATACAGTAGTGAATACAGTAATACAATATTGAGGTGCTTCCAGGGCTTAGCGTCCCCGCGACCCGGTCGTCGACCAGGCCTCCTGGTTGCTGGACTGGTCAACCAGGCTGTTGGACGCGGCTGCTCGCAGCTTGACGTATGAGTCACAGCCTGGTTGATCAGGTATCCTTTGAAGGTGTTTATCCAGTTCTCTCTTGAACACTGTGAGGGGTCGGCCAGTTATGTCCCTTATGTGTAGTGGAAGCGTGTTGAACAGTCTCGGGCCTCTGATGTTGATAGTTCTCTCTTGAACACTGTGAGGGGTCGGCCAGTTATGTCCCTTATGTGTAGTGGAAGTGTGTTGAACAGTTTCGGGCCTCTGATGTTGATAGTTCTCTCTTGAACACTGTGAGGGGTCGGCCAGTTATGTCTCTTATGTGTAGTGGAAGCGTATTGAACAGTCTCGGGCCTCTGATGTTGATAGTTCTCTCTTGAACACTGAGGGGTCGGTCAGTTATGTCCCTTATGTGTAGTGGAAGCGTGTTGAACAGTCTCGGGCCTCTGATGTTGATAGTTCTCTCTTGAACACTGTGAGGGGTCGGCCAGTTATGTCCCTTATGTGTAGTGGAAGCGTGTTGAACAGTCTCGGGCCTCTGATGTTGATAGTTCTCTCTTGAACACTGTGAGGGGTCGGCCAGTTATGCCCCTTATATGTAGTGGAAGCGTGTTGAACAGTCTCGGGCCTCTGATGTTGATAGTTCTCTCTTGAACACTGAGAGGTCGGCCAGTTATGTCCCTTATGTGTAGTGGAAGCGTGTTGAACAGTCTCGGGCCTCTGATGTTGATAGTTCTTTCTTGAACACTGTGAGGGGTCGGCCAGTTATGTCCCTTATGTGTAGTGGAAGCGTGTTGAACAGTCTCGGGCCTCTGATGTTGATAGTTCTCTCTTGAACACTGTGATGGGTCGGCCAGTTATGTCCCTTATGTGTAGTGGAAGGGTGTTGAACAGTCTCGCGCCTCTGATGTTGATAGTTCTCTCTTGAACACTGTGAGGGGTCGGCCAGTTATGTCCCTTATGTGTAGTGGAAGCGTGTTGAACAGTCTCGGGCCTCTGATGTTGATAGTTCTCTCTTGAACACTGTGAGGGGTCGGCCAGTTATGTCCCTTATGTGTAGTGGAAGCGTGTTGAACAGTCTCGGGCCTCTGATGTTGATAGTTCTCTCTTGAACACTGTGAGGGGTCGGCCAGTTATGTCCCTTATGTGTAGTGGAAGCGTGTTGAACAGTCTCGGGCCTCTGATGTTGATAGTTCTCTCTTGAACACTGTGAGAGGTCGGCCAGTTATGTCCCTTATGTGTAGTGGAAGCGTGTTGAACAGTCTCGGGCCTCTGATGTTGATAGTTCTTTCTTGAACACTGTGAGGGGTCGGCTAGTTATGTCCCTTATGTGTAGTGGAAGCGTGTTGAACAGTCTCGGGCCTCTGATGTTGATAGTTCTCTCTTGAACACTGTGAGGGGTCGGCCAGTTATGTCCCTTATGTGTAGTGGAAGCGTGTTGAACAGTCTCGGGCCTCTGATGTTGATAGTTCTCTCTCAGAGTCAAGGATACAGTGGTGCAGGAATACAGTGGTGAATACAGTTATACAAGGATACAGTGATGCAGAAAGTCAACATTAATCAACACCTGGGGGGGGAGGGGGAAGTACTTCACCCCCCCCCAGGTGTTGATCAACTTCTTGTAAATGGAATGCTTGGGAGGACTCCCAACCAGGGGGGGTAACGACGACCCCGGTTCGATACCCTGTCGAGACCAAAACGGTTCACCTAATTTTCAAAAAACTTTCACATAATGCCGCTGTTCATATGAAAGAACAACCTCTAATGATTGCACGAGGCGGGGCTCAGGAGGCCGCGCTCGACCCGGCAAACAACGCCCATACTCACACAAGCTCCGACACATCTCACAAGGAAATGAGAACATCACTCAACCCTCATCTCCAGCCCTTGACAACGACATTCTCCCCCCCCCCTCAAGGGGAAGGAACAAGGGGGCATTTCTTAAGGTCTCGTCACCACTTGAAGACTTCTTGCGACTTGGGGAAAGTTTTGCGTCAATGTGATTTGCTTCTATTAGTCATCTTCCCGAGAAGTGAAGACTCGTTCGTCTTCACGCTAAACAGTAAAAAAAAAAAAAAGTATAAAAAGAATATAAGTTCCAAAATAGCAGGAATGTGTATTATAAAACTTTGAATATGTTCGTAAAAATTAAATATTCGTTAGAAACTATTGTGATAAAGTATCTCTATATTATTAAATTCCAATATCTGTCTGCCTGTCTGTGTCTGTGTCTCTGTCTGTCTGTGTTGAAGCCAGCTGCTTAGGGCCTCAATTCCTTTTTAACAGGAATTGCTTCTGGGTATGTGATAACATAGGTGGGTTGGGTGTGGGAGGGTTGGCATAAATCAAGTGAGTGCCACTTGACATGGTACCAACACTACCCCCACGCTGAATCTTGCAATACCCTATTACCTGGACTTCGAATTATTATTATTATTATTAGAACAATTATTTTCTTGATATAAAACAGAAGGCACTAATGCTTGGAAAATTTTCTAACAAATTCTAACGATCATACTTTGCCTGTAACGGCCAATCATTCCGTTAATAGCCTGCATTGCGTGTCAGCACACACACACACACACACACACACACACACACACACACACACACACACACACACACACACACACACACGCGCGCGCACACGCACACGCACACGCACACACGCACACACACACACACACACACACACACACACACACACACACACACTTAATCCCCGTCACGCTGTAAGTGTGTCCATGTGGCCTCACACCCCACCTGTCAGCGAGCACTCAGGTGACCTTTGCTAAGACCCCGGACACTGTAACAGTTGCACCTCAGTCCTGGGGTGAGGCAGCGGCCCCCTCGCACCAGCACCTGCTGCTACACACACTG
>NC_091207.1:23300744-23303244 GCF_040958095.1 Procambarus clarkii | reverse complement strand
GGATAGTGAGGTACTTTCTCACTAGGGGGGGATAGTGAGGTACTTTCTCACTAGGGGGGGATAGTGAGGCACTTTCTCACTAGGGGGGGATAGTGAGGCACTTTCTCACTAGGGGGGATGGTGGAAGAGGCGGTGCTCGTGACTAGAAGCGCAACTTTATCAATATACTTACTCCAAGAATTTTTTTTTAACAATCTCGAGACATTGAAGAGATTTCGAAACAGAGAACGCAGCCAGCCAATGACTCCAAAAAGTGCGCCTCAAAAGACAGATAAAAATACACAAAAGTGATTGAACTTTTAATTGTGGAATACGGTTAAAAAAGTCGTCATTAAACACAGAATCACCACCCATTAACATACCATTAATATGAATCATCCAAATAATATTCCCCCCCCCTTTTTTTTTAAGTGTCAATGACAAGTTATTTTCCAGATTGAATAATTCCAATTGATCATGTAACTATTATATAAGAGGGGAATTAAAACTCTTAAGAGTTGTGTCAGAGAGTGAAGGAGACAGAGGGGGGGGGGGGGGCAGGTAGACCTAAGAGTCCAGAACTCAACCTATTACCGAGTCCTATTACCTACCAGGGGGAGTCCTGTTACCTACCAGGGAGTCCTATTACCTACCGGGGAGTCCTATTACCTACCAGGGGAGTCCTGTTACCTACCAGGGGGAGTCCTGTTACCTACCGGGGAGTCCTATTACCTACCGGGGAGTCCTATTACCTACCGGGGAGTCCTATTACCTACCGGGGAGTCCTATTACCTACCAGGGAGTCCTATTACCTACCAGGGGGAGTCCTATTACCTACCAGGGGGAGTCCTATTACCTACCAGGGGAGTCCTGTTACCTACCGGGGGGAGTCCTGTTACCTACCAGGGGAGTCCTGTTACCTACCAGGGGAGTCCTATTACCTACCAGGGGAGTCCTATTACCTACCAGGGGGAGTCCTATTACCTACCAGGGGAGTCCTGTTACCTACCAGGGGAGTCCTGTTACCTACCAGGGGAGTCCTGTTACCTACCAGGGGAGTCCTGTTACCTACCAGGGGAGTCCTGTTACCTACCAGGGGAGTCCTATTACCTACCAGGGGGAGTCCTATTACCTACCAGGGGGAGTCCTATTACCTACCAGGGGGAGTCCTATTACCTACCAGGGGGAGTCCTATTACCTACCAGGGGGAGTCCTATTACCTACCAGGGGGAGTCCTGTTACCTACCAGGGGAGTCCTGTTACCTACCAGGGGAGTCCTGTTACCTACCAGGGGAGTCCTGTTACCTACCAGGGGAGTCCTGTTACCTACCAGGGGAGTCCTGTTACCTACCAGGGGAGTCCTGTTACCTACCAGGGGAGTCCTGTTACCTACCAGGGGAGTCCTGTTACCTACCAGGGGAGTCCTGTTACCTACCAGGGGAGTCCTATTACCTACCAGGGGGAGTCCTATTACCTACCAGGGGGAGTCCTATTACCTACCAGGGGGAGTCCTATTACCTACCAGGGGAGTCCTGTTACCTACCAGGGGAGTCCTGTTACCTACCAGGGGAGTCCTATTACCTACCAGGGGGAGTCCTATTACCTACCAGGGGGAGTCCTATTACCTACCAGGGGGAGTCCTATTACCTACCAGGGGGAGTCCTATTACCTACCAGGGGAGTCCTGTTACCTACCAGGGGAGTCCTGTTACCTACCAGGGGAGTCCTGTTACCTACCAGGGGAGTCCTGTTACCTACCAGGGGAGTCCTGTTACCTACCAGGGGAGTCCTGTTACCTACCGGGGGAGTCCTATGACCTACCGGGGGAGTCCTATGACCTACCGGGGGAGTCCTATGACCTACCGGGGGAGTCCTATGACCTACCGGGGGAGTCCTATGACCTACCGGGGGAGTCCTATGACCTACCAGGGGGAGTCCTATTACCTACCAGGGGAGTCCTATTACCTACCAGGGGGAGTCCTATTACCTACCAGGGGGAGTCCTATTACCTACCAGGGGGAGTCCTATTACCTACCAGAGAGTCCTATTACCTACCAGGGGAGTCCTATTACCTACCAGAGAGTCCTATTACCTACCAGAGAGTCCTATTACCTACCAGAGAGTCCTATTACCTACCAGGGGAGTCCTATTACCTACCAGGGGAGTCCTATTACCTACTAGGGGAGTCCTATTACCTACCAGGGGAGTCCTATTACCTACCAGGGGAGTCCTATTACCTACCAGAGAGTCCTATTACCTACCAGGGGAGTCCTATTACCTACCAGAGGAGTCCTATTACCTACCAGGGGAGTCCTATTACCTACCAGGGGAGTCCTATTACCTACCAGGGGAGTCCTATTACCTACCAGAGAGTCCTATTACCTACCAGAGGAGTCCTATTACCTACCAGAGGAGTCCAATTACCTACCAGGGGAGTCCTATTACCTAACAGAGAGTCCTATTACCTACCAGAGGAGTCCTATTACCTACCAGGGGAGTCCTATTACCTACCAGGGGAGTCC